>NW_027256898.1:5040243-5242743 GCF_029215685.1 Pituophis catenifer annectens | reverse complement strand
CGGGGAAACAGGGTAGGTTTTGCACCTGCTCTCTGTCTAGGCAGAGAACCCAACTGAAGGGGGGGCTGGCTTCAGCCTGCTCTACAATATATACTTCTTTCACTTTGAAAAAAAGAAAATTTAAGTTTCTAGCCCTTATGGCTGCAGCAGTAGCGGCAGTCCTCAACTTAGAACCACAATTGATCCCAGAATTCATTATTGCTAAGTGAGACAGTTGTCAAGTGGGTTGGTTTTGCCCCCGTTTTACAACTTTCCTTGCCACATTTGTTAAAGTGAGTCGCCGAAGTTGTGAAGCTAGTAACACGGTTGTTGAGTGAATCGGGCTTCCCCTATTGACTCTGCTTTTCGGAAGGTCGCAAAAGGGCATTGCATGAACACACACACACACACACACACACACACACACACACACACACACACACGGGACACGTCCTAATTTTGATCACATGACCGCAGGAATGCTGCAACAATCATAAGTGTGAAAAACGGTCATGTCACTTTTTTTCGATGTTATTTTCATTTCTAAAACGGTCACCAAACGGAAAGTTGTCAGGCAAGGACTACCTGTATAGTGTATAGGTTGGAGACAATGCCAGGGAAATCTCGGTAGGCGTGAGTGCGGTGACAAAATTGAGTGTCCAGAGGAAAGAGGCATGTCCCGGGGGGTGGTGGTGGTGGTGTTTCTTTACTCTTCCTTACATAATTCAGTAGAAAAAAGACACACATAAGTATTACATTCTGTGCTGCTCCTCCTTGCTGTGTAGCCCCCCCCAAAAAGGAGAAGGAAGATAGATACCCTGAATCAGTTTGTTTATTTTTGTCCTCTCTCTCCCTCCCTCCCTCTCCCTCTCCTTTCTCTCCCTCTCTCTCTTCCTGTCCCCTTTGATTATTGATAGATATAGCTTTATTGATTAGCCTATAGGCAGGGGTCGGCTTCAAAAATTTTAGCCAGGGGTTCTCTGCCCAGTTGCTGGGTGGGCGTGGCCTAGTCGGGCTCCAGAGGCTTTGCTCGAGCCTCCAGGAGGACGAAAACGGACTCCCCAGGCTCTGGAGGCTGGAAACAGGCCCGTTTCCAGCCTTCCCGAGCTTCCGGTAGGCCGATTTTTCGCCCTCCGTGACCCTCCGAGCATGCCCTGCACTTACCTGCATCCAAAATGGGCTGTGTGGGGACTCCTGGGAGGGGAGGGGTGAGCGGGGCGGGGCCAGCCAGGAGTGGGATTTGGGGGTTCTCCAAACTGCACGGAATCTTAGCTAGAAATTCTCCCGAACCCCCAGCAGCCCACCCCTGCCTATAGGCCATATCAAAATACAAGGTTCAAACATGTATTACCAATAAAACCGTACAAACTGACGAAGTACACTTAGCGCCAAAGCTCCTTTGCATGTATTACCCTGTCCCCTTCTTAATTCCTCCTAGTGGATTTGAGTTCGGCCAGCGAAGATGATTTCGACAGCGAGGACAGCGAACAGGAGCTGAAGGGCTATGCGTGTCGTCACTGCTTCACCACCAGTACGTATTTTTTACCTGGCGGGGGAGGTGTCCTGTGACCCCCAGGTAGACCAGGCTGGAAACAAATTCTGCTTTATTGCTACACGGCTACATCAACAGAATCATGCAAATCCCCATTTCCTCCCGATCAGCTGGGACTCGGGAGGCAGAGAATCGATGGGGGCAGGGCCACTCAGAATTTTTACTACCGGTTCTCCGAACTACTCAAAATTTCCGCTACCGGTTCTCCAGAACTGGTCAGAACCTGCTGAAACCCCACCTCTGTCCCGCTCACTATCTCTTCCTCCCCCTTCCCATTCCCACAGCTTGACTCGCTTCGTTGCGGCCGCCCTAAAAGTGCCAGGAGGGAGAAAAATGGTTCCAGGGCTAACACCCCTTCCCCCCCCCCTTTAAATCTGTGATTCGTTCTTCCGGGGTTGATCGCATCTTTTTTTTTTTTTTTTTTTTTTGTACATTTTTTTAACAGCCTCCAAGGACTGGCACCACGGGGGCCGGGAAAACATCCTTCTCTGCACAGACTGTCGCATCCACTTCAAGAAGTACGGAGAGCTCCCTCCCATCGAGAAGCCGGTGGACCCGCCGCCCTTTATGTTCAAGCCGGTCAAAGAGGAAGATGACGGTCTCAGTGGGAAGCATAGCATGAGGACGAGAAGGAGTCGCGGCTCGGTAAGTCCATTTTTGTGATAAAGTAACAGAATAACAGTTGGAAGAAACCTTGGAGCGTGGTTTCGGCCCGGTCTACCGAATGCAAAGAGGAAACGTGCCAGCAGTTTGGGGAGTGGCGTCAAGATGGCCACGCCCACCCAGTCAGCCACGCCCACCCAGTCAACCAAACCCGCCCAGCCACCCCCCACCCCTCCAAGGTCAACTACAGCCCTGATGCGGCCCTCAAATGAATATGAGGTTGACACCCTTGACATAGAACATTGAGTCATAGAATTGGAAGGGACCTTGGAGGTCTTCTAGTCCAACCCCTGCTCAAACAGGAAACCCTCCACCACTTCAGACAAATGGTTGTCCAAGCCCTTCTTAAAAACTTCCAGTGTTGGAGCATTCACAACTTCTGGAGGCAAGTCGTTCCGCTGATTAATTGTTCTCACAGTCAAGAAATTTCTTCTTGATTCTAAATTGCTTCTCTCCTTGATTAGTTTCCATCCGTTGCTTCTTGTCCTGCCTTCGGGTACTTTGGAAAATAGGTGGACCCCCTCTTATTTGTGGCAGCCCTTCAAATATTGGAATATTGCTATCATATCCCCCCCCCCCCCCCCGAGTCCTTCTTTTCATAATGTTCAACAGGTGGACAAAGCAAGAGGCAATGATCCCATCGCACAATATCTTTTCCTAGGCTCAGTTGTTTTGTCTTCCTTGCTTTACCGAGGACTTGAGAACTTTGAGGTTCTCCAGGGAGCATTGGGGTGACAGTGTGGCTTCCTTCCTGAATGCTGAGGAATGGAAGAAGGGCCACCAGGTGCATTCCGGGGCTGGAACCAGCCTTACCATGGTGGAAACCATGGAACTGAGCCATCTTCTCCCAAAGTGACCTGGTCAAAACCACACTAAGTTTGGATCGAGACTTGAATTGTCCTTGATGGAGACCCAACAGTTGCTTGACCAACACAAGATGGCTTTGGGAGAGAATTAAAGTCAGTTTATTCGCATTGCCGGTCAAGATCGAGCCTCCCCGGAAGCAGCCTTTGACCTTGCCTTTCTCTTTTAACCAGCAGATGTCTACACTTCGCAGCGGTCGTAAGAAGCAACCCACCAGCCCAGACGGGAGGGCCTCGCCCATCAACGAGGACATCCGATCCAGCGGCCGTAACTCACCCAGCGCGGCCAGCACGTCCAGTAACGACAGCAAGGCGGATTCGGTCAAGAAATCCACCAAAGTACGTTGTGATTAGAGTGTTGGCTTTCCTTCGCGGGTAGGGAAGACAAACGCGGCTGATGGAGCTGGCCCTTCCCTGCCCCTCTGAACTCTCCCGCAGAGTTCCTCATCTTGCCAGTTTCCAGTGAATCACCCAGCTGGGATTATGAGTCCTCTCGTGTCATCCTTTGAGTGTCAGGATTCCAAGTAATGACCCCATTTCAAGCAGAATTCCAAGGCAGATTCTCAAAGAACCGTTTTTTTATTTTGGAGACATCGTCTTGGCATTAGCTGGTGGAAAGCCAACTCTGAGATTTCCCGCGCTTTCCACCGCATTAAAACCGAAAGTTTCACTTTCCCCCCCAATGTGATTGGACAGTCACATTGTCCAATCCAGGCACTGGCTGGTCGCCTGGCAACTCCTTCCTCCACCTCTAGCCAGCCGGCAGTTAGGGTGTCCTTGACCCAGATTAAACTAGTTTGTTTTATTTACAACCCCCCCCCCTTCAGCTCCAAGCACAGGTGGGCTGCTGGGGGTTCGCAGGGGTTCGGGAGGACCACTAGCTAAGATTCTGTGCAGTTCGGAGAATCCCCAAATCCCACTCCTGGCTTGCCCTGCCCACCCCTCCCCTCCCAGGAGTCCCCACACGGCCCGTTTTGGATGCAGGTAAATGCAGAGTGCGCACGGAGGCTCAGGGAGGGTGAAAAACAGGCCTACTGGAAGTTGGGGAAGGCCGGAAATGGACCCTTTTCAGGCATCCAGAGCCTGGGGAGGCCATTTTTGCCCTCCCTGAGGCTCGAGAAAAGCCTCCAGAGCCCGGGGAGGGCAAAGACACCCCCCCCCCCACCCTGGTGCAGGAAGCCGACTAGGCCACACCCTCCATGGCCACGCCCACCCAGCAACCAGGCAGAGAACCCCTTTCTAAAATGTTTGAAGCCCACCCTTGGCTCCAAGCTGTGTGTCAAGCCTGAAGCCATGTGAAAGAAACTCCAATAGAAAAGTACAGAAGAGGAAAAAGAGGGGGGTGGAACAATAAACCCTACAGCCAAGTCAGACATTCTCCCCTTCTTCCCCTCCGCTGACCTTCCATTGGGGAAGCTTGTTGGAAATCCAACCTCTCAACCCATCAGTGGTGGTGCTTCACTTGAAGCCTCCATCTCCTTCCAGCTCTCTGTTCCTTGTTCCTTCCGCCACTTCAGGAAAAAAACCCTTATGTGAAGCCTTTAGGAGGCCAGATACCCCGGCGCCGCTAGCCCTGTGCCTTCCCTTTAAACCACGTTGCTTTTTTTTTTCTTCTTCTTCTTCCGCGGCAGAAGATTAAAGAAGAAGCTTCTTCCCCTCTCAAGAGCTCCAAGAGGCAGCGAGAAAAGGCGGCGTCCGACAGCGAGGAGCCAGACCGCATCAATGCCAAGAAAACCAAAACCCAGGTGAGTTCCTTGGAGAAGAAGCCGCTGGCGCTAGGGTGGGTGGAAGCCCATCTTGATACCAGGGTTAGGGGAGGCCCACGGTGGTTTTCCGAAGGGCATCAGGGAGGTTGGGTTGTCCTCCAGGGGTGGCATGATCTGATGGAAGCTATGAGATGCTCAAGAGACCCCTGTGGCCTGAGGTAGCTCCCCTCCGTCTCCATGGCAGCTTTCTGGAGGATCCAATCTTCCGGCATGTCCTCCCCTCCTCTTCTTTCTCCCCCTCCACAGGAGATCAGCCGGCCCAACTCCCCCTCGGAGGGCGAAGGGGAGAGCTCCGACAGCCGCAGCGTGAACGACGAGGGCAGCAGCGACCCCAAAGACATCGACCAGGACAACCGCAGCACCTCGCCCAGCATCTCCAGCCCGCAGGACAACGAAAGCGACTCGGATTCCTCGGCCCAGCAGCAGCCGTCGTCTCTCCAGGCGCCCAACGGCCCGACTCAGCCTCCGGGGCCCCTCCCAGCACAGCTGCCCTCCTTGCCGGCCGGCTCCAGCATCCCCTCTTCCACCGTCGTCCCGCATGTGTCTCCTTCAGGAGCGCAGCCCCCCAGTCAGCCTCTGGCCCCGGGCCTCCCTCATTCGCACATCCAGCAGGTCCCTTCGTTGCACCCGCCCAGGCTGCCTTCCCCTCCTCACCCGCCGCTGCAGCCACTCGCAGGGCCCCCCGGCCAGCCCCAGGGCCTCCCCCAGCCGCACCCTCAACCGCCCCTCCACGGCCAGATACAGGCCCTCCCGCATGGCCTGCAAGCACAGCCCCTCCTGCCCCACCCGGCCCCTGCACAGCCCTTCACCCTCCCGCCCCAGGCCTTGCCAGCCTCCTCTTCGCAGTCTCAGGGTCCCCTCCCTCCCCCGGCCCACCCTGCCCTGCAGGTCTCCTCCGGCCAAGTGGCCTCTTCGTCCCCACTGTCTTCCCAGTGCCCCCGGGAGCAGCCCCTGCCCCCCGCCCCTATGGCCATGCCCCACATCAAGCCCCCACCCACCACGCCCATCCCGCCTCTCCCCACGCTACCTTCCCACAAGCACCTCTCGGGCCCTTCGCCGTTCTCCATGAACTCCAACCTGCCCCCGCCCCCTGCGCTGAAGCCGCTCAGCTCCCTCTCGACCCACCACCCGCCCTCCGCGCACCCCCCTCCCTTGCAGCTGATGCCCCAGAGCCAGCCCTTGCAACCCTCCCCTGCCCAGCCTCCAGTCCTCACCCAGAGCCACCCTGCTCCTCCCCAGCCTTCCTTCGCCCAGCACCCCTTCGTTCCTGGGGGGCCGCCTCCCGCCACGCCTCCCTCCTGCCCGTCGACTTCCACGCCGCCATCTGTGCCAAGCGCTCCGAGCCAGGGGGCCGTGTCCAGCTCAGCGGCCTGCGGCGGAAACGTTCCTGTGGTGGCCCCCTGCACCATCCCCTCCATCCAGATTAAAGAGGAGGCGCCTGACGACGTCGAGGAGCCTGAGAGCCCGCCTCCCCCCACCCGGAGCCCCTCGCCAGAACCCACCGTGGTGGACACACCGAGCCACGCCAGTCAGTCAGCTAGGTGAGGGGGTGTGATTTCATGATTATTGCTTGGAGATGTAGAGTATGTATATATATATAGTATATATAGTAAAAGGTAAAGGTTTCTCTTGCACATGTGTGCTAGTCATTCCCAACTCTGTGGGGCAGTGCTCATCTCCATTTTGGCCCATCTACTTAGCTGGAAGAGATAGATGGTTTGGGCAGGCTTGGGGGACTTAGATGGGATGCGAATTCAGCCCCTTTGTGGGGTATTCAGGAAACCATGTGTCAAGTTTCGTGGTTGTCTCGAATAAAATGCATTTCAAACAAAATCTTCGAAGAAAAAAACTCCTATTTATTGAGCACGACATCCTAACATGACTCCAAACGAAGCTAACACTGACTTCCTGACCCCAAACCTTCCCTTTCTGTTCCCCAATTCTCAGCGTCCCACTGGCCCTCTTCCAAATCACTCTCCCCATATCTAGTACTTCAGCTCCTAGGAATGTCCCCCCTCCCATCTCATCTCCTAGGGGACATTATCTTCAGGGAAAATAAGTAGGTGAGAAGTCAAGCGTCCTCTTGCCAGCTGCCCCCTCTTCTCCTTCTTATGTCAGCACTAGAGTAAATGCAGGTTGAAGTGTTGACACCATGGTTTAAATGTGGCTTAGTGCATCACGATATAAAACCTCAGACACTTAACAATCAAGACTGAATAACACGGAGAAAAACCTGTGAAGTAATACAATCCCCAATCATTTTTCCAGCTGATGTCCTGCTAGAGGGGAGGAAGACGAAAGATCCCATCATCCCTAGCCAACATGATGGGTAGTTTAGTTCCAAACCTCTAGAAACGAGTATAGTAGTCTTGTGTGTATATATATATGTATATCGATGTTTAGAACAAGGAAAGCAGTACAAATAAAAGACCTGTAACAATACTGTTATCAGTTTCAGAATAAAAATACAGCTTGCAGAAGGCATCCTTGGTTCAAGAAAGAGTTCCTCTGAAACGTTATTTCCAAATTAGGGGAACAAAGCTAGTTTCCTGTCTTAGATCCGCGTTTCTGGGTTTTGTACATTCCTGGTTTGTTTTAGATCTGTGGCCATCTCTTTTTCACGCTCAAAGATCCCGCTGCTTTTTTTTTTCCTGCGCCGATCGTTTTAGTTTCTCATCCTGCCCTCCCCGTCCATCCATCCTGCAGGTTTTACAAGCACCTGGACCGCGGCTACAACTCCTGCGCGAGGACGGATCTGTACTTCATGCCCCTGGCCGGCTCCAAGCTGGCGAAGAAGCGAGAAGAGGCGATCGAGAAAGCCAAGCGGGAAGCGGAGCAGAAAGCGAGAGAAGAGAGGGAACGGGAGAAAGAGAAAGAGAAGGAAAGGGAACGAGAACGGGAGCGCGAGAGAGAGGCCGAGAGGGTGGCGGTAGGTTTTGTCTTGTTTGCGAAGGTGGGGTGGTGGGGACTGAGTCCGGAAGGAGAAGGGCGGTATAGAAATCTGAAATAAATAAATCTGAAATCAGACCCCAAAAGGAAGGGGAGACCCACAACTTCTGAAGGTTTTCACTCGTTAATTGTCCTCACTGTTAGGAAGTTTCTCCTTAATTCCACGTTGCTTCTCTCCTTGATTAGTTTCCATCCGTCGTTTCTTGTCCTGCCCTCAGGTGTTTTGGGAAATAGGTTGACACTCCCACCCTTCTTCTTTGTGGAAACCCCTCAGATATTGGAAGACTGCTATTATGTTCATGTCTCCCCTTCCTCAATAGTAGTAACTGGGAGAGGGATCTTGGAGTCCTAGTGGACAACCATTTAAGTAGGAGCCAGCCGTGTGCAGCAGCAGCTGCCAAAAAAGCCAACACAGTTCTAGGCTGCATCAACAGAGGGATAGAATCAAGATCATGTGAAGTGTTAATACCACTTTATAAGGCCTTGGTAAGGCCACACTTGGAATCCTGCATCCAGTTTTGGTCACCATATTATAAAAAAGATGTTGAGACTCTAGAAAGAGTGCAGAGAAGAGCAACAAAGATGATTAGGGGACTGGAGGCTAAAACATATGAAAAACGGTTGCAGGAACTGGGTATGTCTAGTTTAATGAAGAGAAGGACTAGGGGAGACATGATAGCATCTTCCAGTATCTCAGGGGCTGCCCCAAAGAAGAGGGAGTCAAGCTATTCTCCAAAGCACCTGAGGGCAGGACAAGAAGCAACGGGTGGAAACTAACCACCGATAGCCTCCCATCGACCAGTAAACTCCCACAGAGAGGGACTCCTCAGGGTGCCGTCGGTCAAACAATGTCGACTGGCGACCCCCCAGGGGGAGAGCCTTCTCTGTGGGGACACCTGCCCTCTGGAATGAGCTGCCCCCGGAGATTCGTAGGATCCCCGACCTTCGCACCTTTCGCCGGGCCCTCAAAACGCTATTGTTTCACCAAGCAGGGCTGGCCTAAATGCTATTTTAATGGGTGGTTTCTATTTTAGCTCTTTCAGCCAAATTATTTAATATTTTTAAATTGTTTTTTAACTTTCATATAGTTGGTGGGTTTTATTTCTGGCTGTACACCACCCTGAGTCCTTCGGGAGAAGGGCAGTATAAAAAATTAATTAAATAAATAAATAAATAACCAAGAAGAGAAGCAACTTAGAATTAAGGAGGAATTTCCTAATGCTGGGAACAATTAATCAGTGGAACAGTTTGCCTCCAGAAGTTGTGAATGCTCCAACACTGGAAGTTTTTTTTTTTTTTTTTTAATTTGATTTATATGCCGCCCTTCTCCGGAGACTCAGGGCAGCTTACAATGCGCTAAGCAACAGCCTTCATATTTTTGTATATTTTATACAAAGTCAGCTTATTGCCCCCACAACTGGGTCCTCAATTTACCTACCTTAGAAAGGATGGAAGGCTGAGTCAAGTTTTTAAGAAGAGATTAGACAATCATTTGTCTGAAGTGGTGTAGGGTTTCCTGCCTAAGCAGGGGGTTGGACTAGAAGACCTCCAAGGTCCCTTCCAACTCTGGTTTTTCTATTCTATTCTAGTCCTTCTTTTCTCTAGACTAGGCATACCCAATTCCTGCAGTCATTCTCCATATCATATTATCTCCACGCCTTTAATCATCTTAGTTGCTCGTAGTCAATACCTCCCATGGAAGAATTGGGAGAGTAGGAAACATCTGGGCTGGGGTTTTCTTTTTAAATTTGCTCTGAGCCTCTCTCTCTCTTTTTTCCCCCTGCAGAAAGCATCCAGTTCCTCCCACGACGGTCGTCTCGGAGAATCTCAGCTAAGCGGTCCAGCGCACATGAGGCCGTCTTTCGAACCGCCTCCCACCACCATCGCGGCCGTGCCCCCTTACATCGGTCCGGACACCCCGGCCCTACGGACGCTGAGCGAGTACGCGCGTCCCCACGTCATGTCCCCCACCAACCGGAACCACCCTTTCTTCGTCCCCCTCAATCCCGCCGACCCGCTCTTGGCCTACCACATGCCGGGCCTCTACAACGTGGACCCCACCCTCCGGGAGCGGGAGCTACGAGAGCGGGAGCTGCGGGAGCGGGAGATCAGGGAACGGGAACTGCGGGAAAGGATGAAGCCGGGTTTCGAGGTGAAGCCTCCCGAACTGGACGCCCTCCACCCGGCCACCAACCCCATGGAGCACTTTGCCCGTCACGGAGCCCTCACTATCCCCCCAACCGCAGGCCCTCACCCCTTCGCTTCTTTCCACCCTGGGCTTAACCCTCTGGAGAGGGAGAGACTCGCTTTAGCCGGCCCTCAGTTACGGCCCGAAATGAGCTACCCGGACAGATTGGCTGCCGAGAGGATCCACGCCGAGCGCATGGCGTCCCTCACCAACGATCCCTTGGCCAGGCTCCAGATGTTCAACGTGACACCCCATCATCACCAACATTCCCACATCCATTCACATCTGCATCTCCACCAACAGGACCCACTACATCAAGGTGAGGCCCCGGGGATCTCCCATCGTCCCTTGGACTGAGTCCAAGGACTGTCCCCGGGCAAGGAGGTATCCTCGGATGGGCAGAGAACTGGCACATCGGGACGAGTTGCGTTGCCAGGTCTCTCCCAGCCTGAGGCTGGTGCAGTTACTGCTCGGCTTTCCAAGTTACAACGGCGTTGGAAAAACCACGGTGTGGCAGCACTGAAGCGGCAAGATGGCTTCGGCCAGGCCAGCTTCAGGGTTGACAGCCTCTGCACGTGGCTTACCGTTCTGCGTTGGCAGCTCCTGAGCACCCAGGAGGGCAGCGGTGGTTGTATCTGCAGGCCGATAATCAGGTTGAAAGAGGACCCAGGGTCGTTCAGTCAATTCTTGGTCCTGCCAGGTGTCCTGTTTTTTTTTTTTTTTTAATTTGATTTATATGCCGCCCTTCTCCGAAGACTCAGGGTGGCTTACAATGCGGTAAGCAATAGCCTTCATTCTTTTGTATATTTATACAAAGTCAGCTTATTGCCCCCACAAACTGGGTCCTCAATTTACCTACCTTAGAAAGGATGGAAGGCTGAGTCAACCTTGAGCCTTGGCGAGATTCGAACCTGCAGTAATTGCAGGCAGCTGGTCTTAATAACCAGCTTAATAACAGGGTGCCTTAAACCCCTGTACTACCAAGGCTACCAAGGTTTGAGAGAAGAAAACCACAAGGGGGTGCACAGAAGCCCCTAAGGAGGTGTGGACATAGGGAGGTGGGGACCTGGATTGGGGTGCATTAATGGGAGAGAAAAGATGGTAGTTGACGATTTAACGTGTTGGTATGACACTTGTGGAAATGGTCAACCCAAGGTTTGATGCCACAGGGCCCTTTCTCAGAATAGAATGGAATGGAATGGAATAATTAGAATAGAATAAGAATAAGAAATGAATAGAATAGAATAGAATAGAATAGAATAGAATAGAATAGAATAGAATAGAATAGAATAGAATAGAATAGAATAGAATAGAATAGAAGAATTGAATTTGAATTATTTGAATTTGAATTCTTTATTGGCCAAGTGTGATCGGACACACAAGGAATTTGTCTTCGGTGCATAAGCTCTCAGTGTACATAAGGAGAATAAAATAGATTCATTGAGAATGAAAAGATACAAGATAGTCAAGGTTACTAATAAGCTATCAAAGGAAAGTTTGTACTAGGAAACAAATAAAAGCAGTATAAATCATAAAGATACAAACAACATAAGTAGAAAAGGAGATAGCTAATAGGAAGAATGAGAAGACTAATAGTAATAGTCATGCATTCTTAGTGAACAGTTTGACAGTGTTGAGGGAATTATTTCTTGAGCAGAGTGATGGCGTTTGGGAAAAAACTGTCCTTGTGTCTAGTTGTTCTGGTGTGCAGTGCTCTATAGCGTCGTTTTGAGGGTAGGAGTTGAAACAGTTGATGTCCAGGATGCGAGGGGTCTGTAGATACTTTCCCAGCCCTCTTTTTGACTCGTGCAGTATACAGGTCCTCCATGGAAGGCAGGTTGGTAGCCATGGTTTTTTCTGCAGTTTTAACTATCCGCTGAAGATTGAGAGGTGGGGGGGGGGGTATTGGATTAAGGCAGAACCTGCTCAGATATCAGGGACCTGATCCCCCAGGTGTGTGCTCCCTCGGGGAGGGGGGCGAGTTGTGGAAACTTTAAAACTGGGATTCCTCAGTAGCTGTGCCCGTGGGGGGGGGGGGAAACAGGACTGTGCAGGTGGCATTGTTTTGACACACAGAAGGGTTGAGTTTCAGGGATCCCTTTAAAGTAGCAGCTTCTTTTCGCTAGTTTTAACTTTCTGGAGAAAATACCTGCCTAAAGGTGATCAGCCACAAGAATGCCTCAGCAGGGAGAGGATGGGGGGGGGGTTCTGCCCAATTTCCCCCCCCCCCTTGTTAGAAAACCCAAATGAGGACCTCCAGGATGTTAATCCAGATGGAATACCTCCAGATTAACATCAGACCAACAATCAAGGAACTGCCAAACGAGCCAACAGTAAACAGCCCTAACGAAAGCACCTCTAAGATCACGCCAGAGAATGCCACTAGAATATAAACTTGAGAGCAAACCTCATTCCTTACTAGTTACCTATTTGGGTAATGAAACATCTGCAAGAAAAACAAGCCAGTTCAGAGAGCACCAAGGACGCCTCATGTCAACCCTGAGCTACAAATTTCCTTCCTTCCTTCCTTCCTTCCTTCCTTCCTTCCTTCCTTCCTTCCTTCCTTCCTTCCCTCCCTCCCGCCTTCCTTCCTTCCTTCCTTCCTTGGCTTTGGTACGAGATTGATGATGTTACTTAGTGCAGTTGGTGCCTGTAGCTCTATAACATGCCAATGGATATATTTGAGAGGGGAAAAAATGCCATTTTTATTCTTTTATTCCAGGGCCAGTCTATCTAGCTCTTGCAAGGGGTCCTGAGTTGTGCGTTAAGTTTGCTAAAACTTTGAGAAGTGGAGTGGAATTGTTGATGAAAAAGAAGAGGAAGAGAAATAAAAGCAAATTATACGGGAATTTTTCCCTGCCTGTCAGAATTAGGTTCCCCTTTTTCCTCAAAGAAAACTTTTTTCTTCGAGGAAAAAAGGAAAACCTTTTTCCCTTGTTTTACCCCCTCCCCCCCTTTTTTTTGGGGGGGGGGCTGCCAACTACCGTATTTTTTGGAGTATAAGACGCTCCGGACTATAAGGCGCACCTACCTTTTTAGTACGTTTCAATTTCAGCTTCAGCCCAGCCTGATCAGCACAAGCAGCTGATTGTTGGTTGGATCAACCTCCAGAGGATCAGCTGTTTCAGCCTGCAGGGATTGCCATAGCCTATTGCCACCTCCGCGAGCCCCATTTTCCAGGGGGCCGGCGGGTGGGCGGGGCTACATTTGGTGTATAAGACGCACCCAAACTTTCACCCTCTTTTATGTGGGGGGGAAAAGTGGGTCTTATGCTCCGAAAAATACAGTATTAAGGGTTGTTTGACAGGCAGCTGCCACTTCAGACATGCTGGGCAGAGAAGTAAGGGATGACTTTTCGGCAGAGAGAAGCTTTCTAATCAATTCCATTTATGCCCAGCTACAAGTAGTCTTCAAGTTACAACATTCATTTAGTGAATTTGTTTAGTGAAGTTACGATGACCCTGAAAAAAGTGACTTGTTACCATTTTTCACACTTAACAACTGTTGTAACATCCCCAGGATCATGTGATCAAAATTTAGATGCGTATCTATGACGGTTGCAGAATCCCAGGGGGTCACGCAATCCCCTTTTGCGAACTTCCGTTGAGCAAAGTCAATGGGGAAGCCAGATTCGCTTAACGACCGTGTCATTAACTTAACAGCTGCATTGATTCGTTGAATAACTGTTGCAGTAGGGGCAAAACTCACTGAACTGTCTTGCTTAGCAACGGAAATTTCAAGCTCAATTGCGGTTGTAAATTAAGGACTGTCTGTAATGAGGATGATTTTGATCTCAGATGGAAATTCAGAGTTTTCTAAATGGGTGGTAACTCTTCCCTTTTCCTCCACCCCCTTCTCCTGCCCCCTCCCCTTTTGCAGGCTCAGCTGGGCCCGTTCACCCCCTCGTGGACCCTCTAGCCGCTGGACCGCACTTGGCACGCTTCCCTTACCCTCCTGGTACCATCCCCAACCCGCTGCTAGGACAGCCGTCTCACGAGCATGAAATGCTGCGGCATCCAGTCTTTGGTGAGTGGGGGGACGGGGATGCAACCTGCCGGGTTCACACAACACGCCCACCTGTCCCTATCAGGCCAGCCACATTAGGGGTTGGGTGGGCAAGAGGGCAGACCACAGAGGAGATGGTCAATATCCCTAGATGGGTTTCCCCATAAGGCCAACTCGGTGTTGTGGCCGCCAGCAGAGATAGTGGCAGACTCAGACAGTGAGGAGGTTGGGGATGAGCATGGGCCAGTCCTGGAGCCTGGGGAGGGCTCTGACGAGGGCTCTGTGTCGGAGGCAGAGAGAGGGCCAGGGCCGTCTGACAGTTGTCAGCTGCCTTCAGAGTCAGACATCAGTGAGGCAGGAGAACAGCTGGAGCCTGTTCCCAGTGTGAGCTGCCAGACGAAGTGAACAGCTAAGGAACAAGGGACGGCTCAGGAGTAAAGCCACAGGTGGACAATGAACGGCCCCTCCCAGAGGGAAATAAAAGAGGAGCGAAAGGGGAGTGGAGTTTGCAGGAGACAATTAGTTCATCTAATTGGTTAGTGACTCTCCGAGACGCCTTGCCAAGTTTTGAAGATATCGGCCTGGCAGCTCTCCAAGCCAGATAAGGTCTGTGACTGTCAATCCTCCCTTGAAAGACTTCGCTGGATGTGAATGAGAGGAATTCACAGTCACGTAATAAAAAAGGGTTGTGTTTTTTTTCCCGTCAGAACACTCGGTATGCCCACTGATGGGACACGGAAGACCCCGGGAGGGGGGAGGGGTGATCCGTGCCCTGCTCGTCTCTGGAGATGCCTTCTCCCTCTTTCTCCCAGGTGCCCCCTACCCACGCGACCTCCCTGGCGCCATCCCTCCTCCCATGTCAGCGGCCCATCAGTTACAAGCTATGCACGCCCAGTCGGCAGAGCTTCAGCGACTCGCCATGGAGCAGCAGTGGCTTCACGGGCACCCCCACATCCACGGGGGGCATCTTCCCAGCCAAGAAGACTATTACAGGTAAAGGGACACATGCTGGACCCCCCACACACTGCCCCTCCCCCACTGCCCCCCACCCCGCGCTTGCTTTTCACTTCCTGCTTTTTTTCTCTCTCTCTTTTTTTCCAGCCGTCTGAAGAAAGAGGGCGACAAGCAGTTGTAATACCTTATTTATTTGTGACGCTGACTACTCAAGTTCCTAGTCCTCGTGGGAGGGGAAGCAGTGGAATGTGTTTGAATCTCGAGAACTGCTGGAAAGAACCTTCTTCTCTCTTTTCGCACGGTGGAAAACACGCAGCAGCCCCATCAGTTTCGCCCGAAAGCCAAACCTCACGAGACGTGAATTGGTGCATACGTTCTGTATAGTATTCACTTGTAGGAAAGATTTCTCAAAAGACCAGTTCAGGAGTCTCCTTGCATGACTTAAACCTGTTAAAAGGCCTTTTTTTTTCCTTTTTTTTTTTTTTTTCCTTTTTTGGAATGGGAGGAAGAAGAGGAACAAAACAGAACCGGGAGAGAAATTAATCCAAACAATTTCTTATTGGTTTGGTATGTTTTGGCCGTTGGTTTTATTTTTATTTTATTTTATTTTTTCATTTTCATTTTTGAGTAGGTGCTAGTTTCAGATTCACAACCTCTAATGCAAGCCACTGTGCATAAAAAAAAAAAAGTATATTCAATTTATATATATATATACTTAAAATAAAAATAAAAAAATACCCGAGAATCGCAAGTTAGTGGCTTTACAAACCTCCGGAGAAAAAATCCAAGTGCTATAATAGAATTTTAAAAAAAGAAAAAAAATCTACTTTTATTTTAATACATTGTAGGCAAACTTCATAATTTTAAAAGAGAGCTTTGCAGCATGGCTTTTTAAGTCTGTAAATAACTTTTTCGGGGGAGGGGTTAGGGGTTTTAAAAAGATGATTATAATTTCATGAATTCCTGATTTATTAATAATTATTATTATTATTTTTGCCTCTTCTCCGGCCCCGACTTCCTTCCTCTCTCATCATAAAATCATCTACTTCTTAAAACCTGGTGTTTCACGAGGATATAGACTTGATTTTTTAAACAAATAAGAGGAATATATATATATAAGCGATCCTTTGATTCATGAAAAAGGGGAGCACCATAAAGTCAATAATTTCAAAACGGCTGGTCGGAGCGCAAAAGCATTAAAAGGAGTTGCAGGGATAATATTAAAAAAAAAACACCACAGTTTTGATTTTATTTTTTGCACACACGTTACGTGTGCAACGTTCTTTATTTAATTACTTAACGTTCCATAAACGTTCTCCTCCCGTTTCCTTCAGTAGCTGGTTGTGTTACAAAAGCAGTTGTTATGAGCAGGAAGTCACAATCTCTCTTCCAGATTGTGGGTACATCACCTCATCCCTGGAGGTGCCTCTTTTACATACCACGCTCCTTTTTCTGATTTTATTGCTTTTTTTTTTTTTTTAAATCCCAACAGCGTAGAAACATTGAAGGTATTTTTTTTACCATACCCTTCTTAATTTGGGCCTGTGGATCATTTCTGCCAGCCCATCAATTTAAATCGTTTGAGAAAAGGCTAAAAAGGCTTGGCCAGAGCGGTAAGCTGCTTTCAAACCGGTTATGCAAAAAAAAAAAAAAAAATGCAGGTTTTTCTGGGCTGGCTGTAAATATAATTTTAAGTCGCCCGTGGGCACGTACGATTGTTCGGGCAGGTTTCTCTCCTCCCTTCCAGCCTCAGTCAGCCCTCTGGGTTGTGTCGGGAAGCGGAATAAAATCGGAGTTTTTGGCAACACTCAGGAACGCGTTTGGTTAAGACGACTTGCCTTTTCGCGAGATCATTCACGCCAGCCTCCAGCTGAGCTACCTGGCCGTTGCTGGACTCGCACTGTGAATCCTCGCCCTTCCCACGGTTAACGTCAGACAAGCTTTTAAATTGGGAGGCCAATACGAAACGTGTGCCTGCGTCACCAGTTCCCCTTTTCGTTACTTCTGTCGGAAGCCTTTGCTGCCCCGTGTCTATCCCCTCCCTCTTTATTTTTTTGGGGGGGGCAGGGGGGAAGCCAAGATTTCTGGTGCAAAGGCCATTGATCTCACCCAGCCCGGAATTAAACCTCAATCCACGTTGGCGATCGGATGGGTCTCCCTTGCCTTTATTTGCAGGAGATACAAACAGTTAAATCTGGCCTTTGGGGGAAGAGAATGGGATTGAGAAGCAGGAAAAAACATTTTTTTTAATTTTTATTTATTTCTTTTGCAAGTCAGATGCAAAAAAAAAAAAAAAACCCGTAATTTTTTTCCCACCGACTAGCAAGACAAGCTAAAAAAAAAAGAAGTGAAGGAATCTTGAAAAGTTCATCTGCTTTTCTGGAGTGGAAAACACTAAAAAAAAAAAAAAAAAGGCAGAATAGCCCCCAGTAATTTGTGAACACCCTTCTTCCGTCTCCTGTTCGTTCGTGGAAGAGAAAAGCAAAATCTTAATTTCAACAGGTAAACCTCCCGAGTCTTCGGGGAATCTGCCTAAGCGTAAGATCCCCTTTTGGGAAACGCGGAAAACAGAAGTTGCACTCTCAAGTCAAAGATACCATCCTGTTGAACTCCCACCCACCCTTCCAATTTTCCAGTTAATATTTTGAATCATTCCAGGGTGGGAAAACTTTTTAACTCGCAGTGTTACTTCTTCCCAATCTCTTAGCAATCGCCTTTCTCTGTTGCAACCGCCCGATTTTTTTTCCCTTTTGTGGTTTAACATTTTGCAGAACCTTCTCCGTTTTTTGTTTTGTTTTGTTTTAACAACACATTTCTTTTTTTTTCTTTTCTTTTTTTCTCATTCTGGTTGCCCCACTCTCCTCGTTTGGGGTGGATCATTATTTTCGTTCGTTCGTTTTATTTCACCAACCCGTCTCTTCGTTCAGTGTTGTCCTTATTCAAGCTCTCCCTTCTGACAACTACGTTTATATATATCTTGAGGCTTAGTGTATATATGAGTAGTTTGCCATGGGGTAACACAGTGTAAAGCAGGATATAGAAGAAGAAGAAAAAAAAAAAACCAGGAGTTGTGAATTCTGTGTTCTCTCCATTTGAGTATTTTGTAATTTTTTTGAAATATTTGTGGACATAAATAAAAACCGAGCTACACTACCTTTCCTGTTTTGCCTTTACTTGGTACTACGTGGGTGTGTGGGGGGGGGGTCACACATGAAGGAGACTGTTTGCACTTCCGACACCCCCATTTTGTCCCCTGCAAACCAGCAACAAGGTAAGAGGTTTTTTAAAACGGATAAGGATGGATGGTTTTCATCTGGCAGATATTCTGAAAATAATAACCTCAGATATTCTGAAAGTAATAATCTCAGATATTCTGAAAGTAATAATCTCAGATATTCTGAAAATAATAACCTCAGATATTCTGAAAATAATAACCTCAGATATTCTGAAAGTAATAACCTCATATTCTGAAAGTAATAACCTCAGATATTCTGAAAGTAATAATCTCAGATATTCTGAAAATAATCTCAGATATTCTGAAAATTTATTTATTTATTTTTATTTCTATAATAACCTCAGGTATTCTGAAAGTAATAACTTCAGATATTCTGAAAGAAATAATCTCAGATATTCTGAAAATTTATTTATTTATTTATTTTTATTGCTATAATAACCTCAGGTATTCTGAAAGTAATAATCTCAGATATTCTGAAAGTAATAATCTCAGATATTCTGAAAAATAATAACCTCAGATATTCTGAAAAATAATAAGAGCATGAAAATAATAATAAATCTCCAAGATGCTTTAGAGTCCTGTTTGGAGAGAAATGGGGGAGTTTAGAAATTGTTTAGAAATTGGGAGTTAGAAGTCAACACATTTTTCCCCCCTTCTTTTCTACACTTACCCCTTCCCCTCCTTTATTTTTCCTCCAATTTGCTTTTCTATTTAATATTATAAACTAATAAAAACTGTATAAACAATGAAGAAATGGGGAGGGGGGAAAAAGTATTTTAGATTGAAATGTCAAATGCCTGTGGATGTATAAAATGAGGTTTTGGGGAGGGGGTGGGTCTACCCTCCAAGGAGCTTGCAATCTGCAACATTTATATTTCAATGTAATTTATTTAGATACCATATTTAAAAACATGCCCGTTTCCCTGGGAGTGCAGGATGAAGAGGCTTTTAAGGGCCAGTGCAGACCCTCCACTTCCCAAATTGCTGCCTTAAAAACGATTGACCCATCATATGAAGTTGTCCAGACCTTTATTTATCCTGGCTTCAGCCTTCCTGAGAGCTTTGGACTATACCCCCCCATAATCCCCAGCCACCCAGGACCCCAAAGGCCATTCCATCCCAAGCCTGTTGACCCTACCCCCCTTCTTCATGGCCCACCCAACCCTCCCCTCAGGTAGCCCACAGGTGGGGCTCGTTCCTTTAATGGAGGGCAGGCATCAAACGCCTCAGGCGCCAGCCAAAGGCCCTGTTTTTGGCCCCAAAGGGCCCCTCTGGCCCCTGCTGAGCCAGGTCGGCCTTCAAATGTCTCTTGGGGTACGTGAGGCGCCCCATGGGGGAGATTTTGGTGCCTCATTGGTGCTTTTTCCCTCCAAAAGGGTTTTGGGGTTGCTCTTTTCCTCACACCCCTGCAAGGCAGGCCCGGCGTGGCCCAAAGGGGAGCTCGCAGAAGAGGGCTGGGCCACAAAGAGGGGGGCCTCCGCCTTAGAAGTAGCAAGGACAATGAGGACTAGCAACACCCAGGTCATTAACCTCGTTTAGGACTTATTAAGAGCGGGTAGCTTGTTCAGTCGCCATTGTGGGTTAAAAGAAGAAGAAGGGGATGGGAGGACTGTCTGCCTGTATGTGTGTGTGTGATTGATTTTTTATTTTATTTATCTTGTGCCTTTCTTATTTTTACAAATAATTCAAGGCGGCAAACATATCCAAAAGCACCTTCCTCATGTTTTCCCCCACAACAACAACAACCCTGTGAGGTGGGCTAGGCTGAGAGAGAGAGGGAGGGGGGACTGGCCCAAAGTCGCCCAGTCAGCTTTCCTGGCTAAGGCTGGATTTGAACTCGCAGTCTCCTGGCTTTCTAGTCTGGTGCCTTAACTAACTAACTAGACCAAACTGTTTCTCTGGCCGGTGTTTATTATGCTTGTTTTATTATTTCGTTTATTAAACTGGCTGGTGGTTTATTATGCGTTGGAGTCGACCGCCTTAAGAGGCCTCCCTGCAGTTCTGTATTTATTATGCCCAGCAAAGCTGTCACTCGAGGCCAATCTTCTCACTTCAGCCATCTGCAGCCACCCTCTCCAGCATCTGGGGGACTGCCACCCCACCCCGATTGTGTCTGTGTGTGCCCCATCCTTGTGAGTGCACATGCACACATCCTCCCCCCCTTTCAGATACAGGATGGGTAGGAATTGGGAGAGAGAGAGAGAGGTTATGTTGGGAGGGAGGGAGGGAGGAAGGGGATGGATAGATGATAGAGGATGGAGAGAGAGAGAGAGAGAGAGAGAGAGAGAGATGGATTAGATATAATAGATAGAAAGGTAGATAGATAGATAGATAGATAGATAGATAGATAGATAGATAGATAGATAGATAGATACGAATAGAGATGAATGATAGATTAGATGGGGAGAGATGGATGATAAAATGATTATATATAGAGAGAGAGAGATGAGAGATGGATGATAGATTAGAGAGAGATGGGGAGAGATGGATGATAAGACGATTATATATATAGAGAGATGAGAGATGGATGATAGATAGATATAGATAGATAGATATGAATAGAGATGGATGATAGATTAGAGATGGATGGAGAGAGATGGATGATAGATAATAGATGATTAGAATATATATATATATATATATATATATATATATATATATATATATATATATATATATATATATATATATATATACATACACACACAGAGAGAGAGATGAGAGATGAGAAAGAGATGGATGATAGATTAAAGATAGATATAAATAGATTATATATATATATATATATATAGAGAGAGAGAGAGAGATGAGAGAAGAAAGATGGATGATAGATTATATATAGATAGATTATATATATATAGAGAGAGAGAGATGAGAAGAAAGAGATGGATGATAGATTAGAGATAGATATAGATAGATAGATTATATAGAGAGAGAGAGAGAAGAGAGGAGAAAGATGGATGATAGATTAGAAATAGATATAGATAGATTATATATATATATAGAGAGAGAGAGAGAGATGAGCAAAGAAAGATGGATGATAGATTAGAGATAGATATAGATAGATGATAGATGATAGATAGATAGATAGATAGATAGATAGATAGATAGATAGATAGATAGGAATAGAGATGGATGATAAATTAGAGATGGATGGATGGATGGAGAGAGAGAGAGGGATGATAGATAATAGATGATTAGAAATAGAGTGATAGAGAGATTGAGTGATTAGTAGAGCAAGGAAGAACTCTACTTAATCCATATATAAAAGATGATTTCACCTTGCCCAAACTGGCTAATTCTTACCCCAAGTCACAAAAGAAAGCAGCTTTCGCTAACATTGTACATTTACAACAGGTTCGGATTTTCCTGATGTTTTTCCTCTCCCTACTCCCAGATGAAAGAGCCCACCCCCCAAAAAAATATCATTTCAAACAACCAGGGATTAATGGTCTGGAGCTCCCTAATACCCCCTATGCAGGTTCTTGTGTGAAGATGTGTCACGAGGAGGGGGTTTCCTTTGTACAGCAAATCACACCTTACACACCTCCAATAAAGCAAGGGAAAGCTTGAAATATTCATACACTGGCAGCAAACTGCCTTCTTTTTTTCCCTTTTTTAAAGAATTTTTTTTTTAATTTTTAATTCTTATACCCATAATGTAAATGTACGTTCTCTTATGCATAATTGATCATACATACATATACATATTTTTCTTAAAGAAAGGATAAAAATAAGGCATTTTAATTACATTGGGGATTGCTCTTCTACCCTTTTTTTCCCCTCATTTCACAACAAACCTTCTTTTCCTTCTTCTTTCTTTCCCTTCCCTCCCTCCTCTCCTCTACTACTTTCTCCCTCCTCCTCTCCTCCCTCTTTCCTACGTCCCCTTCTTTTCCCCCACTCCTTCCCTCTTTCCCCGCTTTCTCACCTTCTCTCCTATTCCTATCCCCTGTCCTTTCTTCCTCTCCTTTCCCCTTTCTTCCATTCTCTCTCTCTCTCCTCTCCTTACCCTCCTCTCTCCTTTCTTTCTCCTTTGTGGTGGAATATATCCCCTGTTTGGTATCCGAGCAACTCCAGTATTCTAATAATATATACTTTCTTTTTGATTTCTTTTTCAATTTTATCCAATCTGTGACTTTTATCATTATAATTGTACATTTATTGTTTAATATTGTTTATTGGTTCGATTTATATGCCGCCCTTCTCCGGAGACTCAAGGCGTTTTACAATGCGTTAAGCAATAGCCTTCATACTTTTGTATATACCTGCTTAGTAGAGCTTTCGGGCCCCCCCCTAAGCGGTGTTCTTTTTTATACAAAGTCAGCTTATTGCCCCCACAATCCGGGTCCTCATTTGACCTACCTCGGAAGGATGGAAGTCAACCTTGAGCCTGGTGAGATTTGAACTTGCAGTAATTGCAGGCAGCTGGTGCTACTTAACAGCACTTTAGTGTGCTGCGCCACCAAGGCTCTTATCATTTATACTTATAATATATAAGAAGATTATAAGCAAACTGCCTTCTCTAGCACACCCCCAAGGCAAGGCTGTGTAGAGTGCGAATCCTTCCCACGACCATTGGGACACCTGTTCTTTCATCCCCAGCCTTCTTCAGGATGTCTTTTTTTAATTGTAGGTCTGGCAGTTTATTCAGATTATAAAACTTGGGCCTCCTAAATGTGTAGGGTGTCCAGATTTCATTGCAATTTCTCTCTCTCTCTCTTTTTTTTCTTTTGTGTATATTCCAGGCTACCTAATGCTTTTCTGCCACGGCTGGGAATCGTCTGAATTGAAATGCTAGTTCTTTTCCTCCTCCATCTGGCACTTTGTCTCCCCTCACCCCCGGAAGAAAATAGAAGGTAATCGATTTTTATTCACCCCAAGCCAAAACTTTTATCTTAATTCTGATTTGTTCACAGACGGCTAAGGATTGTGTATGTCACATGCGCTTTACTTCCAAGCTCTCCTTAAATGCAAATAGGAATCTCAGAATAGAATAGAATAGAATAGAATAGAATAGAATAGAATAGAATAGAATAGAATAGAATAGAATTTTTTATTGGCCAAGTGTGATTGGACACACAAGGAATTTGTGTACATAAAAGAAAAGATACCTTCATCAAGAATCATAAGGTACAACACTTAATGATAGTCATAGGGTACAAATAAGCAATCAGATCATACTAGGAAACAATCAGGTAGGTAGGTAGGTAGGTAGGTAGGTAGGTAGGTAGGTAGGTAGATAGATAGATAGATAGATAGATAGATAGATAGATAGATAGATAGATAGATAGATAGATAGATAGATAGATAGATAGATAGATAGATAGAATTCTTTATTGGCCAAGTATGATTGGACACACAAGGAATTTGTCTTTGGTGCATAAGCTCTCAGTGTACATAAAAGAAAAGATCCCTTCATCAAGAATCATAAGGTACAACACTTAATGATAATCATAAGGTACAAATAAGCAATCAGGAAACAATATCAAATATAAATCGTAAGGATACGAACAACAAAATTACAGTCATACAGTCATAATTGGGAGGAGATGGGTGGTGGGAACGATGAGAAGATTAATAGTAGTGCAGACTTAGTAAATAGTTTGACAGTGTTGAGGGAATTATTAGCAGAGTGTTTTTCAATGCAAATAGGAGTCTTATAACAGTGGGGTTTTGTTTTTTTTCCAAACTCGTCCACTTTAAGATATGCGGACTTCAACTCCCAGAATTCCGCATATCTTAAAGTGGACGAGTTTGAAAAAAAAAAAAAACACTCCCTGAGCTGCATTTTTTACATTAGAACACCAGAGGGCGCACTTGTTCCATTTTCTTTATGTGCGTATGGGTTTGATTCTTTTGCAATCTTCAAATTTTGCTCCTGAAAAGGAGCATCTAACACTCCCTGAATCCATTCAGGAGTCACCTGGGGCTTTTAAAGAGTCTGCCTCTTTTGCTCCCAGATAAATATGTGGTGAGGAATTCTCAAGTTTTCTAGCCTGCGCTGAAGGAGGAAGCACAACGCACCTAGCTAGTTGAGAAACAAGCTCAATCTCAGTTCATTTCAACTTCAGGTAAGTTTATTTATTTATTTATTTATTTTTATATCCAATTTATATACCGCCCTTCTCCCTGAGGACTCAGGGCAGTGTACAGCCGAATAAAAACATAAATTACAAACATTAAAATAGTATTAAAAGAATATATATAAATTTGGCCCCGTAATTTAAGAACAATAACAAACCCATTTAAAACATTTTAAAAGGTGTTGTATATATATAAAAATATATTTAAAAAAGCAGGGTTTTTTTTTATATATTGCAAGAACCCCAGCTTGGTGGTGAGAGTTAAGAGGATAAACTTAACTGCATTTCCACAAATCCAGAAGGGTTTTATTTGGTGGTGAAATGCAAATTATGGGTGTGGGCACGTGCGAACCACCCCCCCCCCCCAGCTACTGGCATGCGATGGCAAAAAGGTTAGCATCACCATTTCAGACAGGTGGCTGTCCTGTCTCTTCTTAAAAACTTCCAGGGTTGAGCACCCACAAGCCGTTCCAATGATTAATTGTCCTCCCTGTTTCTCCTTAATTCTCCTTAATTCCAACTAATCTCTTCTTGATTAGTTTCCACCCATTGCTTCTTGTCCTATCCTCAGATGTTTTGGAGAATAGCTTGACTCCCTCTTCTTTGGGGCAGCCCCTGAGATATTGGGACACTGCTATCATGTCTCCCCTAGTCCTTCTTTTAATTAAACTAGACATACCCAGTTCCTGCAACCGTTCTTCATATGTTTTAGTCTCCAGGCCTTTAATCCCCTTAAGTTGCTCTTCTTCGCACTTTCTCCAAAGTCAACATCGTTTTTTGTAATGTGGTGATCAAAACTGGGATGCAATATTCCAAGTGTGTCCAGAATACTAGGAAATAACTAGAAATAATATATTTTGCCCTCTGAAGAGAGGAGGAGGGATGTGTAATTCTTCAGCCTGGTATCTGAAACTGTTTTAATAGATGGGCGTTTTGCAATTATTATTATTATTATTATTATTATTATTATTATTATTATTATTATTATTATTATTTATTGAATTTATATACCGCCCTTCTCCCCGAAGGGACTCAGGGCGGTGAACAGCCGAAACTTAAAATAACATACAATATAAAAGTTAAGATAACTAAAAATAAATTAAATTAATAAATTAAATTAAATTATTAAGGGACTTGCCAGCTCCAATGACCCCCATTTGCTACATAAACAAGTGTCTTGTTTCATTTTGGGCAGCAGGGGGCAGTCCAGCCACACAAAACTTATCAATTTCTAGGCAATACCACTTATTTGCAATTTTCTCAGTGCTTTATTTTCGGGGGTTTTCTCTCCTTTTGGAAGTGCAGCTGTATTGGTGGCAAAGCCCAGCTTCCCTTCACAGGCTCATTCAGAAGAGCTTTCCAGGCCTTGTCGGTTTCCCACAGGTAGCATTCAGAGTCTGGGGCAACAGACTGACTGCAGTGGTGAGATCCAAATGTTTTTACTACCGGTTCTGTGGGCGTGGCTTGGTGGGCGTGGCAGGGGAAGGATACTGCAAAATCTCCATTTCCACCCCACTCCAGGGGAAGGATACTGCAAAATCCCCATTCCCTCCCCACTCTGGGACCAGCCAGAGGTGGTATTTGCCAGTTCTCCGAACTACTCAAAATTTCTGCTGCCAGTTCGGCAGAACCTGCTGGATTTCACCCCTGACTGACTGTCCCTAGTTTTTAATGCCATGCAAGATAGAGGTATATCAGGGGGGTCTGGAATATATTCTGTGCAATGCAATGCCCTTTTTCTAGCTGTCTAGATTTCCCTGAATCACCCATTCCTCTAAAGTAAAAACTTGCAATATAAATATATTTTTTCCTGAAAATTCCTTAACTGTTCTTCATATACATTTTGGCAGAATAGTTTTTTTTTTAAAAAAAAATCACGAACAGGCACAAAACTGATGATAGCTCTAGATAATTCATTGGGGTTTGAGATGTACGGGATAGCGGAGTTAGAATTGTAGAATCTTGGAAAAAATGTCCCTTGAGGCCATCCAGTCTGACCCGTTGCTCCGGGCTGGAATCCAAATGAAAGCATCGGAGACAAATGGTTGTTAAATGTTTGCTTATCCTGTACTCTAGAGCAAAAAAAAGGACACTTCTAACATCCTTCCAGGTATCTAAAGGTTTTACAGCATGCTAAAAATGTAATTTTAACCTTGGTTATATGTTTGGATAACTGCGTTACAAGAATTTCAGACCCTTTGATAAACCAGGTTCAGTATAGTATGTTTAACCCCAACTGAGAAAATGAGCTAATTCCAGGTTAAGTGTATTGTCTGAACAGTGAGTAATGTAAGGCCAACAGTGCAGAATTCCCCTCTCCAACAGAATAACAGAGTTCGGGGGGACCTTAGAGATCTTCTAGTCCAACCCCCTGCTCAAGCATACCATTTCCAGACATATAGCTGTCCAGTCTCTTTTTAAAAGCCTCCAGGGATGGATCATCCACAACTTCTGAAGGCAAACCGTTCCGGTGGCTTATTGTAACTTCCGTTAGCCTGTCTCTTGTCTTTTTGAAATCGCATCAGGCCTTCTTTCCATCCGATCCACTCTTGGGTGGATCCATGAGGACTAGAAACTCGATCGAACGTCTCGCCTCCAATCCAGGAGCTTGTCCTGTATATTTTTGCATAATAGGTGTGTGTCTTTCTCCGCACCCGGCACCCTGCTTTAATCACCCCGACCCATCCAGCTGCAAAAAAAACACCCCTCCACAGCTTGATCCCATTAACTTCTGACGTGGAGTCCCCAATTTGAAGCGGCTTTTTTTGTTCTTTTTTTTTTGTTCTTTTTTCAGATCAGATCTGAGGCGGCGAATCCAGCTGTGTTTGCTTGACTGTTTCCAGGCACAGCTGGCAAGCAGCGAGCAAGGAAACAGCCAAGCTGAGTGAGACAGGGGGGGAAATTCCAAGCAGGAATTCTGGCTTTTCTGCAAAATCCTTTTCTCGCTCCAGCCCTCCCAATCCATCTTAGCTGTCAGCGGGAACCGGGCTTCGCCGTGGCAAGTCTTTTAAGCGCCAGGGTGCGTCTGGCCGTTGCATTTCCTCCCCTCTTCTTCGCCAAGGCAGGCCGTGCCAGCAAACTGCAGTCCATTTGTGACGCAAAAACCCTGGAAATAGCCCGGCTACGCATAATCGAGCCAGCCCGTTTTTCTCGCCAAGTTTGATTCCTCCAAGTGAGGGTGCGAGCCAGATTTTTCTGCGCCTCCATAAACATTCTGGGACCAAAAGAAGTCCAGTCCCACTTTTGAAAAAAAGAGATTTTGCAACGGAGCAAAAGCCGTTTTGTTTAGACCCCTTTAGTAGTTCTTACAAAACCCATCCAGGGATTTATTTTCCTTCATGGAGTCTTCTTCTTCTTCTTCTTCTTCTTCTTCTTCTTCTTCTTCTTATTATTATTATTATTATTATTATTATTATTATTATTATTATTATTGTTTAATTTGATTTATATGCCGCCCTTCTCCGGAGACTCAGGGCGGCTTACAGTGCGTTAAGCAATAGCCTTCATCCTTTTGTATATTTTATACAAAGTCAGCTTATTGCCCCCACAAACTGGGTCCTCAATTTACCTACCTTAGAAAGGATGGAAGGCTGAGTCAACCTTGAGCCTTGGAGAGATTCGAACCCTGCAGTAATTGCAGGCAGCTGGTCTTAATAACCAGCTTAATAACAGGGTGCCTTAAACCCCTGTACTACCAAGGCTCTTGGTAGTTATTATTATTTTACTGTTTTTGCTTTCTGGTTTCTGGAACTGCTTGTGGGGGTGGGGCAGGGGTGAAATGCTCCTGGTTCGGACTGGATCACCCGATCCGATAGCGATGGAGGCGGGTGGTTCGGAGAACCGGTAGCAAAAATCCCTGGGCCCCCCCCATGCCCAGCTGAGCTGCGGGATCATCAGACGCTTTTTTTCTTTTAAACGCCTCTGACGATCCAAGCTGAGTTGCCTGATCGTCAGAGGCATTTAAAAGAAAAAAAAAGCCTCTGACGATCAGGCAACTCAGCTGGGATCGTCAGAGCCTTTTGAAAGCATTTTTTTACAATGACACTGGCAAAAGACCCCCTGATGGGATTCCAGGTTGTAGAAAAAATGGTTTTAAAAGTTAAAAAAAATAATTGGCCACGCCTACCCAGTCACATTACCCCCCCCCACCAAGCCACTCCCACAGAACCGGTAGTAACAAATTTTAGATTTCACCACTGGGGTGGGAGGTAGCGAGGGTTTTGAAAAGTTTTGAAAAGTTCCGATTTTTCAAAATGTCCTTTGAAAGGGAAAAAATATGGCATATCGAATCAACGTTTTGGAAAAAAATCAGGAGTCATTGGGCTTATTAGCTAAGGCATAATTGGGGGTTGGTTCCATAATTAGGGACCCAGATTGTTGGGGGGGGGGCAATAGGCTGACTCTATAAACCACTTAGAGAAGGCTGTAAAACGGTATATAAGTCTAAATTCTATGGCTATTTCATGGGATGTACAAGGCCGACGTGTCCAATTTTTCACCTTTCCCAACATTAGGGGTGCTCAAATATTACGACCTGCCTTGAGGATTGTAAATATATTTTGGTTACTTTAATTTAGATGTGCTCGGTAAGTAACTACATCAATAGCGTAACTTCTTAAACATTTTTGTCGCTGTCAAGGCATTGCGTACGCTAAATTTACAACAAACTGCACCCAAACAGTTTTACCTGCTGGGTTAAGCTAGCAAACTCCTTGGTCTTTATAAATAGTCCTTGAGATATGACCGTAATGGAGCGTGCCCCTCACCGTCATAACTTCTGACAGTTGTAAATCGGGTCAGCCGTATGACCAACCCAATTTTACAGGATTTTTTTTTCTTTTTTTTTTTGCGACAGTTGTTAAATAAATAAAGCAATGGTTTGCTAATTGGGGGTGAAATGTGGTCGACTTGTAGGATGTTGCAAATGGACGTCAATGCAGCCTGGTTGCTGAGTGACCAAAGACCGGTCACATGAGGGGGGGTTGGCCATCGGGACTTTGAATTTGGGTTGTAAGTACCCCAAGGAGTTCCACTGTAACTTCAAACCAGCTTCAAAAATTTTAGCAAGGGGTTCTCTGCCTGGTTACTGGGTGGTCGTGGCTCTGGTGGGCGTGGGCCTAGTCGGCCTCCTGCACCACTGTGGGGTGGGAGGCGTTTTTTGCCCTCCCTGGGCTCCGGAGGCTTTTCTTAAGCCTCCGAGAGGGTGAAAAATGGCCTCCCCAGGCTCCGGAGGCCCTTCCCGAACTTCTGGTAGGCCTGTTTTTTGCCCTCCCCGAGCCTCCAGGTGCTCCCTGCACTTTCCTGCATCCAAAACAGGCCGCGTGGGGACTCCTGGGAGGGGAGGGAGGGGATGGGCGGGGCCAGCCAGGAGTGGGATTTGGGGGGTTCTCCGAACTGCACAGAATCTTAGTTAGAGATTCTCCCGAACCCCCAACAGCCCACCCCTGTTTCAAACGGTCGCTGAGCAAATCGGACGTAAGTCCAGGACTGTGTTTACCTGCCTTTTTTTGCTCATCTCGCTTTTCAGCAGTAAGATCCTGCGGTACCAGGCATATCGTTCGGTGTAATGATCAAAGCCTTGGCATACAGCTAGTTTTGGTGCACGGGAAGGAATGTGTTGAAACTTTTACGGACGATATAGGCAGGATTAAAAACACAACAAATAATTACAATCACACATTTCCAATCTGCTCTTCAGGCGTAAGTTGCCACCCAGAATTAAAAACTTGCATTTGAAAAGGGGGGGGGGGAGGAAATTAGAAGATGATACTCTTAAATTTTGGCACGGGGCCACTTCCTAACCTTTCAGCATTTTTAGAGAAAAGTAGCTTGCGAGCAAACTCCTTGCGGCGGCTGGCTAGAGAATTGTCTGTGGGGATTCTCAGTCATCCAGGTAGAATTCTTTATTGGCCAAGTGTGATTGGACACACCAAGGAATTTGTCTTTGGTGCATACGCTCTCAGTGTACATAAAAGGAAAAGATACATTCGTCAAGAATCATAAGGTACAACACCTAATGATAGTCATAGGGTACAAATAAGCAATCAAATCATACTAGGAAACGATAGATAGATAGATAGATAGATAGATAGATAGATAGATAGATAGATAGATAGATAGGAAGGAAAGAAAGAAGGAAGGGAGGAAGGAAGGAAGGAAGGAAGGAAGGAAGGAAGGAAGGAAGGAAGGAAGAATTCTTTATTGGCCAAGTGTGATTGGACACACAAGGAATTTGTCTTTGGTGCATACGCTCTCAGTGTACATAAAAAGACAAGATACCTTCGTCAAGAATCATAAGGTACAACACCTAATGATAGTCATAGGGTACAAATAAGCAATCATAAGGATACAAGCAACTAAGTTACAGTCATCAGTGGGAGGAGATGGGTGATAGGAACGATGACAAGATTAATGCAGACTTAGTGAATAGTTTGACAGTGTTGACGGAATTATTTGTTTAGCAGAGTGATGGCGTTCGGAGGAAAAACTGTCCTTGTGTCTAGTCGTCTTGGTGTGCAGTGCTCTACAGCGTCGTTTTGAGGGTAGGAGTTGAAACAGTTGATGTCCAGGATGTGAGGGGGTCTGTAGATATTTTCCCAGCCCTCTTTTTGACTCGTGCAGCATACAGGTCCTCCATGGAAGGCAGGTTGGTAGCCATTGTTTTTTTCTGCAGTTCTAATTATCCTCTGAAGTCCATGTCCGTCTTGTTGGGTTGCAGAGCCAAACCAGACAGTTATGGAGGTGCAGATGACAGACTCAATCAATCCTCTGTAGAACTGGATCAGCAGCTCCTTGGTCATAGTTATCTCAAAAGTCCTTTTTTTAAAAAAAAAAAAAAAGAGAGAAAAGAAAAAAGCAACTAGACTGTTTTTGAAGATGTTTCGCTTCTTACCCAAGAACTGATGAAGCTTCTTGGATAAGAAGCGAAACATCTTTTTTCTTCCTCAAAAAAAAAAAAAACAAACAGTCCAGTTGCCTTAAAAAAAAAAAAAAAAGCAAACGGCTAAGGACATGTTATCTATTTTGTAAATATCCAATATGAGTGTGCAACTCTGTCCTTTGAAACCAAACACACCCTGTTGCCTTAAAACCCGCAGGGAAACTTCTCTTTGTTTTCTTTTCCTTTTTTTTTCCACCCCCAACTTATTTTACTTGTCATTTCAAAAGAAGGGGAGAAAAAAAAAAACCCCGACCACGACCACAAATCGCAAGAGGCAGAGAAAAAGAAAAGAAAAAGAAATAAAGTGCACTCATTTATTTCCATGGAAACAGCAGGAAGGGCCAAAGAGAAGCCACTTTGGCGCTTAAAATCTCCCCATAAAATCATTTGTAACCTACGATCAGCAATTAAGCCGTTTTTCTTGCGCCCTGCTTAGACACCGCCTGTCTCCTCCCGATATATTTATTTAGTGCCACAAAAATTTTCCCTTATCCTCCACCCACCCCTTCGCCTGGCTTTGCAGACAAGGGAGCTTTGGATCTGGCCAGAGAGGCGCCTGGTTCTGCTTTTCCCCCCGTCTGGCTTTCCTGAAGGACCAAGGATGCTGAATTTATTCTGCTTTTCCTGCATTGAAGCACCCTCTGATCGGCTTCTCTGGATTCAAAGCACCGGTTTCTAAGATTTCAGCCTTGGGGGGGAGGCAATATCAGGACTAGGGTGAAATACTACCGGTTCAGACTGGTTTCAGGCGAACCGGTAGTAAAAAACGCTACTGGTTCGAGCGAATCGGTATTTCCAATGATCAGCTGGCTGTGTCGCGCAATTTATATTAGCTAGAATCATCGGATTTCCTGCTTTCTAGCTAATCTCAATCGCGTGGCACAGCGAATTCCCTTTCCCCTCACTGTTCTACTTACCTCTGCAGACTCGGAGGGCTTCAAAATGTTCCTCTTGAGGTGCGCCTCAAGTACGCATGCGTGCTCGGCAGCAGACTCACAGAACCGGTAGCAGACTTCAGAGAATTTCACCCTTGATCAGGACACCGTGCATTCGCCGAAATGCCTTCAGCCTTCCTGAATTTTGCTCGTCGAGTTATTGTTTAAATTCTTGGCCATCTTGGTAAGGAAATACTCATAAGGGGGTGATTTATTTCCTGGGGGCGAGGGTTTTTTTTTTTTTTTTTTTTTGATTCAGGAAGTCATCCAGTCTATTTTTTTGAAAGCTTCCAGTGATGGAGCCCCACAAGGTAGTTCAAACGGAAGCCCCAGTAGGAATGCTAACTCTGTCTTTATTTATAAGATTGCTTATAAAGAGAGTCTGAAAGCATTTTCCCTCCCCCCCTCCTTTTACTCTCTGAAAACTTGGGAAGGTCCCTTCTGAAGCTTTTTGCCATTCCTCTCTTCCTTCTGTCACCTGAGATACCTTTTACATACTAATTATCCCCCCCCTCTCTCCCTCTACATCTCTTCCTCCCCTCCCTCCCTCTCCCTCTCTCTCACCTTCTCTCCCTCCCTCTCTCCCTCTCCCGCACTCCCCTCCCTCTTTCCCCTTCTCTCCCTCCCTCTCTCCCTCTACATCTCTCCCTCTCTATCTCCCTCCCTCCCCTCCCCCTCTCTCTTCCTCCATCCCCCTCCCCCTCCCTCCCTCTCTCTCCCTTCCTTCCCGCTCCCCATCTCCCTCCCTCTCCCTTTCTCCCCTCACTCCCTCGCTGTTTCTCCTTCTCTCTCTCCCTCTTTCCCTCTATGTGTCTCTCTCCCTCCCACCCTCCCTCTCTCCCTCCCCCTCCCCCTCTCTCTCCTTCTCCTTCTCCCTCCCCCCTTCTCTCCCCTCCTCGCCCTCTCTCTCTCCCTCCCTCTCTTTCCCTCCCCCCTCTCCCTCCCTCCCTCTCTCCCTTCCCTTCCCCCCTCCCTCCCTCCCTCTCTCCCTCCCTCTCTCCCTCTCTTTCCCTCCCTCTCTCCCTCCCTTTTTCTCCCTCCCTCCCGCTCTCCCCCTCCCTCCCTTCCTCTCTTCCTCTCCCTCTCTCCTCAAGACCCTTTTCACACACCATTACATTAGTTCACAAGGTTAAAAGCACAAAAAAACAATCCCCCAAATAACCAACATCTTCCATATGGAGATTCACAATCATCCAGCTCACGGTTATCCCAAAAGGCGCTGTTCAGAAGGCAACTGGAACTTTCTTGGTTCTTCCCCCCCCCCCCCCCCCGACCCCACTTTGAAAACATTTCACTTCTCATCCAAGAAGCTTCTTCAGAACTGGAACAACCAACATCTTAAATACAATTTTTTAAAAAAAACAAACCCTTTAAAAACAACGAAAACCCTAAATAACCAACACAATCTGGCAAGAGTGCACCATCCAACTCACAAACAATAAGATAGATGAGATGGAAAAGCTACCATTTCAGCTTGTCTGAAGGGGTTTGTTTATATTTTATTTATTTTTATTTATTTATTTTTAGTTAGATTTATATGCCACCCTTTCTCCGGAGACTCAGGGCGGCTTACAATGCGTTAAGCAATAGCCTTCATACTTTTGTATATACCTGCTTAGTAGAGCTTTCGGCTCCCCCCCTAAGCGGTTGTCCTTTTTTTTTTAATACAAAGTCAGCTTATTGCCCCCACAAACCGGGTCCTCATTTTACCTACCTCGAAAGGATGGAAGGCTGAGTCAACCTTGAGCCTGGTGAGATTCGAACTCGCAGTAATCGCAGGCAGCTGGTGCTACTTAACAGCACTTTAGTCTGCTGCGCCACCAAGGCTCTATATATTCCACCAATTATAATCTTACTTTTGTTTTCCAAGGGAAATCAACTCGGGTGGCTATTTCAGGAAAAGAAGGCGGCCTTAACCAAATTCTCCGCCGTTTTGCCCTCAAAACTGGGCACGGTTTACAGCTGCGTCAGAAACCCGAGTCGTACAAATCCATCATTTTAGCCAAAGGCCCTGGTTAAGTCCCAGTTCCCATCTCCTCCTCTCCATCGCTTTGTTGTTGAGATGCAAGCCTTTAAGGGTGGGAGCGGGGAATGTGTTTCCCCCTAAAAGGAGCCCATCAGATCTTTTAACATCTTTGGGAAAACAACATCAAAAAAAAAACAACAACCCGAGACGTGACTTTGAAGTCAACAAGGTGCAACCTGAAAGCCACGACGAGGTTTGAACTTGTCAAGGGGAAGAGAGAGAGAGAGAGAAAAATATTGTTCCTTTTCCTGTAGCACGAAACAGGGCTGATCCGCTCAAGCGTGAATCCCCACCAGAGGGATTAAATTTGGACTTTGTGCAGCAGCCATCGATCGATTTCCGGAAAGGCCTTCCGCAGATGTGAGGGTACGGAGTTGGCACGCTGCCCTTTGCACATCCGAACTCTTTGCTGAAAGAAGGAAGACGTGCAGCGATCTAATTAGCCGCCATAAGGGAAGGAGACGGCTTGTTAAGGACCAGGAAGGAATAAATAAAATATGGCAAAGGTGGGGGAAAAAAGGAACCAAGAAGCCGAACAGCTTGGGAAGCTGCCTTTAAAAAAAAGGAGAAATGGAAAGGGGACCCACAGGATAAAGCTAACCTTGCGAAGAAGGACAAATGCTCATTTTCTTTTTCGCCTCCCTAACCTCTGCGTTGTAAACATGAGAAGAGGCAGTGATGGGATTCAGCCGGTTCGGGCGAAACGGTAGTTGCGACCTGCGGGTAGGCCCCCGGCGCTACGCCGTCTTATTTAGCCATGTTTTCTAAGCCACGCGTGCATGCGTGGAAAGCTCACATTTTCAGGTGCTGGGCGTTAAATAATGTGAAGCAGTGGTGGAATTCAATTTTTTTTTTTACTACCGGTTCGGTCGGAGTGGCTTGGTGGGCATGGCAGGGGAAGGATAGTGCAAAATCCCCATTCCTTCCCCATTCCTGGGGGAAGGATACTGCAAAATCCCCATTACCTCCCCACTCCTGGGGGAAGGATATTGCAAAATCTCCATTCCCTCCCCACTCCAGGGTAAGGATATTGCAAAATCTCCATTCCCTCTCCACTCCAGGGGAACGATACTGCCAAAATCTCCATTCCCACCCCACTCCAGGGATAGGATACTGCAAAATCCCCATTCCCACCCCACTCCAGGGGAAGCATACTGCAAAATCCCCATTACCTCCCCACTCCTGGGGGAAGGATATTGCAAAATCTCCATTCCCTCCCCACTCCAGGGGAAGGATACTGCAAAATCTCCATTCCCTCCCCACTCCAGGGATAGGATACTGCAAAATCCCCATTCCCTCCCCACTCCTGGGGGAAGGATACTGCAAAATCCCCATTCCTTCCCCATTCCTGGGGGAAGGATACTGCAAAATCCCCATTACCTCCCACTCCAGGGGAAGGATACTGCAAAATCCTCATTCCCTCCCCACTCCTGGGGGAAGGATACTGCAAAATCTCCATTCCCTCCCTACTCCTGGGGGAAGGATACTGCAAAATCTCCATTCCCTCTCCACTCCAGGGGAAGGATACTGCAAAATCCCCATTCCCTCCCCACTCCAGAGGAAGCATACTGCAAAATCCCCATTCCCTCCCCACTCCTGGGGGAAGGATATTGCAAAATCCCCATTCCCTCCCCACTCCAGGGGAAGGATATTGCAAAATCCCCATTCCCTCCCCACTCTGGGACCAGCCAGAGGTGGCATTTGCCGGTTCTCCGAACTACTCAAAATCTCCGCTACCGGTTCTCCAGAACCTGTCAGAACCTGCTGAAGAGCATCCCTGATGCGAAGTCCACCTCTGGAGGGGGTGGGGGTGGAGGGGGGGTGACTTCATCCCAAACCTTCCAGCAGTGTTGCATGTTCCCTCTGTTGAATGTACCAAGGAGACATCAGACTGCAAAGCAAGCATGGAATCTAGAGAAGCAAAGTCCCCATAACTTCCTCCCTTCTCTTAGCCGAGCCCCGGATAATGAGGAAGAAGAGAACCCCGGCTGGGTCACACACGAGGCATTCAGCTCCCCAATTAGCCAGCTACTAATTGCTGGTTAATAAGGCTATACCTGGTGAGGCAGCTGGGCCTCTGGACAAGCTGTGCAGTTGGAAATATTGGTTGGGGAGAGAGAGAGAGAGGCGAGAGAGAGAGAGAGAGAGAGAGAGACGGAGAGAGGGAAGCGAAAGGCAATTTTCCTTCTGCTCCTGATAAGGGAGAGCCCCGAGCTTTCAAATCCTCCAGAGATGGCAGTTCCGTTCCAGCACACATCCATTAGCGTGTTGCTGGCATGACTCCTTGGGGGTGGGGAGGGTTCCTCCACATTCCTGGCATCCTTGCCTCTCCCCCCTCCTCCCCTGCCCGTCTACTGGCACCGCAGGCCACGCCAGGGCTGAAAGAGGAGAGGAAGTGGGGCAGCGGAGCTAAACCATGGGTAGGGAGGGACGCTGAGCTGAGGGGCACAGCTGTGCCAAGGGGAGCATCATTCACAACAGCTGGATAGGGGAAATCGAGGGTACGTACGGCCCAAACAGGGACAGCTGGATCCCCGAGATGAGATCTTGAGATAAGCTAGAGGTAAGCTGGATTGTGAGAACCGGGGTCCAAAAAAAGGATGAGGGCAGAGCATGGTTTTAGGAGAAGGCAACCGGGCACCGTTGCCGATTTAATGGAGAGGGTTGCATTTGGATTTCCAGGTACTGTTCCCCATCACCTTTTCCCAATGTAGTCCTGAGTATTTCGGAATCCCTGGGGAATTCCTCCTTTCAATCCTGCTTCAGAATCAGTAGTGGTATCCAGCCGGTTCGTACCGATCCAGGCGAGCCGGTAGTGGAGATCGTGGGAAGGGAAGGCGCACACGAGCGAGCAAAGCGCACGCGCGGAAGGCCCCGCGCGCCCGCAAAGCAAGTGTGCGCGGTGCGGGGCGACCCGGTGGTAAGGATATGCGAATCCCACCGCTGTCCAAAATACACCCAACACTTTTTTGGAATGCTTCACTTTCTTCATTTTAAAACGGGGCTCCTTGTCCTTAGAGAAGCAAGGAATCTGCTCTATGGAGCCAGCTTTGGGAGCTGGGAATTTGGGAATCTTCCCTCCCAGAGAGGTTCATTTTAACGTAAGATAGAACCGTGATGGCGAACCTATGGAGCCATATCGGTGGGCATGCGAGCTCAGCTCTGGCACACATACCAGCTGATTTTCGGGCCTTTTGGGCCTACTGGAAGTCAGCAAACAGGCCATTTCCGGCCTCCAGAGGGCCTCCAGGGAAAGTGGGGAAGACCATTTTCGCCCTCCCCAGGCTCCTAGAAAGGCTCTAGGAGCCTGGGGAGGGCGAAAAAACAGGCCTACTGGGCCCACGGTGCCATCACGTGCCAAAAGCAAGGGAAGCGCGGGGGGTGTGTGTCACGCACACATGTGCGGGGGCGGGGCGCATAGAATTATGGGTGTGGGCATGCACGCGCACAACCCCCCGTGTTCCCCCCCCGCTTTTGGCACGCGATGGCAAAAAGGTTAGCCATCACTGAGATAGAATATCGGTGATACTGAATACCATGGAAGGGACTCCCGCCGGCCACAAAACTACTGCCAGTTGTGTACTTCTTGGGCATGAAAAGACGACAAAAACCAGCCGAGGGAAAGCCAAGGAAGAGGAGGGGGTGGGAAAACTTGCCCCCTCCCCTTTCATTTCCCTGCAACACGGTGAGTCCAGCCTTGGGCCTGCTCATAAAAATGTCTTCGTTGTGCCTCAGCCTGCGACGAACCACAGTTTGCGGTTTAATGGGGTTTTTTGTTGTTGTCGTCGGGGTTTTTTTTTTTTTGCAAATTGTTTGGGTTGTTCGCACCGCAAACAGAACCGGAGCCAGGTTGAAGTTGATCTACCTAACTCCAGATAGCAGGAAAAGTTAGCAGGTCTAAAGCACCCTGTTATTAAGACCAGCTGCTTGCAATGACTGCAGGTTCGAATCTCGCCAAGGCTCAAGGTCGACTCAGCCTTCCATCCTTTCTAAGGTAGGTAAATTGAGGACCCAGTTGTGGGGGCATTAAGCTGACTTTGTATAAAATATACAAAAGTATGAAGGCTATTGCTTAACGCATTGTAAGCCGCCCTGAGTCTCTGGAGAAGGGTGGCATATAAATCAAATTTAAAAAAAAAGAAAAGAAAGAGAAAGAAGGAAGGAAGGAAGGAAGGAAGGAAGGAAGGAAGGAAAGAAAGAAAGAAAGAAAGAAAGAAAGAAAGAAAGAAAGAAAGAAAGAAAGAAAGAAAGAAAGAAAGAAAAAGAGAAGCTGACTTTGTATAAATATACAAAAGGATGAAGGCTATTGCTTAGCGCATTGTAAGCCGCCCTGAGTCTCCGGAGAAGGGCGGCATATAAATCATTTTTTTTAAAAAAAGAAAAGAAAGAGAAAGAAAGAGAAAGAAGGAAGGAAGGAAAGAAAGAAAGAAAGAAAGAAAGAAAGAAAGAAAGAAAGAAAGAAAGAAAGAAAAAGAGAAGCTGACTTTTTATAAATATACAAAAGGATGAAGGCTATTGCTTAGCGCATTGTAAGCCGCCCTGAGTCTCCGGAGAAGGGCGGCATATAAATCAAATTTTTTAAGAAAGGGGATTTTCCTATCTCTACACACATACATCCCCATCAGTGTATGTTGCATTGGAGTTTTTGTGCTCCGGTGTAGAGACGAGAGCACATTCTCTGTTGTCATCCCCCGTTGGTCTGGTGTTAAGCGTGAGCTGTGCATTGCCCCCCACCCCACCCGGGTGCCACGGGGCCTACGAAAGCCGAAGTGCTGGGTTCCCCCACCTTCTCTCCACCCCGCCGTCTCCTTTTCTTCCCTTTCTCGCAGGATCAGAGAAAGCAAGCCCTCTTGATTGGCAGCCCAGACCAGAGCAAAACCCTCCTGGCATTGGAGGCCCCTGGACCGCCGCCAAGACCTGTTCCCTGAAGTGGGGAGGGACAAGAGGGCAAGGGAAGCGCTTTGAAAATTAAATCTCTCCAGAACTCATAAAGCTGTGATTTGACCTTGGGTTAAACCCAGCGGAAGAGAAAGCTCGGTAGCTCCTGCAGCTCTTCTCGCTCTACGCCCTGGCCTCAAATTTGCCAAGACGCAAGAACACTTTGGAGAGAAAAGATGGCAAAAAGAAGAACGACGGGTGACGTGAGAGCAGTATTGGAGGGGCTGCCCCAAAGAAGAGGGTGGGGGGATCAAATTATTCTCCAAAGCGCCAGAAGGCAGGACAAGAAGCAACGGATGGAAACTAATCAAGGAGAGAAGCAACTTAGAACTAAGGAGAAATTTCCTGACAGTGAGAACAATTAACCAGTGGAACAACTTGCCACCAGAAAAATCACTGGAGGTTTTTACGAAGAGTCTAGACAGTCACTTATCTGAAATAGTATAGGTCAGTGATGGCTAACCTTTTTGCCATCGTGTGCCAAAAGCGGGTCGCGCACGTGCTTGCCCACACCGATAATTCTATGCGTACTGCCCCCCCTCCGTGCATGCATGCAACCCCCCATACTCCCCCCGCTTTTGACATGTGATGGCACAGTGGACCCAGTAGGCCTGTTTTTCACTCTCCCCAGGCTCCAGAAGCTTTCTAGGAGCCTGGGGAGGGCAAAAACAGCCTTCCCCACCATGCCAGAGGGCCTCTGGAGGCCGGAAACAACCTGTTTGCTGACTTCCGGTGGGCCCAGAAGGCCCGAAAATCAGCTGGCCGGAGCACACATACGTGCTGGAGCTGAGCTAGGGCAACGCGTGTCCACCAATATGGCTCCGTGTGCCACTTGTCTTAAGGTTGGTAAGGTTGAGGCACAGCTGATCTCCTTTAAAAAAAAAAAAAGCAATAATTCAGAAACAAACAAGCTGCCCGGCAGTTATATGTGTGTGCCCGGATCACTTCGAGAACCTTAGAATCCTTACCGGGTCGGGCAGCCTGAGAAATCTGCCACGTAAAGCAGTGAAATAAATCAAGAGGCTGCGAGAATGAAAATAATCCAGTTTGTCTGCTCTTGAGATTTATAACCGGCGATGATGGGCTCCGTTTTCGGGGGCCCTACCACGTCCTGCCAGATCTCCTGGGACCCAAAAACCGTCAATGCACATTTTTTTTTCCCCCCAGCTGTCTTTTTCAGCCTCCCCGCTGTTTTGCACACAGGCCACCCCAGGGCATAACCGGGCGCTGTGGTGCTTCTGCGTACACACACACAAACACACACACACACACACACACACACACACACACACCCCAGTTGTGTTCCTTCCAGTGACAGGCTGGCTATTTTTGTCTGAGGCTTGCAGTGTGGCCTGCCCTGCTGCCTTCAGCTGCGGAGTGGCGGAGTGGGAGGCGGTGGGAGGGGAAATGGAGCCAGATGGAGCTGCCAAGCCCACCCTCCTGGGATGAGTTGGGGTCGCTTCTCATTAGGGCTGGAATGGATGCCTTTTTTTCTCCTCCTCCTCCTCCTCCTCCTCCTCCTCCTCCTCCTCCTCCTCCTCCTCCTCCTCCTCCTCCTCCTCTTTTTCCCCCGCCAAGAAAAAAAAAATGAGCCTAACGAGAACTTTGGTGCTAGGCGAGCCGCCGTCTGGAACAGAACTCCCAGAATTCCCAGTCTGGAAGGTTCGGAAAAAGCGCACAGGAGCTGGGAAGGTCTGGCCTCATGCAAATTGCATGCAACCTCCCTCCCTGGAGGCGTTCTTCGCAAGCCCTGTGGCCATGTAGGTTGGCACGCATCAGACCTTTGCAAATGGGCCTTCTGTCTATTGGGCACACTGCCCTCCGCTCTGGGAGCCCTCGTGACTCTGGCAGACGGGGAGGCTGTCACTGGCTGAATGTCCTTAAAAGCCAGTTATTCTCCCCCCCCCCTCTCTCTCTGTCTTTCTCTTCCCATTTCTCTTTCTCCCTCCCTCTCTCTGCCTCACTTTCTTCTCTCTTTCACTCTCTTTCTCCCTCTTTCCCTCTTTCTCTCATTTTCTCTCACACTCGTTTTTTCTCTCTCCATCTCTCTCCTTCTCTTTCTCTCTCTCATTTTCCCTCTCCCTCCCTCCCCCCCACTCTGTCTCTCACTTCCTTTTCTTTCTTTCTCAGTCTTTCCCTTTCTTTCTCTCCCTCCTTCTCTTTCCCTCTTTCTGCCTCTTTCATTTTCTCCCCTACTCTCTCTCCCTCTCACCTTCTTTTCTCTTTTTCTCTCTCACTCTTTCTCCCTCTCTTTGTCTCCCTCCATTTCTCTTTCTCCCTTTCTCTGTCTCTCTTCATCTCTCTCTCCTTCTCTTTCTCCCTCTCTCTGTCTCCCATCCCTCACTTCCTTCTCTTTCTTTTTTCTTTTTCACTCTCTCTTTCTCCCTTTCTCTCTCTGTCTCTCTCCCTCTTTCTCCCTCTTTCTCTCTCCATTTCTCCTTCTCCATTTCTCCCTTTTCTTCTCTTTCCCTTTTCCTTTCTCTCATTTTCTCTCACTTTTTTCTTTCTCTCTCTCTCTATCTCTCTTCATTTTTCTCTCCTTTCTCTCTTTCTCCCTCTCTCTCTGTCTCTCTCTCTCCCCCCTTCTGTCTGTCTCTTTCTTTTCTCTTTCTTTCTCTCTCCCTCTCCCTCTCTCTGCCTCTCTTTTCCTCTTTCTCATTCTCTCTCTCTCTCTCTGTTTTCTCTCACACACTCTTTCTTGTTCTCTCTCCCTGTGTGTGTGTGTGTGTGTGTGTGTGTGTGTGTGTTTCTCTCTCTCTCTCTCTCTCCCAAGTCAGGGTGTTAGTCACCCATGAATGGCCTGCCAGCTTGGGTGAGATTCCAGAAGGGCAGATGTCCTGCCAAAGGCGATTGCTGGCCCTCCCTGGGCTAACCTCTTGCTCTGGCCTCTGGCCCACATCTCCCCTCTCCCAGAGACCTGAGGCCAAGTCCAGCGGGGAAGTGAGTCAGTGTGGGAAGAAGGATGGAGGGGCAGGGAAGAAAAAAAAATACCCAATTTTTCCAGCCCACAGCTTGGAAGGGAGGGGAGAGAGCTCTGACGCGGTTGCATGCCAAGAGGAAACGGGGAGGGCTTGGCTTCTGGGAGCAATGCACGACTGATAAGTAATTAACTCCCTGGAGTTCTCCTCCTCCCCAGCCAGCCGGCTGCTCCCCCTGTGCATCCCATGACTTCAAAAAGCCCAGGGTCTCCGCTTCCACGGGGTGAGAGCAGCAGGAGCTCTGGAGTGGGTCTGTGTTTGTGTAAGTGCTTGTTTTCGAAGGCCAAGAGTCACGTAAAGTTGCAGCAAACAGGAGTGTTCCTGAGCACGTGCAGAAAACCTTGGAGCGGCTGTTAAACCGTTCCACCTAAATGACCAGGAGATCATTCCTTCACTGCAGAGGAAGAGGAAAAATTTTCAGTTCAGAGTTTGGTAAAGAGGAGCTCATTTTTCCAGCTTTAAAGGAGATAGAGAGAAATGGGAGGGAGGGAAGGAAGGAAGGAGAAAGAAGGAAGGAAGAAAGGAAGGAAGGAAGGAAGGAAGGAAGGAAGGAAGGAAGGAAGGAGAGGATGAATAGAGAGGGAGGAAGGGTGTGGATAGATAGATTAGATAGAGGATGGATGGATGGATGGATGGATTATGAAGATAGATGGAGGGAGGGAAGAAGAGGATGGATGGATGGATGGAGAGGGAGGATGGAAAGGGAGGGAGGAAGGAGAGGATGGATGGATGGAGAGGGAGGGAGGGTGGATGGAAGGAAGGAAGGAGGATGAATAGAGGGGAGGGTGGGAGTGGATAGATAATTAGATGGAAGGAAGGAGAGGGTGGATGGATGGATAAGGAGGATGGAGGGTGGGAGGAAGGGAAGAAAGAAATGAATAGATTGGATGGATGGATGGATGGATGGATGGATGGACGAAAGGAAGGAAGGATGAATAGAGGGGATGGAGGAAGGAAGGGAGTGGATAGATAGATAGATGATGGATGGATGATGAAGATAAATGGAGGGAGGGAGGGAGGAAAGGATGGATAGATGAGAGAGAGAGATGCAAAGTTTTGATTCTGACATCTGATTGCAGTCCAGTTAGATCAAATTTCCAGGTTAAATTGATCAAGGAAAGCCAGGTTGAATCTTCCAACGAGAGGGCTCCAAAATCGCTTGGGCGATTCCGCCCAGCTTTTCTTCCGAAATCGATGCGGAGGAGAGAAACGGCTTGATTTGACCCCTCTCTGAATGATAGGGTTGGGCTCAGAGTTCCTGAATTGATTCTAATTACCGTCCTCCATTTGCCATCTCAGCTGAATCAATAGATTGAATTAGAGCCTCGATAAAATAAATTATTAGCACCAATGGGAGGTGGGGCAATTAAATCTAAGGTAGCACAGCCATCCTCTCTGCTCGGGCTTAAAACCTCTGGAATTAAATTGTACTGATTCAGAAGGAGGGGGAGGGGGGGAGGAGGAGGAAGAGAAGAAAAAGAAGAGGAGGATGAAGAAGTGGTGGAGGAAGAGGAGGAGGAAGAAAAAGAGGAAGAAGAAGTGGAGGAAGAGGAGGAGGAGGAAGAGGAGGAGAAGGAGACGAAGAAGAAGGGGAAGAAAGGGAAAAATTAGAGGAAGGACAAGGAGGAGGAGGAGGAGGAGGAGGAAGAGGAGGAGAAGGAGACGAAGAAGAAGGGGAAGAAAGGGAAAAATTAGAGGAAGGACAAGGAGGAGGAGGAGGAGGAGGAGGAGGAGGAGAAGAAGAAGAAGAAGAAGAAGAAGAAGAAGAAGAAGAAGAAGAAGAAGAAGAAGAAGAAGAAGAAGAAGAAGAAGAAGAAGAAGAAGAAGAAGAAGAAGAAGGGATCAGTCAACAGAGCCTTCTCTTCGGCCAGCTTAGAGAAAATTGGAGGGATTCTCAAGATCATTATTTTTCTGAGTTCAGTAGGAAGGAAGTCAGGGCCGTGTGCAACCAAGACGGTGTGTTTCAGCCGTGAATTACGGCCTCTTGCCTGAAAAGTTGGAGGTGCGAGCTAATGGGGAGGAAAGAAAGGGGAGGGGAAAAAAAAAGAATCAGAAGAACTGGGCCTCTTGTGGGCTTGAATGTGATCAGCAAGCAACGGCTGTCTCTGGCCTGATGGATTTGCTGTCACTTCTCCCTGGCGTGAAGTGACAGATTTTCTGCATTGCATTCAAACAAAACCAATAGTCGTCCATCAAGGCTGGACCGACGGGAGCAGAACGGGTGACGGGAAGAGCTGGAGGAAGGGCAGTGAGAAAGCGTGGGTTGCAAAACACTTCCCAGGGGGTCCTTGCTCGGGCGCCCGTCGGCATGGAAAATTGGTCTGGTGGGAGTGCCCCAAGAGCGTTGAAAAGCCGGCATCCTTCATTCGGAAAGCAAAGGAGAGCCGAATGCATGACAGCGTCTCTTCTTGCAGTGGGGGCTCCCTTCCCGCCCCAGGGATGAACCCCAGATCTTCTAGGACAGGGGTCTGCAACCCACAGCTCTGGAGCCACATGTGGCACTTTCATCCCTCTGCTGCGGCTCCGTCGCTCAAAATATGCGTCACAACCACCGATCTGCGACACCCGCCGGCACACAATTTATCGCGCTTTCCGACCCATCTCTCTTTTTTTCGAAGTTTAAAGTGTTTTGGTTGCATGCAGAAATCAAAATTTGTTTTCTCTGTAGCAGTTCATTGATTTCATAAATGCAACACACTATATATATTTTTTAATACATAGCATAAAGGTAAAAAAAAAAACGATATACGCAGTGTTATCTTCATTTTAGATGTCAAAAGGGTTTTGTGACTCCCGGTGTTTTCTTTTCTGTGGGAAAATGGCTCTTTTGAGTGTTTAAGGTTGCCGACCCCTGTTCTAGGAGATCTGAAGATCTCTTATCCTCCTTGGGACAGTTCCTTTAGTTCAACCGTTGGCCCACTGAGCTTACAAACAGCCACAAAAGTCATTAAACCAATATTTACCAGCTGGACGTTTCTCCCAACCCTACCTGAAACCTGGAATCCTTTGAACTGGTGGCTGATCTCTTAGATCCTCTTGTAGAAAACCAAGAGCTCACCTTGTTTCTTCCCAAACATCACTTCAAATCAATCCATATTTGGATGAAGGTGTCTTCCATGAAGATTGTGGACCATAATTGACCATTTTGGCCCAATGCAAGTTGGAAGAGAGACATTTTTTGGGACTTCTTTGGAGGTCTAAGGTTGAGGGAGAAGGGGGGGCCCAAAAGTCATCTAACCAGTTTCCGTGTCTAAGGGAGAACTAAAACTTGGGTTTCCCCATTCCTAGTCCAGCAACTTCCCCATGGCACCACATTGGCTCTCTCCCAAAGATCTATGTGGGGCTAAGGACATAATTTGGCTGCTCTATTTTATACTCCGTTGGAAGGCTGTTCCTGCTGTGATGAAGGAGACCACAGAATTGAGGTTGTCCATTGATAAAAGTTCTGACGAATACATGTTAAGGAACATGTGGGGAACATATGTTCAAAGGCTAGAAACTAGAAGAAGGAAGAAGGAATGGAAAAGTAAAAAGTGTGACTCATTATATACAGATAGAGGGAGGGAGAGAAGGAAGGAAGGAAGGGAAGGATAGGAAGGAAGGAAGGAAGGAAGGAAGGAAGGAAGGAAGGAAGGAAGGAAGGAAGGAAGGAAGGAAGGAAAGGAATGAGAGGGAGGGAAAGATAGGAAGGAAGGGATGAGAGGGAGGGAGGGAGGGAGGGAGGGATAGGAAGGAAGGAAGGGATGAGAGGGAGGGGAAGGAAGGAAGGGATAAGAAAGGAAGGAAGTTATGTATAAAGATGGTTTATACAACAAAATACTTTTTTTTTTGCTGACAAACTTTTCAGCATCCTCCTCTATGGTGTTTTTAGAGAAGATAATTCATAATAATTAATTTTCAGTCCTTTTCTTCTGCTTCTAATTGCTGCTTATGCTCTGTCTTCATTCTGAAAAAAATACTCAATCTGTGCCTTTAATCAGGGGGTTTGAGAAAGTAAAAAAAAAAAAAAATCCTTTTATTTATTTATTTTCCCGCTCTCTGCTTCTCAACAAGATATTCCAATTTTCTGAATACTTTTTTTTTCTTCCCCCAATCCTTTTCTAAACAAGGGTCAGGCTAAAGTTGTAATATATCTTTGGAGGGAGCCGAGGCTAAAAAATGTTTTTAAAATTGGGGTGCCAGGGGTCATTCTAAGGAAAATAGAGCACGTTAAACTGAGCAGAACTTTTACCCTTAAATTTACTCAGTTTTTAACCTCTGGTGGGCAAAAAAAAAAACAACACAACACAACCAGTTTTCCTCCAAATGGACAAGTTGCCTCTGAATTTCAGTCACCCCAATTTGGGAACTACCAGAGTCTGTGAAATTAGGGGATAATTTGCCCCCCCTAATCTCAGATATCCTTAGTGGCAAAACAGGTGGTCATTTTAAGACAAAAGTCTCATTCAAACTCGGAGCGGGTGGATCCATGTCGACCCACTGGATCTGCAACACCGTGTGAAATAACACGTAAGGATCAAATTATCTGATTTTTCTTCACCTGCAGATTGCGAAATGCAGAATCTCTCAGTTTTAGATTCATTTAAACAGCTGGCCTTCCTTTCCCCTGTTCTGTTTGAAATTTGAATATAGAATAGGATAGAATAAACAGAGTCAGAAGGGACCTTGGAGGTCTTCTAGTCCAACCCCCTGCTCAGGCAGGAAACCCTACACCACTTCAGACAAAGAGTTATCCAACTTCTTAAAAACTTCCAGTGTTCGAGCATTCACAACTTCTGGAGTCAAGTGGTTCCACTGATTAATTGTTCTAATTATTAATTGTTCTAAGCTGCTGCTCTTGACTTCAAATACTCTCTAAATATGATTTCCATTCCATTCTCCTCCTCCTCCTCCTCACAGTTTCAGTGGGATCCAATACTCTACATAAAATTTCAGCTTTTCCTTTTTATGTGAGGCCTCTAAAACATAGGAGTTAATTTGGTGAAGCAGAGACCAAATTTCCAGAAAGTTAACTCTAAAGCAGGATCGATAAGGAATTCTTAGTAAGTCCTTAGTTCAAAAAGTGACGGCATATTTTGTAATCCTTTTTCTATATTCCGGTTTCCACTAAAATTCCTGTAACGGTAAAGTAAAGGTTTTTTTTTTTACCCTGTTTCCCCGAAAATAAGTCATCCCCTGATAATTAAGCCCAATTGGGCTTTTGAGTGCATGCGCTAAAATAAGCCTCCCCCAAAAAATAAGCCCTCCCCGAAAATATTTAAACACAGAGCTGGAAATCAGGTAAGACGGCAAGAGGAGCCCGGTCTTGTTCCACGCACCCCAAAATAATAAGACCTCCCCAAAAATAAGGCCGAGCGCTTATTTAAGGGTTCAAAAATTATAAGACAGGGTCTTATTTTTGGAGAAACACGGTATTATTATTATTATTATTGGTTAATCTTTAGTGAGATTCACAGCCTTTGAGGCTGGTTAATAGCTCAGCAGCTCAAGTCCTAACCAAGGACCTAGGAACTGTTAAGTTATCATCGGAGGATTATTATTATTATTATTATTATTATTATTATTATTATTATTATTATTATTATTATTATCTGCACAAAGGTGCAAATGTTCTTGGGGAAATTAAAATTACGATTTTGGTCATCTGCTACAGAGAGACTATATATAAAACATCCTTTTGAAAGAGCATTACAGATAGTCTTCGACTTACGACCACAATTGCAATTGCGGTTGTTAAGTGATTCTCACACCCTAGAAAGCTGTCTGGGGAATTCTGGGAGTTGAAGTCCAGCCATCTTTTTAAGTTGCTAAGGTTGAGAAAAACGCCTTCCGGAGCCAACAAAAAAGCTTCGAACTTGTTTCTTAGCCTTTCTCCAGGGTGGTGCCAGCCGCTGCCACCCAGCCAGGCGCAGGAGGGGCTCTTCTTCCAGTGCCCACCGATGCCACGGCCCAGGCTTTTGATATTGATGGCTTGAGACGGTGGGACGTTTTCTCTCCGCGTTCATGAGGCTCTCAAGTCAGCTAAGCAAACCCTTCACTTCATCATTTTGTCAGGCTCATCATTTACGCCGCTAATTCTCAGGCGGGCGGGCAGGCGGGCAGGAGACGATGCCAGGAGGAAATATCTCAGGGAGGGACAGGTGCAGGGATCGCGGATCGCGGATCTCAGCTCCAGAAATTGGCCCTTCAGTTCTTTTCCCCTTAAAAGTGGTTTCTGGGTTTTGGCCGGTCTTCGGGATCCATCTTCGGGATCCTTCCTCCGCCTCCATTTTAACCTTTCTTTCAACAATTTTCCAAACCTGGTTTTGGAAGGGTTTTTTTTTAATCCGTTTCTCTCAAATGAACAGGCTGGAGATCCGAAGAGAATAGGAGGAAATATATTGCATTAGCTGAATGGTCCTTCCTTCCTTCCTCTCTCCCTCCCATCTATCCATCCATCCATCCATCCAGCTATCTATCCATTTTTCCCTTCCACCCATCCATCTATCCATTTCCTTCCTTCCTTTTTCCCTCCTTCCTTTCATTTATCCATATATCCATTCATTTTTCCCTTTCACCTATCTATCTATCCATTTCCTTCCATCCATCCATCCATCCATCTCTTTCTGTCCTTCTTTTCTTTCATTTATCCATCCCTTCTTCCTTTATCCATGTCCTTTCTTCCTCCCTCCCTCCCATCCATCCATTCATTCATTTTTCCCTTTCACCCATCTATCCATCAATCTCCTCCCTCCCATCCATCCATCTATCCATTTTTCCCTTTCACCCATCTATCCATTTCCTTCCTTCCATCCATCCATCCATCCATCCATCTCCTTCCTTCTTTCCTTTCATTTATCCATCCCTTCTTCCTTTATCCATGTCCTTCCTTCCTTCCTCCCTGCTTCCCATCCATCCATCCATCCATCCATTCATTTTTCCCTTTCACCCATCCATCCATCTCCTTCCTCCCTCCCTCCCATCCATCCATCTATCCATTTTTCCCTTTCACCCATCTATCTATCCATTTCCTTCCATCCATCCATCTCCTTCCTTCCTTCTTTCCTTTTATTTATCCATCCCTTCTTCCTTTATCCATGTCTTTCCTCCCTCCCATCCATCCATCCATTCATTTTTCCCTTTCACCCATCCATCTATCCATTTCCCTTCTTCCATCCATCCATCCATCTCCTTCCTTCTTTCCTTCTATTCATGTCCTTCTCTCCCTCCCTCCCTCCATCTATCCATCATTTCCTTCTTTTCTTCCTTCCATCCATCCATCCTTCCATCCATTGCCTCCCTCCCTCTCTTGGCAACCTCATTCAGTAATTGTTAGCATTCCTGTTTTGCTTCTCTGTCAATAAAGGTGCAAACCACAAAAATGCAAAAAAAATAAAATAAAAATATTTTCCTCCAGGCATTTCAAGGCCTGCGAAAATCCTACTCCCATCCGCTCCTTTTTAATTCTGTGAAATTTGGGGGTTTGGAACTCCAGGCTGCCTTGTAAATAGATTTTTTTTTCACCCTGTCATTTGATTTCCTGGAAACAGGGCAGGGTTACGGCTAGGAGTTGAATTTCTGGCTTTGGCATTGTAGGGAATCCCTGCCTTCAACACACACAGAGAGGCTGGTTTAACAGGTAAACACTAAACAACAATCGGTTGCCTTACTTTGAGATTCAGCATGGAATAAACCCGTTTTATCTACCATGCTTTAACCAGTTGACATTATATCCACACCAGTGGTGGAATTCAAATTTTTTTACTACCAGTTCTTTGGACGTGGCTTGGTGGGCGTGGCAGGGGAAGGATACTGCAAAATCCCCATTCCCTCCCCACTCCAGGAGAAGGATTCTGCAAAATCCCCATTCCCTCCCCACTCCAGGGGAAGGATACTGCAAACTCCCCATTCACTCCCCACTCCAGGGGAAGGATACTGCAAAATCTCCATTCCCTCCCCACTCCAGGGAAAGGATACTGCAAAATCTCCATTCCCTCCCCACTCCAGGGGAAGGATACTACAAACTCCCCATTCTCTCCCCACTCCTGGAGGAAGGATACTGCAAAATCCCCATTCCCTCCCCACTCCTGGTGGAAGGATACTACAAACTCCCCATTCCCTCCCCTCTCCAGGGGGAAGGATACTGCAAAATCCCCATTCCCTCCCCACTCTGGGGCCAGCCAGAAGTGGTATTTGCCGGTTCTCTGAACTACTCAAAATTTCCGCTACCGGTTCTCCAGAACCTGCTGAATTTCACCCCTGGTAGAAAGATATACAGATACAGATCATGAACATTCTTAGATATTTTATGCGGGAAATCGACAGGGTGCAAAACCTTTGCTAGGATACTCAGAGAATACGAAAATGTCCACTTTCTTGCCCTGAGCTTTAAGCTCTGGCTTGTCGGAGATTTCCAGTGTCCTCATTTAACTCAAGATTAGCCCACAGTGTCCAGACAATGCAATGCGGAGGCATCGTCATTTCATCCATCACTCCGAATCGCGTGGTAGGATATAAAATTATCCCTTAGAGGTTTAATGACAGATTAAACTCAGCCCTGGAATAAAGAGGATTAATAATCATGCATGCATAGAAGCAATCAGCAAAAATGAGTACAGAAGGGATTATTATTTTTTTTTTTTAAAAAAAGAAAGCTCATTAAACACTATAAAGGCAATTGGTAGGTAGAGACAGGGTGGATTTTCCCCTCTGAAACGCAAGGTTTACCATTTATCATGCTGCACCGAGCACTTTCGGCGATGGGCAAAATAAGATTCCTTAATTGGCCCAGCAATTTTCTCCAACCTCAGGGCTGTGCAAAATAAGGAGGCTGCTCGCGTGCCTCTTTCGGAGTCCCTGCAAAAGGGATTCGTTGCCTGTTGCAACTCTGCACGAGTCGCTGCAGATTTAGCCAATCTTGGAAGAAGCTCTGAATTATTTGAATGGCCTGGAACAGAATTGATGACCTAAAAGAGGCTAACCGTTCCATCTCTGTATGATCACGGGGGGGAGGGGGGAAGCGGCTGCTGTCAGAGAAAGTTAGTCTCCCTGTGTAGCTTTGTGGTAATATGTGTGTTGCAGAGGTGGTATTCGGCAGGTTCTGACCAGTTCTGGAGAACCGGTAGCGGAAATTTTGAGTAGTTCGGAGAACCGGTAAATACCACCTCTGACTGGCCCCACCCCCATCTATTCTCTGCCTCCCAAGTCATAGTTGATCGGGAAGAAATGGGGATTTTGCAGTATCCTTCCCCTGGAGTGGGGAGGGAATGGGGATTTTGCAGTAACCTTCCCCTGGAGTGGAGAGGGAATGGAGATTTTACAGTATCCTTCCCCTGGAGTAGGGTGGGAATGGAGATTTTGCAGTAACCTCCTGGAGTGGGGAGGGAATGGAGATTTTGCAGTAACCTTCTCCTGGAGTGGGGAGGGAATGGAGATTTTGCAGTAACCTTCTGGAGTGGGGAGGAAATGGGGATTTTGCAGTAACCTTCCCCTGGAATGGGGAGGGAATGGAGGTTTTGCAGTAACCTTCTCCTGGAGTGGGGAGGGAATGGAGGTTTTGCAGTAACCTCCTGGAGTGGGGAGGGAATGGAGATTTTGCAGTAACCTTCTCCTGGAGTGGGGAGGGAATGGAGATTTTGCAGTAACCTTCTCCTGGAGTGGGGTGGGAATGGAGATTTTACAGTATCCTTCCCCTGGAGTAGGGAAAGAATGGAGATTTTACAGTATCCCCCTGGAGTTGGGTGGGAATAGGAATTTTGCAGTAACCTTCCCCTGGAGTGGGGAGGGAATGGGGATTTTGCAGTATCCTTCCCCTGCCACGCCCACCAAGCCACACCCACAGAACCGGTAGTAAAAAAAATTGAATCCTACCACTGGTGTGTTGGGGAGAAGTTAAGAATTTCTAATTTTTGACTCTGGTTGGCTTGTGTATCTTAGAGTGACCACTGAATTTACTGTGAAATTACTTTCCTGTGGAGGAGTCTGCTCTCCTTGATTTGGAGAACTTGCCTTGCAGATAATTGAATAATTTCGGAATACTTCCGTAACAATATTGACTTTCTGCTTTTCCTTCCAGAAAATTAGCAGAATTTTATGTTAAAATTCCGTACAGTTTTCCCTAATCGTGTTAGGACTGGCTTTGTGTCACCTTTTCACAACTCACAAGTAAAACTTATTTGTCTAAAAAGTAAAAGTCTACATCTACAGTATTTAGGACAACAGTGAGATTAAAAATGTGCCTAGAAAAGAAATATGAATAAAAGATTATAGATTAATAAATTAGATAAAGTATAAGTAAATGAGAGAGAAGACAAAAAAGACATAGAAACCCAGATGACACCTGTGTAAATGGAAAAGGGGGAAGTGGGGGGAAAGGAAAAAAATATTATTATATAAATGTACATCTATGATGATATGTGTGAAATCAGTAAAATAGAAAAGAAACTGAAAAGAAAGTAAAAATCGGAGTTGCTCGAATACCACTTTGGAAAATATTGAATTGAAAATGAATACAACAATGGAGAGAGAATAGAAAGAGGAGTAGAGGGATAGATAGGAGGGGAGAAGAGAGGAAGGAGAAAGAGAGAAGAAAGGGAAAAGGAGAGATAGAAAGGGAGGGGAAATAAAAAGTAGGAGAGAGGGTTAGTAAGAGGAAGAGTGGAGGAGTGGGGGAAGGGAAGGGGAAGGAGAGGAGGGGAAGGAAAGGAGGAAAGAAGAAAGTTGAAAAGAATAGAAGAAGGGAGGGAAGGGTAAGAGGGGAGAAGAGAGGAAAGGAGAGAGAGAGAGAAGGAAGGGAAAAGGAAAGGGAGAGGAAATGAGAGTAGGAGAGAGAGTTAGTAAGAGGAAGAGGGGAGGAATGGGGAAAAGGAAGGGGAAGAAGAGGAAAGAAGAAAGTGGAAGAGGATAGAAGAAAGGAGGGAAGAGAAAAAGAGGAGAAGGAGAAGAAGGATTGTTGTAAAAAGAAGGGAGATGGAATGGTAAAAGAGCAACCCCGAACATACTTAAATTGTTTAGGATGAAGAATGAACAAATATGAAAGTCAAAAGAGAATATGTATGATCTACAATAGATAAGAGACTGTACATTTAATGACATGTTTATGAGAAATAATTTGCCGTTTCTTTTATATCTCAGCTGGGGGAGATTTAAAAAAAAAAGCTACTGGGAAAACAAAGCAAAAACAATTAAAATGCCCAAAATGAACAGCCCAACCCAAATGTTCAAAACAGTCGTGAGCACCAAACAATTAGTCTGGCCGATAGCAATCTCCCACACCCCGAAACCGCTTTGACGGAGGAGATTAAGAAGGACGCAATAGGAACCGAGAAGGATTTTTAAAGTCCCATTGCAAAAACGGGAACTGTGTTCCTTGGAACTCCACACCACTATTAGTGGCATTAGAGGGCCTTGCGTGGTTGCAGAGGAGGAAATTTAAAGCTCTGATTGTGTTTCATTAGCATGTAATTTTCAGAAATAGAAATGCACTTCCGAATCGTGTTTCCGAGCCAAGGATTCTAACTTTATTCACTACCAGGTGCTTTTTCCAACACCAGCAAACCCAGAAAGCTGGCTAATCCTGGGTTGATCACTAAACTCCTTCAAAACACCCTAAACCAGGAATCTACAACTTTAAACACTCAAAGAGCCATTGGGACCCGTTTCCCACAGAAAAGAAAACACCGGGAGCCACAAAAACCCTTCCCGTGCCTGACTATTTTTTGAGCGGCCACAAAACTAGCATATGTAGTCGAATTAAACATTCTGTTTTCTTTTGAAACTCTTCTTTCCTTGGATTTATCCATGGTTGAAAAGCTCAATAAATCGCGTGCCACATTGGCGCACATTGGCGGTTGTGACACATTTTGAGTGACGGAGCCGCAGCAGAGCGGTGAAAGAACCACATGCGGCTCCAGAGCCGCAGGTTGCTGACCCCTGTCTAAACCAAAAAACTAAGCAACCCCAGAAGGAAAAAAAAACAGGAGTCAGTAACAGTAACAGAGTTGGAAGGGACCTTGGAGGTCATCTAGCCCACCCCCCTGCTCACGCAAGAGACCTGTACTAGGGATTCAAACCGCCGAACTGCCGACCTTCCAGCAACGGCTGGAAACTAATCAAGGAGAGAAGCAACTTAGAACTAAGGAGAAATTTCCTGACAGTGAGAACAATTAACCCGTGGAACAACTTGCCACCAGAAGTTGTGAAAGCTCCAACAATGGAAGTTTTTAAGAACGCGGACTTTCTCTGGACTTTCTGGTTTTCTTTTGAAGACGTTTTGCTTCTCCTCCAAGAAGCTTCTTCAGCTCTGAAGAAGACTCCATCCGGTCAGAGCTGAAGAAGCTTCTTGGAGGAGAAGCGAAACGTCTTCAAAGAAAAACCAGAGAGTCCAGTTTTGCCTCTTGGAGAAAAAGCACCTTTGAGAGAAGAGTTTTGGAGAGCCATTTGTCTGACATGGTATAAGATCTTCTGTTTGGGCAAGAGTTTGGACTAGAAGACATCTGAGGTGCCTTCTAACTTTTGTTATTCCATTATTCTAAACAGGTGCGCTCTTTTTCTGGTGATTCGCCGTTTCATCCTTTGCACAATCTTATTGTTCTTAGTTGCAAAGTTGTGTCAGACCCATCGCGACCCCATGGACCACGTTCCTCCAGGCCTTCCTGTCCTCTACCACCTTCTGGAGTCCATTGAAGCTCACACCGACTGCTTCAGTGACTCCATCCAGCCACCTCCTTCTCTGCCGTCCCCTTCTTCTTTTGCCCTCCATCGTTCCCAGCATTCGGCTCTTCTCCTTCCTTCTCATTAGGTGGCCAAAGTATTTGAGTTTCATCTTCAGGATCTAGCCTTCGAAAGAGCAGTCAGGGTTGATCTCCTCTAGGACTGACCGGTTGGATGGCCTTGTAGTCCAAGGGACTCGCAGGAGTCTTCTCCAGCACCAGTTTAGATTGCATAATCTAAACCTGGACAAAACTCCATGGTTTAGGATAGCTCCCTTTGGATACACACAAATCGCTGAATTGCAGACACAACCTGGGATAAGTTTGCAATAGGCTGGAAGTTGATTCTGCTTTTTCGTGGCTTGCTCTAACTTGTGAACGCCGCTCCTTCAGACAGAAGCAGCTCCAGAAAGGGAAGAGAAGACGCGGCCCTCCCTTCTTACATTTCGGCTTTTTGCATTTTTCGCATTTTAGCAAACGCAGCCAGCGGTATGCAGCAATTCTTCATTTCCCCCAGAATCAGCTGTGTCGCCTCCCCAAAACAGGAAGGAATAGACGGGCAGCGATCCAGCCCTTACGCTCCGGATGTTTCCCATCCTAAGAAATTCCTTTGGGATGCCCAAATAATTGGCAGCTTGGAAGATGCAGCTTGGAAGCAGCCACCAGCGTGCAATGGGAGGAACTGGGTGGAAGGCTCCCCATGGGGGAATTTTCTCGCTGAACACCATCCTGCTGGAAAAAAATTAGCATCTGACTCACCAGGCTCAGACCAATCTAATGGTGGGGGGAGAAAAAATTCAATTTTTTTTTTTGGCTTGCATGTGGCTTAAACCCCCCCAGAAAGCCTTTCCTGTCGAGGGGAATAAATTTCTTCCCCGCTGCCTCAGGCAGGCGAACAAGACGGAAAGATGGAGATATGGCTAATTAGTTTGGCTCCCAGGCTCAGGCGGAAACGCCAGGCCCAGTTTAGCCGAGCGGGAGATGTATGGTTTGCCGTAGCGTGGGTAGTTATGTCATTTTGCCTCCGGGCGAAAGTGCCAGTTTCATCCCATCCGATCTGGCAGCCAAGACGGTGTGGCTGTCGTGTTGTTGGTTTTTTTTCCCCCCTCCCTCTCTCTCTCTCTCTCTCTCGCTCTCTCTCTCTCTCTCCCCTGGGGCATCCTGGCATGCAGAGTTAAAGGTTAATCCCTGCCTTCAAATTCTCTCTCTCTCTCTCTTTTTTATTTTTAGTTTTAACCCGTTCCAAAGCTGCTTTTGCATTATTTTTTTTTTTAAAAAAAGGAAATGCAGAAAATAGAGGTTGTTCTTAACTTATGACCACAACTGAGCCCAAAATTTTGGTTCCTGAGCGAGACATTGGTTAAGTGAGTTTTGCCCCGTTTTACGACTTTTTTCCACCACCGTTGTTCAGTGAATCACTGTACGCAGGGGTGGAATTCAAATAATTTAACAACCGGTTCTCTGCCCTAATGACCAGCTGGGTAGGGGTGGCTCGGTGGTCATGTGACCATGTGGGCATGGCCAACTCAACGTTTCTCAATCAGTGGTGAAATCCAAATTTTTTCACTACCGGTTCTGTGGGCGTGGCTTGGTGGGTGTGGTGTGGCTTGGTGGGTGTGGCAGGGGAAGGACACTGCAAAATCTCCATTCCCACCGCACTCTGGGGCCGGCCAGAGGTGGTATTTGCCGGTTCTCCGAACTGCTCAAAATTTCCGCTACCAGTTCTCCAGAACCTGTCAGAACCTGCTGGATTTCACCCCTGATTTCAATTCCCAGAATTCCCCATTTAGCTGTGCTGGCTGAGCCTGGGGAATTCTGGGAGTTGAAGTCCACACTTCTTCAAGTTGAGAAATACCGCAATAATGAATCTAGACTTGAAATTGCCTAAATAAATGCTTGGATGGTGAGACGCTGGTGAAGATTCTGTCAGTCGCTAATGAAGAAATGGCCCCCAAATCTCCAACTCTCTTCTGTCGTTTCTTTCGTTCCATTGTGTGATGAAATAAAATCACAACGCTCATTCCATGTTGCACCTTACCGCTGGCCCGTGCCATACGGATGTGTTCTTTGTCCCTCGAAAGGCCAACGTTGCAGCTTTCCAGCCGCCCATCTTCAGGGGGGTGATGTGTCAAATCTAGGACGGCACGCCGAAGTTGTGCCATTGTGTCGATAAGATGACGGGCCTACCTACCCCGCAGAAGATCTCGCAAAGGAGGCATGATGTACGCAATCAGCATTTCCACTGAATATTCAGAAGTGGAAGGGAGGTCAGGCAGGGGAGAATTAATCAAAGCCGCTACGGCAGCAGCGAAGCCCGTAAAGGAAATAAAACTGCGATAAAATTCACCGCCGGCGCGCTGGAGTGGCAGAGAGTTTTAATCACCGGCGACGATGTAAGGAAGCGGCAAATGGCTGGAGGGAGGAGATGGGGGAGAGAGAGAGAAATGCTGTTTATTCCCCGGCTCATGTATTTTCAGATAAAACAAAGTAATAAGCTAATTAAAAGGATCCCATGCATGTCTGGGTACCATCGGATGAAAGAGGAGACGAAGGGGGGGGAGCAAAAAAACAAATAAATGCTCCCCCCTCCCCGCCTAGATGGGCCTTGCCTACCTACCTGGGCAATCAGGAGAATAAACAAAGATTCTAAATTTAAGAAAATAAACAGAAGAATAGAGTTGGAGGTCTTCTATCCAAACCCCTTGCTTAAACAGAAGGCCCTATACCAGGAGTCAGCAACCTGCGGCTCCAGAGCTGCATGCGGATCTTTGGGCCCTCTGCTGTGGCTCCCTGTCAGGTGATCCCACCACTGGCTGGCCTCACCCTTCCCCTCCCAGTCACTCCTCGCCTGGCCTGAGAAGGTAAGGGCGACGGTGGGGGATGGAGAAGCGGCCAGGGCAGAGACAGAGATTCAGAGAGAGGGGGAGAGAGAGAGAGACATACAGAGATACAGAGGGAGAGAGAGAATGGGAGAGAGAGAGAGACAGAGAGATACAGAGAGAGGGGAGAGAGAGACATAGATACAGAGAGGGGGAGAGAGACACAGAGATACAGAGAGGGGGAGAGAGAGACATAGATACAGAGAGAGGGGGAGAGAGAGAGACATAGAGAGATACAGAGAGAGCGGGAGAGAGAGAGAGATACAGAGAGGGAGAGAGAGAGAGACAGAGAGATACAGAGAGGGAGAGAGAGACAGATACAGAGAGAGCGGGAGAGAGAGAGAGAGATACAGAGAGTGGGGGAGAGAGATACAGAGAGAGGGGGAGAGAGAGAGAGACACATAGAGAGATACAGAGAGAGGGGGAGGTGGGGAGGGAGGGGGGGGAGAGAGAGATGTCAAAAGGATTTTGTGGTTCCCGGTGTTTTTTAACAACTGGTTCTCTGCCCTAATGACCAGCTGGGTAGGCGTGACTAGTGGAAGTGAGTGACATTGAGTTGGCCACGCCCATCCAGGTTTTGTGACTCCCGGTGTTTTCTTTTCTGTGGGAAACGAGTCCAAATGGCTGTTTGAGTATTTAAGGTTGCAGACCCCTCCCCTATACCAGTGCTGGCGAACCTTTTCGGCACTGAGTGGGATGAAACAAACAAGGACAAAAAAACTCCAATCTCTTCTTAAAAACTTCCAGTGTTGGAGCATTTACAACTTCTGCAGGCAAGTTGTTCCACTGGTTAATTGTTCTCACTGTCAGGAAATTTCTCCTTAGTCCTAAATTGCTTCTCTCCTTGGTTAGTTTCCATCCGTTGCTTCTCATCCTGCCCTCAGGGGCTTTGGAGAATAGGTCCACCCCCTCTCCTCTGTGACAGCCCCTCAAATATTGCTGACTGCTATCATGTCACCCCTAATCCTTCTCTTCATTAGGCTAGACATACCCAGTTCTTGCAACTGTTCATCATATGTGTTAGCTTCCAGCCCCTTTTTCACCGTGTTGGGTAGGTTAACTGAAAGGAAGAACTGTCCGAAAATTCTTATTTTCCCTTCATTCAAGGGAGTGAGGAAGAATGTTTTAGGTGGATTAAACCTAGATGTATAGCTAGAAAAATCGGTGGATGGAAAGATGGTTGGTTGCACAGATCGATAGATCGACAGATGGATAGACAGACAAACTCACAGAGATAGAAAGAGGGATGGAAAAAATGGATGAGTAGGATGATGGAAAACGGTTGGATAGATAGACGGACAAGAGGGATGGATGGAAATGGATGGATAGATAGATTGAAAATGAATAGATGTATAAAGAGAAGGAAGGAAGGATGGAGATAGATAGAAATAGATAGATAGATACTGTAGATAGATAAGATAGATAGAAAGAAAAAGAGAAAAAAGAAAGGAAAGAAAGAAAGAAAGAAAAAGAAAGAATGAATGAATGAATGAAAAAAAGAAAATGGGTGGACGGAAAGATGGCTGGTTGGACAGATTGATAGATTGACAGATGGATAGACAAGACAAACTCACAGAAATAGAAAGATGGATGGAAAAATGGATGAGTAGAATGATGGGAAATGGTTGGATATACATGGTAGATGAACATGATGGGTGGATGGAAATGGAAGGATAGATAGATTGAAAATGAATAGATGTATAGAAAGAAGGAGATAGATAGATAGATAGATAGATAGATAGAGATAGATAGATAGATAGATAGATAGATAGATAGATAGATAGATAGATGATAGATGATAGATAGATAGATATAGATGTAGGTCTTTGGTTATTCGGGTCTTCTCCCACGTAAAATTGGAAGTGTCTTGGCGACGTTTCGACGAAGTCTCATTCATCATCTTCAGGCTGGTGTTCTCGGCTTCGTGCTTCCAAATTTGCTCCTGGAAGCACGAAGCCGAGAACACCAGCCTGAAGATGACGAATGAGACTTCGTCGAAACGTCGCCAAGACACTTCCAATTTTATGTGGGAGAAGACCCGAATAACCAAAGACCTACATACAAACACCCGCGAAAACCTGAGAAAACATAGATATAGATATATATACACACACACATATATACATATTTACACACACATATATACATATATACAGAGAGAGAGAGAGAGAGGGAGAGGGAGAGAGAGAGAAATGGATGGATGGATGGATGGATGGATGGATGGAAAATGAATAGCCAGAAGATGGATGGATGGATGGATGGAGAGATGATAGATAGAAACACGAATGGATGGATGATAGATGGATAGAAAAATGGATAGATGGATAAATAAATGAAAAGTGAATAGATAAACATATGGAAAATGGATGGATAGATGAATTAATACAGAGATGAACAGAAATGTTTCTCGGAGGGTTAGTAGCTGCCATCAAGTTTGCAACGTGGAGAAAGTTATTAATCAGCAGCCATTTCCTCTTCCCTCTGCTGTGCTGATGGTTGGGACACCTGTTGTGAGAACCCAATCAGGAATTGCAAAGGCTTCTTGGATTTCATAAGGACCAGAAACTTGCCCCATCAGGATCCAAACATTGAGTAAGCTCTCAATTTAAGGAGGTGTTGAGGAACGGAAGGGTGAAAAAAACCTCTGCAAAATGCATGCCGCTTATTTTACCCCTTAAACCCACCCCCCAAAACCAGGCACTTCCCACCCTAAAACTTTGGCATCGAAGACCTGGTGGAAAAATTGGAAATTTTCAGTTCATTTCTCAACTTCCACTAAGTCTTTGTTGCAACACCTCCAAACGAGGCTATAGAGCACTGCACACCAGAAAAACTAGACACAAGAACAGTTTTTTCCTGAATGCCATCATTCTGCTAAACAAATAATTCCCTCAACACTGTTAACCTATTCAATAAGTCTGCACTACTATTAATCTTCTCATCGTTCCTATCACCCATCTCCTTCCACCTATGACTGCCTGACTGTAATGTTGCTGGTATCCTTAAGATTTATATTGATTGTTTCCTAGTATGATTTGATTGCTTATTTGTACCCTATGACTACCATTAAGTGTTGTACCTAATGATTATTACTGAACATATCTTTTATGTACACTGAGATCATATGCATCAAGACAGGTTCCTTGTGTGTCCAATCACACTTGGCCAATAAAGAATTCTATCTATCTATCTATCTATCTATCTATCTATCTATCTATCTATCTATCTATCTACCTACCTACCTACCTACCTACCTACCTACCTACCTACCTACCTACCTACCTATCCGATTGTTTCCTAGTCTGATTTGATTGCTTATTTGTACCCTATGACTATCATTAAGTGTTGTACCTTATGATTCTTGATGAAGGTATTTTTTCTTTTATGTACACTGAGAGCGTATGCACCAAAGACAAATTCCTTGTATGTCCAGTCACACTTGGCCAATAAAAAATTCTATTCTATTCTATTCTATTCTATTCTATTCTATTCTATTCTATTCTATTCTATTCTATCCTACCCTACCCTACCCTACCCTACCCTACCCTACCCTACCCTACCCTACCCTACCCTACTCCACTCCACTCCACTCCACTCCACTCCACTCTAATTTATTGCATTCTCTGTTCTGTTCTATTCTATTCTATTCTATTCTATTCTATTCTATTCTATTCTATTCTATTCTATTCTATTCTATTCTGTACTATTCTACTCTACTCTACTCTACTTCTACTCTACTCTACTCTACTCTACTCTATCTTCTCTTCTCTTCTCTTCTCTTCTCTTCTCTTCTCTTCTCTTCTCTTCTCTTCTCTTCTCTTCTCTTCTCTTCTCTCTGCTCCCGAGTTGAGGCGGAAGGAAACAGAAAGAGAGAAAAGAAATATGACGGGTTTTTTCCTACTCTGCAAAACCTTGTGCAATGAAGTAGAACGAGTGGGGTGGTGAGTTTTTTAAGCACTTAAAGTGGGTTGATTTTCTACAGAGGCGGCTGCTCCGGAATTCCTGTTTGGAGGCGGCTCCAAAGGGAAACATTGAGTGGGTGCCAGCTACATTTCGGTTTGGGACACTCCTTTGACATCCTCCGAGGGGGAAGGGGAAACAGTTGTTGTGGTCTGCTTGGAGTGGGGAGAGGGGGCTGGAGGGTTAAAGCTAAGATGTCAGATGTTGGTGCCCGCTGGTGTCCAAAGTTTTGCTGGCTGGGGAATTCTGGGAATTGAAGTCCACACGTCTTGAAAGTCTGGGCAAAATTAACCTTAGAGGTGCCGGCTGGGGAATTCTGGGAATTGAAGCCCACACGTCTTGAAAATTGCGGAGACTGTGACGTTTTCCCATTAAGAGTTAATCTCTTCAGGTCTCCTGGCCATAAATACACATGATTATAACAAGGAGAACCAGTCTGGCGCTGCGGGCGAAGGCACCAGGGCCAGGCACTAAAACCAGAAAATAGGCTTGGGCACAAAGCCAGCTTGTGGGTCATCTTGGGGCAGAGAGTCCCTCTGGGAAGAAACAAACAAGGGCAACCCCCCCCCACCAATTTGCCCGGAAATCTGCAGGGACTCCTTCAAAAGGGGGGGGGCAGGAATCCACAATGACTCCAAGCCATTCAAATAACCCCCACCATCTGTCACTAGGTTAGCTTTTGAACTGGGGGGGGCTCCGTTTTTTTTTGGGGGGGGAAGCACCGCCCTTGCTTGCACGCGTGGCCCAAGAGGCATCCCTCCATCCTTCATTCATTCCTTCCTTCCTTCATTCTCCACCAGCCTCGGCGCCACGCTTCTCTCCCTTGCCCGTCCAGGGCGTTTCGGGCAGCCCTTCCCCGGTGGGGTGGGTGGGTGGCTCAGTGGCTAAGACACTGAGCTTGTCAATCAGAAAGGGTCGGCCGTTCGAACCGAACCCCTAGCCCAAGTCTCCTGCGTCAGCAGGGGGTCGGACTAGATGACCTCCAAGGTCCCTTCCAACTCTCTTACTGGTACTGATCTCTCTCTCCCTCCCTCCCTCCCTCCCCCACCGCTCCTGCCCAGTAAAAGCAACGCCGGCTGACTCCCGCCTGGCCTCGCCTTTCTTTGCGCTCCAGGCAGCGGCGGCCGATTCCGGGAAGCATCGAGTCCTCCCCGCCAAAGCGCCCCAGGGAACCGGCGGCGGCGGCGGCGGCGGCTTGATGCTGCGGCTCCGGCTCCGGCTCCGGCTCCGGCTGCGGCTCCACGTGGGAGGGCGCGCCTGCAATTGGGGAGGTCGGCAACCCGCCAGGGCGGCCGGGCGGTGAACCTGGCCGGCTTGAGCTCCGGAAGGTTGGAGCTCAAGCGTCCTGGCAGCCGTGCGCGCTCAAAAGGCGAGCGGCGTCTCCTTGGCCGGCCAGGTTGGCTTGGCTCGCTGGCTGGCTGGCCGGCCGGCCAGGTGTGCGTGGGAGGCCGCCAGGTGGTGGCGCCGGCAAGGCGGAGCAGCCAGCATCCCTAAACCTCCCGCCACCGTTCCCCCAACCCCGCGAGGTAGGCCACCCAGTTTAAACCGGCCGTGAGAGAATGGGTTTGCCCAAGTCGGATTTATCCATCCCAGGTGGAGGGAACCTTGGGTTCAAGGTAGTTTTGTGTGTGTGTGTGTGTGTGTGTGTGTCACAATCTCCAGGCAGCGTGTGGGTTTCAGATCCTGTCCAGTAGCCTTCACACAACACGTCCAGCTGGATCGGTCGGCCTGGCAAGTGATGTGTGAAGGCTACTGGTCTGGTCCTCTCGCTAACCCGTTCCTCTGGGTGCCAGCGAGCTTGCTTGGGAGCCAGGCAGGATCTGAAACTCACACGGTGCAATCCCACAGGAGCCTTAAATGCATCACCAGTTCCCTTGGCTGTCGCTTCTCGGAAATGCCTGGAGATTGTGACACACGCACACACAACTATTCAATCAGAATAGAGCGGGAAGGGACCTCGGAGGTCTTCTAGTCTAACCCCTTGCCCAAGCAGGAGACTCTAGACCCGTGGTGGCGAACCTATGCACGCGTGCCATAGGTGGCACACATAACCATATCAGTGGGCACACGAGCTCAGCTTCCGATGGGACTGGAAGTTGTCAAACGGGCCATTTTTGGCCTCCGGGGAAGGCTGTTTTCGTCCTCCCCAGACGCCTAGAGAAGTCCTGGAGCCAGGTGAGAAAGAAAAACGGGCATACCTGGCCATTGCGTGCCAGGAGTGGGGTGAACAGGAGGGGGTGGGTGGGTCGCATAGAATTATGGGTGTGGGCAGGTGCGCGTGCGACCCCCTCTGCCCCCCCCTTCCTGGCACCCGACGGCAAAAAGGTTAGCCATCACTGCTCTAGACCATTTCAATTAATCAGAATGGAGCGGGAAGGGACCTCAGAGGTCTTTTAGTCTAACCCCTTGCTCAAGCAGGAGATGTATATCCAATCTTTTCTTGAAAACCTCCAATAATGGAGCGCCCACAATTTCTGGAGGCAAGCCGTTCCCCTGATTAATTGTCAGTATGACAGAGTTGCAAGGGACTTACCTCGACACCCAACGGTGGTTGACTCAGGATCTTGGAAGGGTTTTGGCTTAGGGCAACCCTCAAGCCCATAATAAGTGAACTTTTGGATTTTCCCCAACACCAGGAGCCCCCAAATTCCCAATTTCATTTGAGTTTAGCGTACTGGCCAAAGATGACCGATGATCAGCTCAAGAGTTCAGTGTTGTGTGAATTGAGCCAACTGGATGAATTCACTAAACATCTGGCATCCCAATTTTTCCAGCCGGCTTCTGGCTGTTTTGTGGTGCCTTTTTTGCGAACATCGAGAAAATAGGGACGCAAAGAAGCATCTCACTGTCTAAGGACCATTGGCACGTGCCCCCCAACTTGCTAGGGGCATCTACCACGTGCCTACCACTGAAAGGAAGACTGATACCATGGGGATGGGAAAATGGTTGAATATTTCCTCAAATTTTGAAGCTGTACCGTGCTTGTATTCACACATCGTCACCTCGAAGTCTGGCTTGTTTGTAGCATTTTTAAAAACAATTGACATTTTATACTTCTAATGGACCCTCTCTCTGGATAAGGCCGAATGCTAAGATACAGTTGGGACCCAAGAGTTGTCACGTTCAATGCAAATTTTTGTTTTTCCCAACAAAAGTACCCCTTGATGGTTGCTTATCTTCCTTATTACATTGTTTTGATGTATATACTTATTTCATTCTGCCTGCTTCCTGCTTTATTGTTTTTGTAAGATGCTTAGATTTTGTTTGTGGTATGAAGGTTAATCACAACAACTGCTTCTTAACTAGCTAATATGCTCATGTGATATTAGCTTACGTTCTGTTCCAAATTTAATGTTTTTTCTGGATTTTTTTTTATTTTTTGTTTTTGTTTCTTTCAGGGTGCATGAGAGAGAAAGAGAGGGAGAGAGGCCATTCTGACAGGTAAGATAATTAAAATGGGTGCTTCAGAGTTGACTCAGCCTCCTGTCCTTCTGAGGTTGGTAAAATGAGGACCCAGATTGTTGGGGGCAATAGGCTGTACTCTATAAATCGCTTAGAGAGGGCTGTAAAAGCACTGTGAAGCAGTATATAACTCTTAGGTACTTACTCTCCCTTCCTTCCTTCCTTCCTTCCTTCCTTCCTTCCTTCCTCCCTCCCTCCCTCCCTCCCTCCCTCCCTCCCTCCCTCCCTCCCTCCTTCCTTCCTTCCTTCCTTCCTTCCTTCCTTCCTTCCTTCCTTCCTTCCCAGTGGTTAGAATACAGTATTGCAGGCTAATTCTGCCCACTGCCAGCAGTTCGATCCTGATCGACTGGCTCAAGGTTGACTCAGCCTTCCATGCCTCCAAAGTGGGTAAAACAAGAACCCAGATTGTTGGGGGGCAAAAGTCTGACTCTGTAAACCGCTTAGAGAGAGCTGTAAAAGCACTGTGAAGCGGCATATAAGTCTAAGTGCTATTGCTATTATGTCATTTAAAATATATTTTTGTGATTGTTTGGAATAACCTACTCCTTTACAAAGAGAGACAAAATCTTCTCTGTCTCCAGGTAGTCCTTGTTTAGCAACCACCATTGGGACTAGAAACTTGACCGTTTAGTGAAGCGGTCACTCGGTGAAACCTCGACGGTGCTTATGATCCAACTTGTGGCGATTTGCTTAATGACTATAAGCAAAAAAAGGTTGTGAAATGGGGGTCAGTTACGCGATGGCTTATTTAACAGCTGCATCACTTAGTGATCCACGTTTTGGTCCCAATTGTGTTTGTAAATCAGGGACTATCCATAAAGGGGGGGTGGAGGAATCTGATTTTTTTTTTTAAAAAGGAACAGATAAAATTGGGGAGGGGGAAAGGAAATGAAATCTTACCTGTTCCCCCTTTTTGTCCTAGACATGATTAGTCAGAAGTGCTTTGAATTGGCTTCACTTCGTAGCCAGTTGTGCTTATGGTTTGCGGCCATGAAATGGGAACATTTTAAAACAAAGAACTCTCTTTTTTGAACATTGAAAGAGTAAAATCTGTGTTAGGAAGATCCCGCTCTTGGTTAGATGTTCCTGGTGTTTGTCAGCAGATTCTCCAGCCAAAATTGACCTTCGGGCGATCAAAGACCAAGTGAGCATTTAGACCAGAGCTCTTCAAACTTGACAGCTTTAAGACTTGTGGACTTCAATTCCCAGAATTCTCCAGCCAGCACAGCTGGCTGGAGAATTCTGGGAGTTGAAATCCACAAGTCTTAAAGCTGCCAAGTTTGGAGACCCCTGATTTAGACTGAAAAGAAAGCATAAAGAACCTTTGATGAGTTTCAACAAAGTTGCTTTGAACAGTGGCCAGAAGGCAAAAAAATGGAAGCTGCAAATTGCTTTTAATGAACGAACGTGGCTTCCTAACCTATCTTGATGTTAAAACCCAGATTTAATCAGCTCTCGAGACTCTTTCCAATCCTTATCTTGCGGCTTGTCAGGTTTGTGGATTAAATTTGTGGCTCTGATCCCAGAAATGTGTGTGTGGTTTTTTGTCTGTCTTCATATATGTACCTAGCCAGCTTTCCTTTGAAGTGTCATTCTGCTATAAATATCTGGGGGAATTTTCTGCCTTCTTTTTTTATTATATTTAAGCTTTAAAAGTTTAAACTGAATTGTCTTTCAACATATGTTGGGAATATATATATATATTCACGTGTTTCCCCAAAAATAAGACATCCCCTGATAATAAACCCAATCAGGCTTTTGAGAACATGTGCTAAAATAAGCCTCCCGAAAATAAACCCTCCCCGAAAATATTTAAACGCAGAGCTGGAAATCAGGTAAGACGGCAAGAGGAGCCCCATCTTGTTCCATGTGCCCCAAAATAATAAGACCTCCCTGAAAATAAGGCCAAGCGCTTATTTCGGGTTTCAAAAAAATATAAGACAAGGTCTTATTTTTGGGGAAACACTGTATTAAAAAAAACTAGCACATTCATTCCCTCTTATTGTCTTCCACTCTTCTAAATTCTTATTTGTAACTTGTTGAGCATGGCCTGGAAATTGGAATTTTTTTTCCTGTAATCTTAAAGCAATTATTTGTTTGATTTATTTCTGCTCTTCTGCTTTCTGGTTAGCCTCGGGCCGCTATTTCTCAATTTTGGCATCTTTAAAAGGTGTGGACTTCAACTCCCAGAATTCCCTAGCTGGCATGAATCCTGGGTGTTGAAGTCCACGCGTCCTTAAATTGCCAAGGTTGAGAAACTCCGGTTTAACTTGTCTTGGCACATCCCTGTTTTTGCAACCACAGCGTGGAGGTAACCTAATTTTCATGGTGCGGTTCCAGATAAAATCATCCTATTCTTAAATAGGATGTTATTTAAATGTTAAATGTTGAGTTTCAAGCCAACTTTTGCACTCTCTTTCTTCACCCGCATCAAGAGGCTCGGAAAGTGAAGAGGAACTAAAGAGCCTCTTGATGCGGGTGAAGAAGGGAGAGTGCAAAAGTTGGCTTGAAACTTCAACATTAGGAAAACTAAGATCATGGCATCTGGCCCTCTCAAATCCTGGCAAATAGATGGGGAAGAAATGGAGGTCGTGACGGATTTTATTTTCCTGGACTCCAAGATCACCGCAGATGGGGACTGCAGCCAAGAAATTAAAAGACGCTTGCTCCTGAGGAAGAAAGCTATGCCAAATCTAGACAGCATTCTAAAAAGCAGAGACATCACCCTGCCAACAAAAGAGCGTATAGCCAAGGCGATGGTTTTCCCAGTTGTAATGGATGGCTGTGAAAGTTGGACCATAAGGAAGGCTGAGCGCCAAAGAATGGAGGCCTTTGAACTCTGGTGCTGGAGAAGACTCCCGCGAGTCCCTTGGACTGCAAGGCCATCCAACCGGTCAGTCCTAGAGGAGATCAACCCTGACTGCTCTCTAGAAGGCCAGATCCTGAGGATGAAACTCAAATCCTTTGGCCACCTGATGAGAAGGAGGACTCGCTGGAGAAGAGCCGAATGCTGGGAACGATGGAGGGCAAAAGAAGAAGGGGACGGCAGAGAAGGAGGTGGCTGGATGGAGTCACCGAAGCAGTCTGCGTGAGCTTAAATGGACTCCAGAGGATGGTAGAGGACAGAAAGGCCAGGAGGAACATGGTCCATAGGGTCGCGATGGGTCGGACACGACTTCGCAACTAAAAACAGCAACATTCTTAAATAAAGGATATAAATAAGGGCTTGTGTGTCGATACGGACCTTTGCATCGGGCAAGCAAGCAAGCAAGCCTACGAATCTTGGCTTTTTTTGGGGGGTAGTGCGCAATATTTTTGACTTCTCTGTGCATCATTTTTTTTTTGGTGCAATTCTGCATTCGAAACATCAGCTTTGGGCTGGCAGGGAAGATGCTGTCGGCAATTAAAACCTCTGTGATAAAGGCATTGTAAACATCGTTGAGGCTGATTAAAGAGAAGAAGAGGTTTTTTCACCCCCGGAGTGGGAAAGTGTAGCACTTCCGATTCTTTGTCCTTGTGCTGTTGTCTTCCTTGGCAGGATACGCTCAATAACTGCCCTAGGGTGTGAGAGGAAGCGCTCCGTGAAGAGTGTGGGGTGGAATAGATAAACGTGCGGCTTCCTCGGTCCAAAAAAATGGGGAAGAAAACTCAAGCACGGATGAACAGAACAGAGACGTGAATGAGGGAAGAACAAGATAGGTTCCTCACCCATCTCTAGATGGAACATAGAGTCATAAGCTTGGAAGTCTTCTAGTCCAATCTTATATTATCCCAGTTGAATGGGTTGTCCCGTCTGTTTCTTTTTGAAAATCTCCAGTGAGGGAGCATCCACAACTCCAGCTGTTCTATTGATTCATCCCAGTAATTCATTGATCACTGTCAGGAAATTTCTCATTATTTTTAGGTTGATTCTCTCTTTAAGAAGCTTCCCCCTACCCATTATTATTTTTTTCCCCCTGCTCTCTGGTAATTTGGAGAATAAATCGACTCCCTCTTTTTTTTTGCCACGATCCCTCAAGTCCTGGAAGACAATGTTGGGAGAAATATATCCATCTGGTTTAGTTCCCAGCTGGGAGAAAGGCCTTGGAGACAAAATGGAGGCTGGAGGCTGATTGGAAAGAGTGTCCATTTATTGATGAAGCAGAATCACCAAGCACGGGTGATTCTGGGCAGCTGACCACATGGAGTTGAGAGTGAGGGGTTTTTATAACTTCTTCTCTTGGGCTTCCTGTTCCTGTGGCAAGGGCATGTATCCTATTGACTGTCGTAGGGGTTACGCAGGGGTCACAGCGGGCTCTATAGGTTGTCTGAGCTAAGTTTGGTTAAAGTTTGGAGGGTGATGTAATGCCCTTAGGAGATTGTGAGCTCTGCTGCTAAACTGAGGACCCAGTTTGTGGGGGCAATAAGCTGACTTTGTATAAAATATACAAAAGTATGAAGCCTATTGCTTAACGCACTGTAAGCCGCCCTGAGTCTCCGGAGAAGGGCGGCATATAAATCAAATTTTTAAAAAATGGTAGTAGGTTAATCCTATTATATCCTGAAGGGTCATGTCTTAATCCCATCATCCTGGACCTGAAGGTCTTTTGAAGATAGGATGGCCCAGTTTTTCTTAATCGGCACAAAATATCTCCTGTGTCAACTCGCAAAGCATCCATAGGCCAGCGGGGATGGGAAACGGGCGAAACTGCACAGCAGCCAAAAACAGACGCACATTCCACGCTTATCTCCCTCAAGGCTGTATCCCAGGGATACCTACAGCAGTCGAAGGGGAGTGACCTCTACAACCCGCAAAATTGCTCTGTTGGCAAATGTGATTGATGACACACCCTGGGGGGAGGGGGGAACAGGGTCATAATTGGAGCATAAATTACGTAGGGTCAGAGCCAGTGGTGGGTTGCTACCAGTTCACCCTGGATCGGGCGAAACGGTAGCGGCGATGGCAGGAGGCTCCGCCCACGCGCCCCATTCTGCGCATGTGCAGAAGCGGCGAGCGCACACGCACGCACAAGCAAACCAGTAGCAAACTAAATTGAATCCCACTATTGGTCAGAGCTGATTTAATTAGTTAATTAATTAATTAATTAATTAATGGGAGCCGGGGCTCTGAATTACTGTTTCCCTTAAGGTTTTTATTTCTCTTTTAGGGGGAAATATTTTTAAAATATTTCTCAAAATACTTCATTCTTCTAGGAAGGGGGAGGGGTGCTAACTTTCTACAACAGCTATCATGTCCTTCCCAATCTTTCTTTTTGATAGGCTAGAGCAGGGGTCAGCAACCTGCGGCTCTGGAGCCGCATGTGGCTCTTGCACCCCTCTGCTGCGGCTCCCTGTCACTCAAAATATGCGTCGCAACCGCCAATGTGCGACACTCGCTGGCCCGCAATTTATTGAGCTTTTCAACCCCCGGTAGGCCAACCATGGATAAATCCAAGAAAAAAAAAGTTTCAGAAGAAAACAGAACATTTAATTCAACTACATATGCTAGTTTTGTGGCCGCTCAAGAAATAGTCAGGCACGGGAAGGGTTTTGTGGCTCCCGGTGTTTTCTTTTCTGTGGGAAACAGGTCCAAATGGCTCTGGTTGCAGAGCCCTGTTCTAGACATACCTAGTTCCCTCAATCATTCTTCGATCAACTTTGTTGCTCTTCTCTGCACTCTTTCTAGGGTCTCAACATCTTTTTTGGTATCGTGGCGACCAAAACTGGATGCAGTATTCCAAGTGTGACCTCACTAGGGAGGCGTAAAGTATTATCATCACTTCTGGTGATCTTGGTGTAATCCCTTTGTTGAATGCAGCCAAGGGATTGCATTGCTGCAGCACATTCCTGGCTCAGATTTAACTGGTGGGTCCACAAAGACCCCTAAATCCCTCTCACAAACTCCCTCCCACCCACTTTTCTCCCCCCAATTAATTAGGGAGGGCCCTCAAGCAGCACAGATCCTTCCCCATTTCCCCCAAGCTATGGGCTTCCCTATTGCAACCATTTTTCAGTCTCCCAATTAAGGACTTTTGCCCGCGAGAGAGAAGTGGAAAAATCCTTCCCTCCCCAAATAAGTCATTTTGCTTTGGGGTGGAGGGATGGAAAGCACGGTTTTTTTCTTACAGACAGTCCTGATTTAGCGACTGCCTCATTTAGTGTCCGCTCGCAGAGACAACGGTTCTGAAAAAAATAACCTTGCAAAAATAACAACCTTTGCAGGCCTGTATTTAAATAAATACATACCGATTGCCCAGCATCCAAATTCTGAGCATATGACCGTGGGGGGGAATGCTGCAGTGGTCGTAAATGCGAGGACCGGTCGTAGGTTATTACAGAGCTTATAAAAGGTTTGCAGGAGTTGAAAAGATTGGAAATAACCGCCTGGATTTTGAACCCAAGGGCAAACTGCCATGCCCATAAAAATGAAAGGGCCTTGGGTTATGTTTGCTTGAGGATGGGCATCACGCTTTTGGGGAATCTCTAACGGGGGATGGGGGGAGGGGGGAGGGGCTGTAAAAGGCTGTGTCGAAGCTTCCTGTAAGAGAGAAAAGCGTGGCTGTCATCCAAGTTTTTTGCTGCTTTTTCTCTGCTGGAACTGAATGAGTCACCGAGGCAGCTTGGGGGCGGCCTCGCTAATTGAACTGTGCCGCCAGCGGACTCGTCATCAGTCTCGGATCTGAGTACCCCCCCCACCCCCGCTGAGAAAGCGGATAGGGTCACAGCAGTGGGTCAGAACGGATGGGGGAGTGCGGAGAAAGCATAAAGTTGCATTTGCAGTAGGTTAAAAAAAAAAAAAGAAAAGACAATCAGCTATTGGTGTTTGCAACCGGGGACTGTCCTAACCCATCGTTCTGTTGTCGTTAACGGCTAATCGCAATCAGCCAGATGTTCAACCTGGATTTGGCATCTCGAGACCTTTTCCAAGGACCTCTGGGATAGACAGATGTGAATGTTTGAAGGTATTATTAAAGGTATCGTCTTCGCAGGATGTAAGCCATTCCGAGCAAAGCTGCCTTTTGCCATTGACCGATGGTGAATTTGTCGATGCCGATAGCGTTCAGATGATGCTCAGGTTGTTTTGGGATTGCACCCAAGGTTCCCATTACTATAGGTTCTGTCCTTGCTCCCTTTTGACATAAGTCTTTTCTATTTCTATTTTTGCAGGTCTTTATATATTTTCTTTCGTCATCTTTTTCCAGTCCTTTCTCTTCTATTCTGCTGGCTCCCAGTCCTGTCACATCCACTATCCAGTCATTTTTGCCTTGACAATTGTTAAATCTGGCTTTATTGCTATCGTCAAATTTATTTGCTACCCATATCACAGTTCAGGTCGACTCCATTCCCGTCCAGGGTCAGCTGCAGGAAACCTTCATAAACTCTTAACTTTATGGAGAAAGCGCATTGCTCGCAATCGTAAGCCGAATTCAGTTTCGTCTGTTGTAAACGTTTGAAGAGGTGGCATCCGGATCTGATAGCATGGAGTTCCACCGGTGAATGGAACAAGCAGGACTCGATTTGTTCAGTTCTGACTCGCGGGGGACAAAATGCAATCTCCCAACTTCTAAACTAACGTCGTAGGATCAAAGCAGGCGAATAACACGGTAGCATTGGGAAAATGATAGCGAGGGTGTTACGGATAATCCTCATCTTACAAATTCCGTAATCTTAAAATTGTGACCATCCTTAAGCTGCTCATCACACAATCGCGCTCAACTTTACAAACTTTTTAAGCGAACACCGCAGCTGTCAAGCAAAACCACTGCTTGCTATAGGTCAGTGATGGCTAACCGTTTTGCCGTCGCGTGCCAAAACTGGGGATCGTGGGGGGGGGTGTGTCGCATGCGCGCGTGCCCACACCCATAATTCAATGCGCCACGCCCCCCCACGCATGCACATGTGACCCCCCCCGTGCTCCCCCCACTTTTGGCACGCGATGGCATGGTGGGACTGGAAGGCCCGTTTTTTTTTTGCCCTCCCCAGGCTCCAGAGACTTTCTAGGAGTCTGGGGAGGGTGAAAACAGCCTTCCCCACCCCCTGGAGGCCCCCCCCGGAGGCAGGAAACAGCCGATTTCCCGACTTCCAGTGGAACCGGAAGGCCCATTTTTCACTCTCCCCAGGCTCCAGAGACTTTCTAGGAGCCTGGGGAGGGTGAAAACGGCCTTCCCCACCCCCTGGAGGCCCCCCGGAGGCAGGAAACAGCCCATTTCCCGACTTCCGGTGGGACCGGAAGGCCCGTTTTTCACTCTCCCCAGGCTCCAGAGACTTTCTAGGAGCAGGGGAGAGTGAAAATGACCTTCCCCACAACCCCGGAGGCCCTCCAGAGGCAGGAAACAGCCCATTTCCCGACTTCCGGTGGACCCAGAAGGCCTGAAAATCAGCTGGCTGGCCCATCCATGCTCGCATGCTCACATGCCCACAGATATGGCACTGTGTGCCACCTGTGGCACGCAACGGCTATAGGTGTTGAGGAAGCTGGAAATTTTCAAAAAAAAATTTTTTTTTTTTTGCTGGAAACCCCAGATTTAGATGATGCCTTTTCACTTTGCACCAGGCAATTCTCTTTGGCCCAAGCCAGACCATTTAGACCCGAGGGCAACAGATGCCCAAACCTGCAGGCGTTTTTTTTTTCTCCTAAAGGCCTATCGGTGTTGTATTTGTCAGCACTGGGAACAAACGTCGTTGGCATCCTACAGCTAAGAAACAACACAATTGCGTTTCGTGCTGGGTGGGGCAGATTTCCAGCAGGTAAGACGGTTGTATAATTAAAACCAGAATAACCATTTCTCCGGCGTTGGCCCTGCGGCGTAAAATAAGATCACAGCTTGGGGGACGGCTGCTGGCGACTCACCCGTGGCAGCACGGGTAAAAAATGGAGACGAAGACAACAAGAAACTAATAATTTATGTTTCCAAGCAGTAGCCTCGGCACCAGGCGAAATTTGTGCCAATAACTCCTCCTCGCTCCAAAAAAGCACGCTATCCTTTATTGCCCAAATTATTAATGACTTTGTAATCCGATTTCCGTGGCTGGGGAGAGTTTTCCTTTTATTTGTGCAAATTCCGAAGCAGGTAGAGAAAGTTTTTCTGGTCCACCGCCCTGCCTGACAACAGAACTGATTAAACAAAGGAACAAGTCAGAATATCCTGGTTATTTCCTTGTCTGCACAGACGTGTTTACTCAAGAGACAAGATTGGCCCAGTTTTGAAGTGCAATATTGTCCAGGGAGTTTGACTTTGAAAAGAATATTTCTCAAAGCTTGGCAGCTTGAAGGAGTGTGCGGACTTCAACTCCCAGGATTCCCCTGCCAGTCCTCGACTTAACAACAACCATTTATTCAAAGTTAAAACAGCAATGAAAAAAGTGACTAAAACTTATTTTTGCATTTATGGACACAGATTTGAGCATCCTTGTGTGATCAAAATTCAGGCGGTTATTTCCGATCTTTCTAAACTTTGGAAAAACTTTTTTAACATCAGTAACTCTTAACTTGGGGACACGGTGGCTCAGTGACTAAGACGCTGAGCTTGTCGATCGAAAGGTCAGTGGTTCGGCGGTTTGAATCCCTAGTGCCGCGTAACGGGGTGAGCTCCCGTGACTTGTCCCAGCTTCTGCCAACCTAGCAGTTCAAAAGCACGTAAATAAAATGCAAGTAGAAAAATAGGGACCACCTTTGGTGGGAAGGTCACAGCGTTCCGTGCGCCTTTGGCGTTGAGTCATGCCGGCCACATGACCACGGAGACGTCTTCGGACAGCGCTGGCTCTTCGGCTTTGAAAGGGAGATGAGCAGCGCCCCCTAGAGTCAGGAACGACTGGCACATATGTATGAGGGGAACCTTTACCTTTACTTAACCCTTAACTTTGTCTTTAAAATTGTTTCTAACTATGTCAATTTTTCACGGTTTTTATTTGCAAACCGCTCAGATTCACTTAAGTGAGGAGGGGCGGTGTAGAGGTTTGATGTATGAGTAAATAGAGGCAGTCCTCAACCTACAACGGTTCATTTAGTGACCGTCAGAAGTTATAACGGCGCTGAAAAAAGTGAATTGTGACCGTTTTTCACACTTATGACCATCGCAACATCCCCATGGTTACATCAAAATGCAGATTCTTGGCAATTGGCTCATATTTATGACGGTTGCAATGTGAATCATGCCACGATCTGACAAGCTGAAGCCAGATTCACTTAACAACCGTGTTAAAAAGCCATGGTGGCGCCGTGGTTAGAATGCGGTATTGCAGGTAACTCTGCCCATTGCCAGCAGTTCGATCCTGACTGGCTCAAGGTTGACTCAGCCTTCCATCCTTCCGAGTTCGGTAAAATGAGGACCCAGATTGTTGTGGGGCAATAGGCTGACTCTGTAAATGCTTAGAGAGGGCTGAAAAAACGTGGTGAAGTGGTATATAAGTCTAAGTGTTATTGTTATTGCTATTAGACACAATTTATGTTGCAACTATAAAGGTAAATTTATAATTGTACTTATAACTTGCAAAAAAAACCCCACCAGAAGTTACTTCTTTGTATCTTTTCGCTTCCTTTCCTGTTTTTCTTTTACTTTTCTCTTTCTCTTTGTTATCTATTTTTTTTCTTGCTTTATATTAGTTTTGTTATAGTTTTATCTTCCTTTAAAAAAAAAAAAACTTTAATGATATAATTAAAGAGAAATATGGGACCCGGTCCCTGAGTGTGAGAATCTCTAACGCACAGACATGATTAATGAGGTTTTTGTGAACAGCACCGACGGAGGGAGAAATGTTGTGATAAATAGCGGTAAACTTTATAGGAAAAGTTCATTGTTTTCCTCTCCCCGTCTTTTAATCCTACTTTTACTAGTCTTTAATCTCTCTTGCTATTTGGGAAAAGAACAACAACAACAAAAAAGATAAGATACCACTGCATTCAGAAACCAGAATAAAACCTGACTCAAAGTTTACCTCCTCCAAGCTTAACAGAAATTTCAAAAGCTGTGGTTGTAAAGAAAATCCACCCATTTAGGACTTCCAAACAGATAGACTACAGATAGTCCTCAATTTGTGGCAAGCTCGGAAGACTAAACCTCCGGTCCTGGGTTTGGATCCTGAAACCCAACATTTGCATGAAGAGTGAAGCCATAAGGTAGCTTCATTTATCCTGGTTTGCCATGCTGGCAAATCCAACTTTTGCTTGTTCCAAAATCTTTGGGTCAAACCAAGAACCATTTCCTCGGGGGAATATTCAAGCAACTGAACAGGCCAAGGCAATCTTTGAAATAATCTGTGAAGGAAGAGAGTTTCTAGGTTATCGCTTCAGTCCTTAAAAAAAAAAAAAATCACATTTTCTGCATAGCTTCCCATGTGTTTGTCAACTGCAAGCACCTCAGAAATTTTCTTCTTTTCACCCTACAATCCAGTTTGCACTGGGAGCTATCACCATTAATTACAAATCAAGTTAAAATGCAGCCCTATTTTTCAGGATTGAGTTCTTAATCCAGAGAATGCAATGCTGTTGGTGAAATTGGGGCGTCTCTTTTGCCTGGCTAGGTGGCTCAGTGGCTAAGACGCTGAGCTTGTCAATCAGAAAAGTCGGCAGTTCGGCGGTTCGAATCCCTAGTATAGGTCTCCTGGTGAGCAGGGGGTTGGACTAAATGACCTCCAAGGTCCCTTCCAACTCTGTTATAAAGAATATTTGTAGCTACCTTTCAGCCTAAATTGCACCAGTATTTATTCAGGATCTCAAAAGTTGACCCATGCAGCATGGAAGCTTCTCCTGAAATATTGTGTTGGCCAAGGAGCATCTTGCTTTATGTTAAATGGGCAGAAGATTAAAATGGAGTTGAGCCCCAAGAATTCTGACCTCTTTCTTACGTGAATTTTGGCCACCTTAATCTGGAAACTTTATTCCTGGCAAATAGATGGGGAAGAAATGGAGGTTGTGACAGATTTTATTTTCCTGGGCTCCAAGATCACCGCAGTTGGGGACTGCAGCCAAGAAATTAAAAGACCCTTGCTCCTGGGGAGGAAATCTAGACAGCATACTAAAAAAGCAGAGACATCACCCTGCCAACAAAAGTGTGTATAGTCAAGGCTACGGTTTTCCCATTTGCAGTGTCTGGTTGTGAAAGTTGGACCATAAGGAAAGCTGAGCACCAAAGAATGGAGGCCTTTGAACTCTGGTGCTGGAGAAGATTCCTGCGAGTCCCTTGGACTGCAACCGGTCAGTCCCAGAGGAGATCAACCCTGACTGCTCTTTAGAAGGCCAGATCCTGAAGAGGAAACTCAAATCCTTTGGCCACCTAATGAGAAGGAAGGACTCCCTGGAGAAGAGACGAATGCTGGGAACGATGGAGGGCAAAAGAAGAAGGGGACGGCAGAGAAGGAGGTGGCTGGATGGAGTCACTGAAGCAGTCGGCGTGAGCTTAAATGGTCTCCAGAGGATGGTAGAGGACAGAAAGGCCAGGAGGAACATGGTCCATAGGGTCGCGATGGGTCGGACACGACTTCGCAACTAACAACAACAATCTGGAACCTGGTCCTTTCGACTTTCAGCACCAGAGCGTGAAGTATCAGAGCTGAGCCGTAGATGTGCAGATGGCATCCTACGTGAGTAGAAAACCCGACACCAGCTTTACCCAAGACGCAGATGCCATGCTGCTGGCTTATGTAGGCATGTGGGCAGAGGCCAACAGGCCACGGCACGTTCCCTGGTTACAAGCTGCGTGGGGAAGCTCCGTGGCCTGGCTGTTTTTCACGGCTGCATCCTTTCCCTGGCTCCCACCCCCCACCCCCCAAATCTCCAGTTCTGAGAGATTGCAATTAAAGAGGTTTGCTTAATTAATTCTAGTCAGTCTCCTTCCTTTCCCCCAGGAACACATCATATTTTTTTGCTTCACGGTTAAACAGGCTGCTTTCCTACTTTCCGGAAAAGGGCCTGGAGCAGACCCACAACCCCTATAAAAGTCTTCTCTTTTGGGGTACATGTAATATTGTTCCTCTGTGGAACTTCCCAAAGGACGCGGGAGGGTTGATTTCCCCTGTTTTCAGCTACACGCTGCAATTTCTGTGGCTGCTGTGAATTTCTCCCCTCTCGTGTTGTGTCGATTATCTGTTCCATTTTCGCCTCTCTTAACTGGCTTGCTCGAGTTTTTAGATCCTGAGGAGTAGGAGTAAACAGCTGTACCGCAGCCGTAAACTCCAAAGGAACAGGATATATATATATATATATATATATATTTTCCAGCAGGCTGAAAAATGCCTTGATGATTTGCGTCATCTGCCTTCAAGCTACCAGGATTCGAATTTGAATAAATATCGAACACTTCTGGATGTTGAAAGGAGAAAAGCAAACGAAAGGAGGAATCAGACAAGCAGGTTTGACCGGCAGAGCCGATCTGAATCCTCAGATGACACAATGAAGGATTCGAAAAGCAAAAAGATCGGCTCTGCATAAAAAGAGCCGAAAGTGGAAAGCCACCATCCGTGACCCATCCTTCCAACTCAAAGCCTGAGTCTTCGGAGAGGGGCGGCATATAAATTGAATTAATTAAATTGAATTAATTAATTAAATGTTAACTGGCAAAAGGTTGAAGGTACACAGCCTTACTGGTAGTCATATGAAAGACTAACAAAGTTGGAAGGGACCTTGGAGGTCATCTAGTCCAACCCCCTGCCCAAGCAGGAGATCCTACACCATTTCTGACAGATGGCAGTCCGGTCTCTTTTTTTTTTTTTTTTAATTTGATTTATATGCCGCCCTTCTCCGAAGACTCAGGGCGGCTTACAATGTGCTCCATTTTATGACCCATTTTGACATGGTTGTTAAGCGAATCACATGGTTTTTCAAGCCAATCCCGTGACTTTGCTTGTTGGAAGCCGGCTGAGAAAGTCTCTAATGTAGATCACGTGACCCCAGGATGCCGCAACCATCGTAAATACAGGTGGTCCTCGACTTACAATGGTCCACTTAGTGACTGTTCGAAGTTACAACAGGACTGAAAAAAAATGACTTATCACCATTTTTTTCCACACTTACGACCACCAGTGATTTACACGTGATTTACATTCAGATGTTTGACAACTGTTTCCTATTTATGACGGTCACAGTGTCCCAAGGAATCACGTCATCCCTCTTTAGCGACCTTCTGACAAGCAAAGTCAACGCGGGAAGCCAGATACACTTACCATGTTTCCCCCAAAATAAGACCGGGTCTTATATTAATTTTTGTTCCAAAAGGTGCATTAGGGCTTATTTTCTGGGTAAATCTTATTTTGGGGAAAATACGGTACTAAATGCACCCATCTGGCTGACAATCTTAACTGGGGCTTATTTTGGGGGTAGGGCTTATATTACGAGCATCCTGAAAAATCATGCTAGGGCTTATTTTCTGGTTGGGTCTTATTTTCAGGGAAATACGGTACTAAATGCACCCATCTGGCTGACAATCTTAACGGGGGCTTATTTTGGGGGTAGGGCTTATATTACGAGCATCCTGAAAAATCATGCTAGGGCTTATTTTCCGGCTGGGTCTTATTTTGGGGGAAAATACAGTACTAAATGCACCCATCTGGCTGACAATCTTAACTGGGGCTTATTTTGGGGGTAGAGCTTATATTACGAGCATCCTGAAAAATCATGCTAGGGCTTATTTTCTAGTTAGGTCTTATTTGGGGGAAAATACGGTACTAAATGCACCCATCTGGCTGACAATCTTAACTGGGGCTTATTTTGGGGGTAGGGCTTATATTACGAGCATCCTGAAAAATCATGCTAGGGCTTATTTTCCAGTTGGGTCTTATTTTCAGGGAAATACGGTACTAAATGCACCCATCTGGCTGACAATCTTAACGGGGGCTTATTTTGGGGGTAGGGCTTATATTACGAGCATCCTGAAAAATCATGCTAGGGCTTATTTTCCGGCTGGGTCTTATTTTGGGGGAAATACGGTACTAAATGCACCCATCTGGCTGACAATCTTAACGGGGGCTTATTTTGGGAGGTAGGGCTTATATTAGGAGCATCCTGAAAAATCATGCTAGGGCTTATTTTCTGGCTGGGTCTTATTTTCGGGGAAACAGGGAAACAACCAGGTTACTGACTTAACAACCGCAGTTTAATAACTGTGCCAAGAAAGGCCGTAAAATGGGGCAAAACTCCCTTAACGAATGTCTCGCTTACCCACAGAGATTTTGGGCTCCGTCCTGGTCTTGTAAGTCGAGGAGTACCTGCACAGCGTGGGAATGGCATGACACACTTTTCTCCCTGCAAGTGTTGTTGGTTAGAAGTCAGCTTATTGTAAATCATCATTTCTGACTTGGAGTTGCTGCCTTGAGAGCAAGTTGTGTTTTCCTTAACGGTGGTTGATTGAATTTGCCTCCCTGAAGGGTTTCACCCACCTCGTAAACCCATTATCAATGCTTCGTGAAGGATGGAGATCATCTTTCACCTAACCGTAAATTATCTGCACCGGCTGCAGCCGGCAGTTGGGGGGGGGGGCTTCTTGGTAAATCACCAGAACTGTGAAATCTTCCAGAAAAAGTTTTGGTTTTAAAGAGCAGTGAACCCAGCCGGAGAAGTTAATTTCCACCTGGGAACCAAGACTTCTGTGCTGGATATGTTGCATTGAAGCTTCCTTGGTCTGCAATTGTAGATAAACCCAAGTCCGTCTAATCGGAGTTTGTTGTATGTTACCAGCATGTTGGGATTTGTGGGTCTCCAGATCTTTGCACTGGGGTTACACTGGGAAGGTCCAGATATTTCCTTCCTCCTTCCTTCCTTCCTTCCTTCCTTCTTCCCTCCCTCCTTTCCTTCCTTCTTTCCTTCTTTCTCGCCTTCCCTCCTTTCCTTCCTCCTTTCCTTCTTTCCCTCTTTTCTTTCTTTCTTTCTTTCTTTTTCTTTCTTTCTTTTTCTTCCTTCCTTCCTTCTTCCCTCCCTTCCTCCCTCTCTTTCTTTCCCTCCCTCCCTCCCTCCTTCCTTCCTTTTTCCTTTGTTCCTTCCTTCCTTCCTTCCTTCCTTCCTTCCTTCCTTCTTGCTTGCCTGCCTGTCTTCCCTCCCTCCCTTTCTTCTTTCCTTCTTTCTCCCCCTTTTCCTTCTTTCTTTCTTTCTTTCTTTTTCTTTTTTCTTTTTCTTCCTTCTTCCCTCCCTCCTTCCTTCTTTCTTCCTTTGTTCCCTCCTTCCCTCCCCACCCTCCCTCCTTCTTTCCTTTCCTCCTTTCTTCCTCCCTCCCTCCTTCCTTCCTTTTTCCTTCCTTCCTTCCTTCCTTCCTTCCTTCCTTCCTTCCTTCCTTCCTTCCTTCTTGCCTGCCTGCCTGTCTTCCCTCCCTCCCTTTCTTCTTTCCTTCTTTCTCCCCTTTTCTTTCTTTCTTTCTTTCTTTTTTTTTCTTTTTCTTCCTTCTTCCCTCCCTCCCTCCTTCCTTCTTTCTTCCTTTGTTCCCTCCTTCCCTCCCCACCCTCCCTCCCTCTTTCCTTTCCTCCTTTCTTCCTCCTTCCCTCCCTCCCTTTTTTCTCTTTCCTTTCCTTGTCTCCCTCTCTCTGCCCTTTCCTCCCTCCCTCCCATCTCCTTTTCTTGCCTCCTTCCTTCCCTTCCCTCCTCCTTCCCTTTCCCTTCTCCTTCCCTCCCTCCGTTTCTTCTCCTGCTTCCCTTCTCTCGCCTTCCCTGGCCCAGCCGGCTCCAGGCTCCTGGGCGCGGAGAGGCCGCCTGGAGGAGAACCAACTGCCGAAGCATCAGTGTCAGAGCCGCACCGTCCTCCGGGCTCCGCTGCTGCTCTCACTGGGTTATTTATTGCCTCTCTCCGTCTCTGGCGGCGGCGCTGCGAGTCTGTTGCCAACAGCCAGGGGTGGGCAAGCAGGCGGGCGGGCAACCCGCACAAGGGGGGTGGGTGGGATCTGAAGCAGCCCAGCCTCCCATCAACTCACTTCCCAGATTCCTGTTTTGAGCATCAAATCTGCATCCTTGGTGCCCCCAGATTGTTCCCTCTGCCCTGTTTTCCCTGGGCCAGGAAGAAAGCATGTGCTCGCTTGTCTCCACGGGGCTAACTTTGGTTAAGCTCAGCCCTGGTTGCTTTGCTTTTGGGGGATTGAGAGGGTGTTATGCTCACCTCCGCGGAGAGGTCATGGAATTATGGCCCCAAATTCAGGAAGCAGATTCAGACTTTTCTGAACTCAGTTCTGTATCCTCCCAGAGAAACTTTGTCCGTCTTATCTTCCTTTATAATAGAATAACCGAGTTGGAAGGGACCTTGGAGGTCTTCTAGTCCAACCCCCTGCTTAGGCAGGAAACCCTACACCACTTCAGACCAATGGTTCTCCAATCTCTTCCTTAAAACTTCCAGTGTTGGAGCATTCAGAACTTCTGGTGGCAAGTTGTTCCACTGATTAACTGTTCTCACTGTCAGGAAATTTCTCCTTAGTTCTAAGTTGCTTCTCTCCTTGATGAGTTTCCACCCGTTGCTTCTTGTCCTGCCCCCCTCAGGTGCTTTGGAGAAAAGCTTGACTCCCTCTTCTTTGGGGCAGCCCCTGAGATATTGGAACACTGCTATCATGTCTCCCCTAGTCCTTCTTTTCATCAGACTAGACATACCCAGTTCCTGCAACTGTTCTTTGTATGTTTTAGCCTTCAGTCCCCTACAATCCTCTTGTTTGCTCTTCTCTGCACTCTTTCTAGAGTCTCCACATCTTTTTTACATCGTGGTGACCAAAACTGGATGCCAGATTCCAAGTGTGGCCTTACCAAGGCCTTATAAAGTGGTATCAACACTTCAGGTGATCTTGATTCTATCCCTCTGTTGATGCAGCCCAGAACTGTGTTGGCTTTTTTGGCAGCTGCTGCACACGGCTGGCTCCTACTTAAATTGTTGTCCACTAGGACTCCAAGATCCCTCTCACAGTTACTACTATTGAGGAAGGTACCACATCTTCTTTCCTTCCTGTTGGGCAGGCATTCAACAGTGTGTGTTTGGTGGGGGGGACGGAGAGAGAGAGAATGAATCAATGAATGGATATGATTCTGCTGTTTTTTACTTGCTCCATTCAAGGTCTAAGGATGCTCCATTTAAATGAAAGAGCTTTCCTTTTTCTGGGACTCATTGCTCAGCAGACAGGCATTCAACAGATAAAGCACAATGAGGGGCGGGAGAGAGAAGAATGGGCCCTTGGGTAAGATGTCTGCTTGTCATCGATTGAAAAGAGCCAGACAACTGGGTGTCAGCCTGAAGCTATTCATTCATTCATTCATTCATTCATTCATTGTTTCTATAGCCACACAACTCAACCGTTCCCTCCTCCTCTCTTCCTATTTCAATTGCAACGCATAATATTTACAAAAAAAAAAAGCATCCTAAAGTTGTGCTCTCTTAGTACCATTTAATATTATTTATTAAAACATGTTTTAATAAAATCATTTTTATTCTGTTCCTGATATTCTTAACTCCTTTGCAACACGGAGAATGCACAAACACATCTATCACTTGAGTGACTTTCCAGGTCTGGAGATGAGTGGGCCCAGTGGTGAAATCCAAATTTTTTTTACTACCGGTTCTGTGGGCGTGGCTTGGTGGGCGTGGCTTAGTGGGTGTGGCAGGGGAAGGATACTGCAAAATCCCCATTCTCTCCCCACTCCTGGGGGAAGGATAGTGCAAAATCTCCATTCCCACCCTACTCTGGGGCCAGCCAGAGGTGGTATTTGCCGGTTCTCCGAACTACTCAAAATTTCCGCTACCGGTTCGCCAGAACCTGCTGGATTTCACCCCTGGATGGGCCTCTAGAGCACCTGAACTGTAAGTGAGCCTATCAATGGCCTGAGCGATGAATTAAAATATGGCTATAACAGAACAGAATAACAGAGTTAGAAGGGACCTTGAGGGGTCATCTAGTCCAACCCCTTGCTCGAGCAGGAGATCCTATATGCCATTTCAGATAAACGGCAGTTCGATTTCCTGTAGTATTTCAGATAGCTGACCGTCCAGTTTTTTCTTTAAAATCTTCAGCGACAGAGCGCCCACAACTTCTGGTGGCAAGCAGTTCCACTGGGTCATTGTCCTCACTGATAGGAAATTCCTCCTTATTTCTCCAAAGTGGATATAGAATCATATCGTTGGAAGGCACCCCGGAGGTGTTCATCCTCCACTTACAACTATTTATACAGTGACGGTTCGAAGGTAGGAAAGGGACTCAAAAAAACCAACAACCGTGATTTGGGACCAGTCCTCGCACTTACGACCGTTGGAGCATCTCCTCCCCCCTGATCAAAATTTGGGCGCTTGGTAATTGGCATGTACAGCATTTGCAACCTTTGCAGGGACCCGGTTTCACACGAGGACCCAGCTGCCTTCTCAATGGAAAAGCCGTGATTCATTTAACAACATGGCCAAAAGGGCCATAAAACGGGGCACGGCTCGCCAAGCAGTCGCCTCTTTTAGCGACGGACTTTCTGATTCTCATTGAGGGCTGCCTGTATATATTCCAGGTTCAATCAATGTCTGCTTGCTGCTTTTTCACATTCCGTGAGTTGTCCTTTTTCCGTGGGTCCTGCTGGACTTGATATAGTTAGAAAACGAAGCTTTTTGCTCTTTAATTTCCTGCTTTTTTTCCCCCCTCATTCTTCGACGTGCCAGGAGGGTATTGGGACTAGACGTAAATATCCTTCTCCCTTTCGGCGGAGCTATATTTCTTTCCCGCTCCTTGCTCTCCGCTGTCTGCGGGGCCGCTAATGTCTCTAAAACTCCCAAAGACATTTATTTTCCCATCCGATCTTGGCTCTAATGCGTCCCAAAAGGACTCGGGCTCCTTGTTAATTACATTGGAAGGATCCATTGCAGCTGCCGGGGGTGGGGGTGGGATGGGGGGGTTTACAGTGGGATGGGGAAGGCAGGGGGGTGTGAAGTGAAAACGGGGGAAGCCGGGGAGGCGAAGTGAAAAAGGAAATCAACAGGCTGGGAACACCGGCGTTGCGAAGTTCCCCCCCCATTCTAACTTTGGAAGTGCCTTGGTAAGAAATATCAACAACCTCAGTTCTGCCGATGATACCACTCTAATGGCAGAAAGCGAAGAGGAACCAAAGAGCCTCTTGATGCGGGTGAAGAAGGGAGAGTGCAAAAGTTGGCTTGAAACTCAACATTAAGAAAACTAAGATCATGGCATCCGGCCCTCTCCATTCCTGGCAAAGAGATGGGGAAGAAACGAAGGTAGCGACAGATTTTATTTTCCTGGGCTCCAAGATCACCGCAGATGGGGACTGCAGCCAAGAAATTAAAAGACGCTTGCTCCTGGGGAGGAAATCTATGGCAAATCTAGAGAGCATATTAAAAAGCAGAGACATCACCTTGCCAACAAAAGTGCGTATAGCCAAGGCTACGGTTTTCCCAGTTGCAACGTATGGCTGTGAAAGTTGGACCATAAGGAAGGCTGAGCGCCAAAGAATGGAGGCCTTTGAACTCTGGTGCTGGAGGAGACTCCTGCGAGTCCCTTGGACTGCAAGGCGATCCAACCGGTCAGTCCTAGAGGAGATCAACCCTGACTGCTCTTTAGAAGGCCAGATCCTGAAGAGGAAACTGAAATCCTTTGGCCACCGAATGAGAAGGAAGGACTCCCTGGAGAAGAGCCGAATGCTGGGAACGATGGAGGGCAAAAGAAGAAGGGGACGACAGAGAACGAGGTGGCTGGATGGAGTCCCCGAAGCAGTCGGCGTGAGCTTCAATGGACTCCAGAGGATGGTAGAGGACAGGAAGGCCTGGAAGAACGTGGTCCATGGGTCAGACATGACTTCGCAACTAACAACAACAACAAAAGAAGACCATGCTTGGAAGTACTGCATCCAGTTTTGGTCAGCGTATTATAAAAAAAAGATGTTGAGATTTTGGAAAGAGTGCAGAGAAGAGCAACTATGATGATTAAAGGCCTGGAGACAAAAACATGGAAAGTGTGCAGAAAAGAGCAAGAAAGTTGATTATAAAGGGCTGGAGGGTAAAACAGAAGAAGAGCGGTTGCAGGAACTGGGTATGTCTAGTTTAATGAAAAGAAGGACCAGGGGAGACATGATAGCAGTCTTCCAGTATCTCAGGGGCTGCCCCAAAGAAGAGGGAGTCAAGCTATTCTCCAAAGCACCTGAGGGGGGCAGGACAAGAAGCAACGGATGGAAACTAATCAAGGAGAGAAGCTGCTTAGAACTAAGGAGAAATTTCCTGAAGGTGAGAACAATTAACCAGTGGAACAACTTGCCACCAGAAATTGTGAATGCTCCAACACTGGAGGCTTTTAAGAAGAGACTGGACAGCCAGTGATGTAGGGTCTCCTGCTCAAGCAGGGGGTTGGGATAGAAGACCTCCAAGGTCCCTTCCAACTCTGCTATTATTCTGTAATAAAATAATTAGTGAATGTTTGGGGCATTGCATCAAGACAAATTCCTTGTGTGTCCAATCACACTTGTCCAATATTCTATTCTATTCTATTCTATTCTATTCTATTCTATTCTATTCTATTCTATTCTATTCTATTCTATTCTATTCTATTCTATTCTATTCTATTCTATTCTATTCTATTCTATTCTATTCTATTCTATTCTATTCCATTCCATTCCATTCCATTCTGTTGGCGTTGTGACAGGGACAATGGGTTTCCTTTCTGAGGTCTGCAAAGCACAACCTCGCTTTATACTTTGATCCAAAGCCCACCTGCAATTTTTCAGATGGAAAGATTATGAGAAAGGCTCCTGTGTTCGAGTTGTGCTTAAAAGGGGGTAAAATTCGAACCCAGGCTGCTTGTGTTTGGCCTGACCATACTCAGTGGCTCTTTTTTATTTTTATTTTTTTTAAAAAAAGATTTTAAAAATGGTTCCGCACGAATCCTTTTAAGGCTTTCTTCCAGAAAATGGATTCTACGAGAATATGATGCGGCCCAACAGTCTTTTAGCGCCATTCCCCTTCTGAGAGATGGGCTCCGTGGTGCGTTTTGGAGACAGGGAGTCTTGCTGAGGAAGGCAGAGGCTGTTCTTTGCCGTTCTTTTTTTTAAAAATTAATGGCTGTTTTCTTGGATTCGTGGAAACCTAGGGGACTTAGTGCCAAATTAGCAGCAGTTTGAAGAAGCGATTCCGTTGTATAGTATTTCTTGAGCACTTAACAGTCGTGGCCAAAATTGTGGAAATCTTTTGGAGAAAAGTGTATTTTCTAAAATTTAGCTAATAACGCCACTTTTTTTTTTTTTTTTTGCAGCAGTAGCATAAAATTATATATCCATGGAAAGATAATTTAATCAAGAATGCGATGCAATAACTTTTAGGAAGGATTTGCTATTAGAATAGCAGTGACAGTCTAAAGAAGAAAAGTGAAAGAGGTAGAAAAAAACGAGACATACAAAAATGATCCCCATAGAAAAAAAATGAGATATATGAAAATGATCCCCATGTCAGTTAATACTTCATCGAGTAACCTTTAGCATGAATGACGGCCTTACGACGTCTTCCCATGGAGTGAGCCAAGTCTTTGAGTTCTGCAGCTGTTATGTTGAAACCAAGATTGAATGATGGCTTCTACGAACTGGGTTTTATTGCTGGGTCGCTTCTGACTCACAAGTTTCTTTAGATTTTCAATGGGGTTAAGGTCTGGGCTATTCCCAGGCCATTCCAGCAACAGAATATTATTATCTTGAAACTCCAAAAAAAAAGTGGTGTTATTAGCAATCAAACCTCAAAAAATACACTTTTCCCAAAAGGTTCCCACAATTTTGGCCACTATTGTATATACTTATTTATGACATCGTTCACCTCTGTCCTGTTAAAAAAAAAAGGATCAGATAGGAGGGCATCGCAACACAACACATCGTTGCCAGTTGGGAATGGGTGGAAGAAGGATTTAAACCGGAACTGAGTCCGGAATTACTGTTGTAGGCAGCGGCAATGCTGTTAGAAGTCCATTAGGAGACTGGAGAGTAAACCAGAAGCTCTGTTTACTCTCCAGTCCCCTAATCATCCTGGTTGCTCTTCTCTGCACTTTTTCTAGAGTGCCAACATCTTTTTTATAGTGTGATGACCAAAACTGGATGCAGTACTCTAGGTAGGGTCTTACTAAGGCTTTATAAAGTGGTATTAATACCTCCCTTGATCTTGATTGACTCCCTCTGTTCATGCAATTTAGGATTGCCTTCGCTTTTTTGGCTGCCGCTGCACCCAGCTGGCTCTCGTCCTGCCTTCTGGCGCTTTGGAGAATAGTTTGACCCCCTCCTCTCTGTGGCAGCCCCTCAAGTATTGGAAGGCTGCCATCCTGCCTCCCCCTCCCCCCTATTCCAACTCTTCAAACTTCCTTTCTTTGCAGAAGGAGGCACGCTGGGTCACGGAGAGGGTGTGGAATTGCAGTGCCGAGTGTAAACAGGAGGTCCTCACCATTCCGGTTTTGATGTCGGTTTGACCCGGCTGGAAGCTTTGGGGACAGCTGGCCGCAGCCGAAGGCTGGTCAGCAATCTGACGATCAAAAGAAAGTCCGTTTTGAATTTTCTATTTCGGCAAGCAGGTGGTTTGATGCCTGGAGCAAGGTGAAACTTTTTATTTATTTTTTTTTGGTCCTCCTCCAATGATGCTCTTGAGTGTCACCATAGAAATGATAAATACGGCCATAACTGGAATTATTAAGGTGGCTGAGGAACGTGTGCTGCCATCAAGATATAGAGAGGGACAAGTTTTGAGGACGGAGAATAAGCTGCCGACGTACCCTTTGGAAGGAGATAAAATACCACGTCGCTTCTGGCCTTCAGCGGGATACGTGTCTCGGGATTGAGTCTGCCGGGAATGTTTTTCAAATGATCTGCTTCGGAATTGCCCTTTGCAGAGACGTACAGGTAGTTCTCGAGTTACGACCATTCATTCAGCGACGGTTCAAAGTTACAATAGCGCTGAGCGTGGGGGCAATTCCAACCAGAAGGGGTTACCATGGCAGCTGAAAGCGTGGGGTTGCCCTTGCTGTCATGGGATGTCCTGTTGTACGACTGCCTCGCTTAACAACAGGAGTTGCCATCGTAACCTGAGGACTACCTGCATTGGTAAAGGGTGTGTGTACAAATGAGACTTGATCAGTGGTAAAATTCAATTTTTTTTACTCCCGGTTCTATGGGCGTGGCTTGGTGGGCATGGCAGGGGAAGGATACTGCAAAATCTCCATTCCCTCCCCACTCCTGGGGGAAGGATACTGCAAAATCCTCATTCCCTCCCCACTCCTGGGGGAAGGATATTGCAAAATCTCCATTCCCACCCCACTCTGGGACCAGCCAGAGGTGGCATTTGTTGGTTCTCCGAACTACACAAAATTTCCGCTACCGGTTCTCCAGAACCTGTCAGAACCTGCTGGATTTCACCCCTGGACTTGATCCCGTAGGATCTTTCAGACTCCTTTGGGAAACGTGTGTTGGTACATGACAAATGGTTCTGGAACCTGATTTTTTTTTTTTTTTCCCGAGCTCTTAGTTGGATTCAACTGAATCGTTTTCTGGATTTGAAGATTTGATGTGAGTGAGGCCACGGGATGCTTTCAAATCGGGCTTTTGAATCAAAAATTCACACAATGACGAGATTCAGTCGGTCAGCAAGTTAAAATATTTTTAAAAGAGCAAAACAGAGGTGGGTTTCAGCAGGTTCTGACCAATTCTGGAGAACCGGTAGCGGAGAATCGGTAGTAAAAATTCTGACTGGCCCCGCCCCCATCTATTCTCTGCCTCCCGAGTCCCAGCTGATCGGGAGGAAATGGGGATTTTAACCTTCCCCTGCCACGCCCACCAAGCCACGCCCACCAAGCCATGCCATGCCACGCCCACCAAGCCACACCCACAGAACGGGTAGTAAAAAAAGTTGTAACCCACCACTGGAGCAAAAGGTTTAATAAACAACCAGCTGAATTCCATTAAACATTTGAGATTTCTCATTCGGCGTAACAAAATCGCATTTTGCCTTTGAAGAAAGAAAGTTAGTTTTCCATCTCCCCCCCCACTCCCAATAGGTGGATAGGATTACAGTTCCCATCGTCCCCAGCTCATAGCACCAAACACATTGCAATTTGGGGAAGACGGGGGCAAGTTCAGGATGGTGGGCTTGTCTTCAAGGGCAGCACCGTGTATAAAGAATAGTGGTAGTCTAGGTTGGGGAAATTGGACTCTTGGACTATTTTTGTCTATTGAACATGCCAAGTTCAGCAGGGGATACATATATATGGATTTTTATGGCTGTCCTGTGACTCTGGGCAGCTAACAAGAATTAAAATACAATATATAATACGTGTATGTTAAAAGAATTAAAAACACCATTCCCAACCAGTTACAGTACTCCTCATTTAGTGACCGCCATAAGGTAAGTCGGTCATTAAGCAAACTGACTGCTAAGTGAAAATACAAGTGTGCTTACAATCTTACTTCACGGAGGTCTTAATTGTGAGGATTAGGTTATTATCCTTTTTAAAATCAATTTTGGATTAATTCATTAGATTAAAATTAGTGTTTCACCCCGGTCGTAACTGCAATCTGCCACTAAACGAGGACTACCTGTCACCCAAAGTAGCTCCTTCCACCACAACCTTGACTACATTTCTGGTTCCCAAACTTGTGACAATAGCTAGATTTTTTTAGCTTTCTTTATAATCTGATACAATGGAATTACCACGTTTCCCTGAAAATAAGACCGAGCCTTATATTAATTTTTGCTCCCAAAAATGCATTTAGGGCTTATTTTCTGGTTAGGTTTTATTTTGGGGGGGAAATATGGCACTAAATGCACCCATCTGGCTGACGATCTTAACTGGGGCTTATTTTGGGGGTAGGGCTTATATTACGAGTATCCTGAAAAATCATGCTAGGACTTATTTTCTGGTTGAGTCTTATTTTCGGGGAAATACGGTACTAAACTCCTCTGTCTGCTGACAATCTTAACTGGGGCTTATTTTGGGGGTAGGGCTTATATTACGAGTATCCTGAAAAATCATGCTAGGACTTATTTTCCGGTTGAGTCTTATTTTCGGAGAAATACAGTAATAAATTCCTCCGTCTGCTGACGATCTTAACGGACTTATTTTGGGGGTAGGGCTTATATTACGAGTATCCTGAAAAATCATGTTAGGACTTATTTTCCGGTTGAGTCTTATTTTCGGGGAAATACGGTACTAAACTCCTCCGTCTGCTGACAATCTTAACTGGGGTTTATTTTGGGGGTAGGGCTTATATTACAAGTATCCTGAAAAATCATGCTAGGACTTATTTTCCGGTTGAGTCTTATTTTCGGGGAAATACGGTACTAAACTCCTCCGTCTGCTGACAATCTTAACTGGGGTTTATTTTGGGGGTAGGGCTTATATTACAAGTATCCTGAAAAATCATGCTAGGACTTATTTTCCGGTTGAGTCTTATTTTCGGAGAAATACAGTAATAAATTCCTCCGTCTGCTGACGATCTTAACGGACTTATTTTGGGGGTAGGGCTTATATTACGAGTATCCTGAAAAATCATGTTAGGACTTATTTTCCGGTTGAGTCTTATTTTCGGGGAAATACGGTACTAAACTCCTCCGTCTGCTGACAATCTTAACTGGGGCTTATTTTGTGGGTAGGGCTTATATTATGAGTATCCTGAAAAATCATGCTAGGACTTATTTTCCAGTTGGGTCTTATTTTCGGGGAAACAGGGTAGTTTGAACCAAACCTGACTTTGGATAAGATATCAGTTTATGAATTTAATAAATAATCATCATTTCTCATCCCGGATGTCAGGCCATCTCTTTCCCAGCATTTCTGCATTTAAACCAGTAGTGGCGGTGGGGGAAAAAATCCTAATAGAGATGATGATGATTATTAATAGTTATTTTCTTTTAAAATTAAAAAAAAAAGCTTGCATTTTAAATCAGATGCTCCTTAGCGGTGAGGCTCATCATGCACGTCCCTTTCGATTGACATGCAGAATTGGGTTGGTGCAGCCGAGACTTATGCCCTCCAGATGGGTCCCTCTAGTGTGTCTCACAGTCCCGACACACGGCTGCTTGCACGTGGGTGTGATTTGCTACGGCGGGCCTGTCACCGGAGCCTTCTGCTTTGCTATTGATGAATTGCAGGCGTGTCTGTCTGGGAATCGGCCCTGCGGGATTGATGGTCAGAACGGACACGCCAAGCCGAAGAATAGGGGAACATGCCTGGGTCACCCACGTTCCTAAGGGAGGGGTGTGCGTGTGTCTCTTCGTCACCCACATTTCTTTTTCATAGATCCATCTTCTAATTGATTGACAGGTGTGGTTCCTGTGTGGTTCTAGCCTTTTTCTCTCTTTGTATGTGTGTGTGTGCAGAAGTTGTATCGGTTTAAATAATTCCTTCTGTGTTGGCCCCGAAACGGGAGTGTCTCCCGCTTCCTCTAATATCCTCGACTTACGACCACACTTGGACGAAAATTCAGAGATTTGGGAGACCGACATTTCTGTGGCCACACAAGGCAGGGGTGAAGTGAGTCACACCCACTTCTACGATGTTTTTTTTTTTTTTTTGTCATGGGTGTGTGAAGTGGAATAATTGCAGTTGAGGGAATTGCTCCGTCGTTAAGTGGATCTGGCTTCCTCTATTGACTTTGCTTGTCTGTTCTGACCCAGCTCTTCAGATACGACAAACCCTCTGAAGGTAAATCAAAGATTCCCTTATTAGGAGCGCCAGCAGCCCCGGCAAAAAGTTTCTCTCTCACCGCAGACTAACAAGTCTGTCCGGCAGGGAGATGAATAGTTGTCTGCCACATCTATTCATCTCCGCCCCCTGTCTTTTATCCCCAGAGGTAGGGTGGGGCTTCGTTAACAGCGGTGGCTCTTCCGTGCCAAGGACCGGCCCATAGATTTCCAGTGCTCTCCTCTCCTCTGCTTTCTGTGCATCTGCACGTCAGGCACTGGACCCAGCTCTTCCTCTTCCTCATCAGCCACCTCCAGACCTGGGGGCTGCTGACTCTCCATCTGAGGGCTGACGGACGGCCCAGGCTGTGCCCCTCTCAATCTCTCTCTCTCTCTCTCTCTCTCTCTCTCTCTCTCTCTCTCTCTCTCGGACAACTCCATTCCCTCTTCCCCTTCTCTCAGGTTGCCTTGATGCTGATCCTGACTCCCACCCCTCCTCCTCCTCGGATTTGGCTGCCGGAGGATCTGGCAGCCAACAGGCCACAGCATTGTCGGAAGCCAATTTGGAAGGTCTCAAAGGGGGAATCACAAGACCCCCCAAGATGCTGCAACTGTTCTAAATACATGCTGGCTTGCCAAGACCCTGAATTTTAATCACGTTGGGGGATGTTGCAATGGTTGTGAAGCGCGAGGAACATTTTCTCCGGTGCCGCCGCAACTTCGAACGGTCGCTAAACGAGCGATTGTAAAGCAAGGAGTACCTGTCTGTGGGAGAAAGACGTAGGGCGGGGGTCAGCAACCTGTGGCTCTGGAGCCGCATGTGGCTCTTTCACCCCTCTGCTGCAGCTCCTTGTCACTCAAAATATGCGTCACAAACTGCCAATGTGTGACACCCACCGGAATGCGATTTTTTGAGCTTTTCAACCCCCCCGGTTGGCCAACCATGGATAAATCCAAGAAAAGAAAAGTTTCAGAAGAAAACAGAACATTTAATTTGACTACATATGCTAGTTTTGCAGCCGCTTAAGAAATAGTCAGGCACGGGAAGGGTTTTGTGGCTCCCGGTGTTTTCTTTTTGGTGGGAAATGGGTCTAAATGGCTCTTTGAGTGTTTAAGGTTGCAAGACCCCTGACCTAGGGAGATGGGGGCAACGATTTACCGCCAAGGGTGACCAGAGAACAGACTACATAGCCCACAGCTGCATAACAAGAGGTAGAGAAACACAGAAAAGAATCCGAGGCTCTTAAAAGAGACGGTGAAAGATTTGTCCTTTCAGACTTCGTAAAATTCGCTCAGGGTAAGTTTTATAATACAGTAGAATTATCTCATCTGGCGGTGACTTCTTTCTCGTTTGCCCACCGAGGCCGAGAGTGCCAGCGACTCACGCTGTGCCCGCGCTGCTTTTTTCCCCCCCCAAATGTTTGGCCCTTCAGAGTTTGGTCATTGGAAACCGGACGGGCTCGGCTATTTCCAGACCATCAACGCCCTGCAATATGATGGATGGTGGGAATCACGATTCTGCTTGCTTCGGCCAGCCCCGAGTTCTTTTTTATTTTATTTTTATTTTTTTTAAATTTTGTTTTGTTTTGTGGTCTCCGCGTCTCCTTCTGATCCCGTTTGGAGTTTTCGTTTTGATTAAAGCCGCGTATTGTAAGGTTGCTGTGGCAACAGTTTAGTTCAATTAATCCTTTTGCCTGGGGAATAACATTAAAAGCAAGAAAATAAGAACCCCCCCCCCCCCCGAATAAACAAACAGAACGCCTCCTGAGCGGCTCCGATCAGATAATCAAGGATTCCCACAAAATCCCCGTTGAGTCAAAAACTTTCTTGCATTTGCAATTCCTCCCTCTCCCCCCCCCCCCTTTTTTTTTTTTTGGAGAAGCCAGTGGGGTGTTGTGAGATGGTTCGCCTTTAATCCAGTGGATTAAAGCGGCCTTTTTTTTTTTTCCAGATCTCCTTAGAAAAAAAAAAGGCAAGAAAAGCCTGTCTGGCCCATCTCCCTAGCCCCACAAAGACCCCCCTCCGCCTCTGTGTTGTCAAAGTTTCTCCTCTAATGAAGCAATCTGGCTGTAGGCTACTCTGACCTCTCTCGGCCGCCCCATGGAGCCCGGAGGAAGGGGAGGCCCCCCCTGCTTTGAATCCCAAGCTTCCCGTTTCTGCACCGCTTAGAACAAAAGGAAATCCAGCTGTGGAGGCTGTTTCTGCCACAGCTGGGTGCCTTCTGAAGTCTCCGAGGAACTCCTTAGGCAGAGTTAGAAGCTGTTGCCGAGGGAAACGGCCAGCCAGCATCTTGTGCTGCTCCCCCACTCCCGTCAATCATTTCATTTTTTAAAAAAAAAATAAATTATTAAGAAAATTTTATATTTTTACCAAGAGCCTTGGGTGGCGCAGCAGACTAAAGTGCTGTTAAGTAGCACCAGCTGCCTGCAATTACTGCGAGTTCGAATCTCACCAGGCTCAAGGTTGACTCAGCCTTCCATCCTTCCGAGGTAGGTAAAATGAGGACCCGGATTGTGGGGGCAATAAGCTGACTTTGTATAAAAAAGAACACCGCTTAGCGGGGGGCCGAAAGCCCTACTAAGCAGGTATATACAAAAGTATGAAGGCTATTGCTTAACGCATTGTAAGCCGCCCTGAGTCTCCGGAGAAGGGTGGCATATAAATCGAACCAATCAATCAATCAATCAATCAATCAATATGGCCGCCCGACTCACTCAACAGGGACTTCAGGCGGTGTACAAAAAAAAATCAAAGCCCAGTACAAAAGCCCATTACACACACAAACAAACACACACGGTAACGAAAGGTAGACCTCAACTTACTACCATAAAAGGTAAAGGTAAAAGTTCCCCTCGCACAGATGTGCTAGTCGTTCCCGACTCTAGGGGGCGGTGCTCCTCTCCGTTTCAAAGCCGAAGAGCCAGCGCTGTCCGAAGACGTCTCCGTGGTCATGTGGCCGGCATGACTCAACGCCAAAGGCGCACGGAGCGCTGTTCCTTTCCCACCAAAGGTGGTCCCTATTTTTCTACTTGCATTTTTTTTTTACGTGCTTTCGAACTGCTAGGTTGGCAGAAGCTGGGACAAGTCACGGGAGCTCACCCCTTTATGTGGCACTAGGGATTCGAACCGCTGAACTTTCAATCGACAAGCTCAGCGTCTTAGCCACTGAGCCACCGCGTCCCTTTATTACTGCTATAGTTGAACCCAATTTTTTTTTCAAAAAAAAATTTTTTAATTGGTTTTTCTATTAAATACATTTTTAGTGCTTAACAAACATTGTGTTGTCTGAATAATTATTGCTTAACCATTATAAATATACATTCTTAAATCTCCATCTTTTTTTCCCAGCCACTGGTAAAATAAGATTCCATGTTTGATAATCGTATGCATCTTCTTTCTGTTTAATTTTCAATGTTGCACAATCTAATCTATTTTCTTGACTATCTCTCTTCCTCTCGTGGTGTATCTTCATTTTTCCAGCCTTGTGCGTATATAATCCTCGCGGCTGTTAAAATAGTTGAACCCAACACTTCTGTTGTTAAAGTGAGTTTTGCGCCGTTTTGTGACTTTTCTTGCCACCGTTGTTAAGTGAATGATTGCAGTTGTTAAATGAGTAACACGGCGGTTGAGTGAATCTGGCTTCCCCGGTGCTTGAATGTGAATTTCCTGTTGATGCCAAGATGCAAATCCATTAGGAAAATGGATCCGGACGACATCCGGATCATTTCATCTTGGGTGACCAAATAGAGGCAGGGGAAAAAAGAAAAGAGAGAGAGATGGGCGACCTATAAATTTAATAAATAAATAAAATTAAACGCGGTTTATAGACATGAGGTGGAGACATTGGAGTGCACGCCTCTGATAACAGGAGCGGAGTTTCTGAATCAAGGTTTTGAAGAATGTTTCCTCTTTTTTGCTATGCTCTTCTGAAGCTGGGCATGTGGTGTTTGAACAGAAGCAAGGCAGAGTTAGAAAAACTGGTTTTGCAACACTTGTTCAGAGAGAGAGAGAGAAATGGGAGGGAAAGAGGGAGGGAGGAAAAAAGGAAGGAGTGAATGGATAGATAGATAGATAGATAGATAGATAGATAGATAGATAGATAAGAAGGAAAGAAAGGAAGCAAACAAGCAAGGAAGGAAGGAGAGGATGGAAGGATGGATAGATAGATAGGTTGGGAGGGAGGGAGGAAGGAAGGGAGGGAGGAAGGAGAGGATGGATGTATGGGTAGATTATAGATAAGGAGGGAGGGAGGAAGGAAGGAAGGAAGGAAGGAGAGGATGGATGGATGGATAGATTATAGATAGGGAGGGAGGGAGGAAGGGAGGAAGGAAGGAGAGGATGTATATATGGATAGATAGGGAAGGAGGGAGGAAGGAAGGATGGATAGATAAGGAGGGAGGGAGGAAGAAAGGAAGGAAGGAGAGGATGGATGTATGGATAGATTATAGATAGGGAGGGAGGGAGGGAGGGTGGAAGGAAGGAAGGAAGGAAGGAAGGAGAGGATGTATATATGGATAGATAGGGAAGGAGGGAGGAAGGAAGGATGGATAGATAGGGAGGAGGGAGGGAGGAAGGAAGGAAGGAAGGAGAGGATGGATGTATGGATAGATTATAGATAGGGAGGGAGGGAGGGAGGGAGGGAGGAAGGAAGGAAGGAAGGAAGGAAGGATGTATATATGGATAGATAGGGAGGGAGGAAGGAAAGAAGGATAGATAGGGAGGGAGGAAGGAAGATGTATGTATGGATAGGGAGGGAGGGAGGGAGGGAGGGAGGAAGGAAGGAAGGAAGGAAGGAAGGAAGGAAGGAGAGGATGGATGTATGGATATATAGGGAGGGAAGGAGGAAGGATGGATGGATGGATAGATAGGTTCAGAGGGAAGGAAGGAAGGAAGGAAAATAGCTCATATTTCATGCAGGGATCTGCCTAGGATCTACCTACACAGGTAGTCCTCGACTTACAACAATTTGTTTAGTGACCATTCGAAGTTACAAGGCCACTGAAAGAAATCACTTTATGGCCAGTTTACACACGACCATTGCAGCAGCCCCCGTGGTCACACGATCAAACTTCAGACGCTTGGCCACTGCTTCGTATTTATGACGGCTGCGGCAAAAGTCAAAACGCGGGGAAGCCAGCTTCGCTTTGTGTTACTCACGGTGGCGAATTCGCTTAACAACCCGTAGTGAGGAAAGTCATAAAAGGGGGCAAAACTCACTTGAACAACCGCCTCGCTTAGCGAAATTAGGACATTTCCGGGCTCAGTTGTGGTCGTAATTCGAGGACTACCCTGTGTAATTTCTTTTTCTCCAGCACAATTTTGGCAAACCAGCTGGGATCGCACGGATGTCAGGTGTTAAATCATACCCTCAATTTTTAATGGAATGCACAAGCTGGCAATTAAAATATATTTCGCCTCCGCCCTGCCCTGAGTTTATGAGCCCTGAGCTAAAACCAGCCTCTTGCTCCTTCGGTGGGGTGGGGTGGGGGGGTTTAACCTCAAGGGCAGGGTGTGGGCCTTCGTTTCCTTTTCATGTACAGATTAAGGTTGATAATTTATCTGGCTGTTTTTCATGCCAGAACATCTGGATTGGATCAGGGGGGACGTAACGACTCAGGCCCAGATGTTGTAGGATAAGGGTCAGCAACCTACGGCTCTGGAGCCGCATGCGGCTCTTTCACCCCTCTGCTGCAGCTCCCTGTCACTCAAAATAGGCATCACAACCGCCAATGTGCGACACCCGCCAGCACGCGATTTATTGAGCTTTTCAACCCCCGGTAGGCCAACCATGGATAAATCCAAGAAAAGAAAAGTTTCAGAAGAAAAAGCTGCTCAAGAAATAGTCAGGCACGGGGAAGGTTTTTGTGGCTCCCGGTGTTTTCTTTTCTGTGGGAAACAGGTCCAAATGGCTCTTTTGAGTGTTTAAGGTTGCAGAATCCCTGTTTTAAGATAAGGGTGCAGATCTGACCCATCTTTTCAAAGTTACACGAAATAAAGAGATTTTTAACATTGACAATAAAAACTGTTGCTGTGGGATATGCAGGTAGAGTGTCAGAATGAGAAAAAATGAGAAAAAAAAAGGCTGTGCTTCCCACAGGCAGTCCTCACTTAGCAACCGCCTCGTACAGTGACCGTTCGCTGTCACGACAGCGATGGGAAAAGGGACCGGGTGACCCTTTTCCTTGCGTTCACGACAGTTGCGGATCCGGGAAGCAAAGGAAAGCTGAAGTCAGATCGTAAGCACGGTTTCCCGTTTCACTTAGCGACCGCTTCGCTTAACGGCCAGTCGCCTAGTTCCGCTCCTACATCCCGCCTGCTTCCATGCGAGATGGGTTGCCAATGGTGGCTTTAATGTGTTGCTTGCTGCATCGTTGTACTGCTGGCTGTCTCAAAGAAATATAAATTTAAAAAAAGATATCATTTGCATGATCAGCGTTTACTGACTGAACAAGTTGCCATTTGGCAGTTCGGTGGAACACGTTAACCCACGAATCGTGGTTTGCAAACTATTGAGCACTGTCTTCCTCGAAACAGATTTTGGGGTGGGGGTGGAAGGTTCAGCTAGAAGAGTTATATCCTTGTCTGTCACTTGCCCCACTCCATCTCCCCCCCACCCCCCATTTAAAATCCGCTTATCCCTTTCTCTTCCACCCTTCCTCACTTTGGACACACAGTGGTAAACTCATTGTAGAGGTGAGAGATACTCCCAGTGTTCTCACATTGGTGGGGAAGGAAGCCTGGCCCCTACCACCCCCTCTTCCTCCTCCCCCAACTCCATCCAGATGCCTGTTGCTACTGGAACAATGCTTGGGGTGGGGGCCCTCCATCCCCCAACATTGGCATCTGTCCGAATCTGCTTGGCATTGCCAGCTTGGTCTTACTAACGATCAGCCAGACGGGCTGCCTTTTAGGGGTGTCCCTTACCAACCTCCTCTTCCTCCTCCCCCAACTCCATCCAGATGCCTGTTGCTCCTGGAACAATGCTTGTGGTGGGGGGGGGGCCCTCCGTCCCCCAACGTTGGCATCTGTCCGAATCTGCTTGGCTATTGCCAATGGATCAGCCAGCCTTTTTAGGGGTGCGGGGGTGGGAAGACAGGATATGGTGTGGGGGGGGGGAGGGGGGAATTTGAACCCTTTGCAGGTGCCTGTCTCCCCACCCCTGAGGGACAGTGTGGGGATGGGGGGGGGAAGAGACCCCGAAAAGTTGGGAAGTTGCTCCGAAAGAGGCGGCTGAGCTGCTTCCTTAGTGACGCTTGGCAGATTTTGAACTTTTTGCGCTGGGAGGGTGGGCAGGGGAAAAAAAAAACTGAAAAGGCACCCGTGGATCTGTGGATGGTGGGAAAAAAAGAAAAGAAAAAAAGCTGAAAAGGCACTTGTGGATCTAGCCGGTGGTGAAGGAAAAAAAGGGGAAGAAAAGCTGAAAAGGCTCGCGTGGATCGGGGGTGGTGGGGAAAAAAAGAAAAAAAAAGCTAAAAAGGCACGCGTGGATCTGGCGGTAATGGGGAAAAGGGGGGGAAGCTGAAAAGGCTGGAGTGGATCTGTCGGATGGTGGAAAAAAAAGAAAAGAAAAATAAACTGAAAAGGCTTGCGTGGATCTGGCGGATGGTGGAAAAAAGAAAAGAAAAGAAAGGAAGGAAGGAAGGAAGGAAGGAAGGAAGGAAGGAAGGAAGGAAGAAAGAAAGAAAGAAAGAAAGAAAGAAAGAAAGAAAGAAAGAAAGAAAGAAAGAAAGAAAGAAAGAAAGAAAGAAAGAAAGAAAGAAAGAAAGAAAGAAAGAAAGAAAGAGAAGGAAGGAAGGAAGGAAGGAAGGAAGCCCTGAACTTAGTCCAACGGGGGTATTAACAGAGGCCGAGGTCAGGCTCGGGGCGAGTGGATCGCTTTCTCCCACCGGCGGCGGCGGCAGGAGGACGAAGTAGGGAGAGACCCATACCCCTTCGGCGACCGCAGTGGCGGCGCCCCCTCGCTGGCCGAAATGTCAAGCCGCCGCCGGAGGCGCGTCGTAGCCGCTGATTTAAACACACACACACACACACAACAACCCAACGCTGCCGGCGCTGGCTGCGGGAGTCCGGCGGCGCCCCGTGGCTGCCGCCGCCGCCTCCTCCTCCTCCTCCTTCTCCGCCGCCGCCGCCTCGCCAGCCTCCTCCTCCGGCGGCGGCGCCTGCAAGGTGTAGCTGCTGTTGCCTCCTCCTCCTCCTCCTCCTCCTCCGCGGAGAAGCCGCCACCATGCCGGCCATCAAAAGGGAGCGCCCGGATGGCGAGGAGCTGGCGCTGGCCGCCTTCCACCCGCAGCCCATGGAGTACCTGCTGCCTTTAGCCGCCGCCGCCGCTTCCCTCCCGGTTGTGACCCCGCACCCGCCGCCGGCTTACGAGCAGCTCTTCGCCGCCGCCGTCGCCCACCAGCAGCAGCACCAGCAACGCGCCTACTTGGAGTTCCACGCCGCGGCCGCCGCCCCCCCGCCGCCCCCTCTGCCCGAGGAGCTGGTGCTGGAGCGCTTCTCCTCCTCCGCCGCCGTCTCCTCCACCGCGCCGGACTTCCAGCCTTTCTTCGACCGAGGGGAGCCTTGCCTGGAGGTGGAGTGCGGCGAGAACCGTGCCCTGCTTTACATCCGCAAACTCTGCCAGGGGAGCAAAGGGCCCTCCATCCGTTACCGGGGCGAGTGGCTCACCCCCAACGAGTTTCAGTTCGTCAGCGGCCGGGAGACGGCCAAGGATTGGAAGCGCAGCATCCGACACAAAGGTACCCCTTGGCCCACCCCAAAAAAAAGCGCACGTGGGGGAAAGCTTGGCTTCTCTCTCTCTCTCTCTCTCTCTCTCTCTCTCTCTTTTTCCCCCGAGGCTCTTGGGGTGGCAGGCGCTCTGCCCATGGGCAGAGGCCCTCTCGCCACTTTCCCTCCCTCGGCTCTTCATTTCATTTCATTTCATTTCATGAACTCAATTTATATGCCGCCCCTCTCCGAAGACTCACAATACATTTTAAAAAATCATTATAAAAAAAAAACATTCAAACATTAAAAACATTAAGGTCTGAGTCTGGTGGCTCAGCAGACTAAAAGCATTGTGATTAACACCCGCTGTCTGCAATGACTGTAAGTTCGAATCTCGCCAGGCTCGAGGTTGACTCAGCCTTCCATCCTTTCTAAGGTAGGTAAATTGAGGAGCCGGTTTGTGGGGGCCATAAGCTGACTTTGTATAAATATACAAAAAAGTATGAAGGCTGTTGCTTAACGCATTGTAAGCCGCCCTGAGTCTCTGGGGAAGGGCGGCATATAAATCAAATTAAAAAAAAAAGAAAGAAAGAAGGAAAGAAAGAAAGAAAGAAAGAAAGAAAGAAAGAAAGAAAGAAAGAAAGAGAAACTGACTTTGTATAAATATACAAAAGGATGAAGGCTGTTGCTTAACGCATTGTAAGCCGCCCTGAGTCTCCGGAGAAGGGCGGCATATAAATCAAATTTAAAAAAAAATAATTAAAAATTCATTCTTCGATGGGGGGGGCTACGGACTATAGGATGGAGGAGGAGGAGGGAGGAAGGAAGGGGGGGGCGCAGGGTAGGTCTGTTTGTGTGGTTTTACCCAGTCTTGACACCTCCTTCTGCGGGGATCATTGGTGGGGAGGGGAAGGGAATGCGCGCAGAGATCCTCTTGGATCGCGCGCAGCCTGGTTTGGGAAGAGGCGGGCGAAGGAGGGGGGGATGTTTCCCACCACCACCACCACCACTCTCCCCTGTTTTTTTGGGGGGGGCGGGTGGGGGGGGGAAGGAAGAGCGAGAGAGCGCGCGTTGGAGAGTTTTCCCCCCCGCGTGGTTGCAAAGTTGCGCAGAGGCGCGCGAGAGACTTCGGAGGTGCGTCCGTCCCCGCAGTTCGGGGCGGGCAAAAAGAGGAGGGAGGGAAGGAAGGAAGGAAGGAGGGAGGGAGGGAGGGAAGGAGGGAGGGAGCTTTCCTCCCGTTCGCCGGCGGGGTGGAAGGGGGGGAGTGGGGAAAAAAAAAAAAAAGAAAGAGAGACGGGAGCGCTGGAGCCGCGCGCCTTCACTCCAAACCCCACCGGCCGCCTGGCGCGGAGCGCAACCCTCCTTCGGCTTTTGCTCGGGCTGCCAATGGAGCCGCGGCGACCTTCTAAAGCCGGAAAGCTCCGAGACGGCGGCGGCGGCGGCGGCGGCTTCTTCTTTGGCGCCTGGAAGCGGGTGGGTGGCGCGCTCGGAGCGGAGGGGGAAAGGAACGGCGGGGCTCCGCTTTGCGATCCCCGCTGGCCAAAAAAGCTTGGCCCAGCTGTTGTTTACCGTCGGAGGCGCTTGGCTGCGGGGTGGGTGAGTGGGGGGAGCATTAATGCGACCCCCCCCAAAGCCCCCTTCCCCACTTATGCCTGATTGCTGCTGTCCGCCTCCCCCCCCAATTTTGGGGAGGGGGTTCTCCTTGTAGCTGGCGTCCCCGCGGGGTTCTCTCCTGCCCTCTTTGCGCCGCTTTGGGGGATCGGTCCCTCTTTTTTGGGGGGAGAGCAGAAGCCAAAATTTCATTTTTCATTTCATTTTATTGAATGAAATCAAGGGAGGGGGGAGGAGGAAAACCCCACGGAGGGCAGGTGGGGGGGCAGAGCTGGGGTCTCCCCCCCCTCTCCCTTCCCCTTCCCCGACGCGGCTTCCCCTTCCCCTCTTTTTTTCCAACCGCGGAACGCAGCCCGAGGCGGTCTCTGTGTGTGTGTGTAATGTGTTTGGCGTGGGCGCCCCGTCGCCGCCTGGGACTTTGGTCTTTTCTCTCTCCCGCTGGCTGTGTGTGTGTGTGTGTGTGTGTGTGTGTGTGTGTGTCCGTGTAGGGCTCGGAAGAGGCGGCTTTGACATATCATTAGCAGGATGCGGCGAGCGGAGACGGGGTGGGGTGGGGGGCGAGGGAGAGAGAGAGAGAGACCGGCGAAAGGTCGTTTCCAGGCGGTTGATTGACACCTCGCCTTGTTTATTGATTGCCTGGAGGAAGAAGAGGAGGGGGGGGGAAGGAGAGAGAGAGAGGGAAGGAGGGGGCTGTCTCTCCCCCACCCCCACCCCCCCCTCCCCACCGCTAATGAAGCCTCAACCCCGCTCCGCTGCAACCCCCCCCCGTCTCTCTGCCCTCGGGGGGAGAGAGACCTTGTCCGTCCCTTCCCGTCCTCCGCAGCCTTCGCGGTCGGTTGGTCGGAGGGAGAGAGATGGGAGGGGGGGGGTTAGATAGCCCTTCTACACTGCATCTAGAATGGGGGGGAAGGGTGGGGGAAGAAAGAAGCCTGGCCCCTCCTTCCCCTCCCCCTCCCAAGCCCCCAACCTCCTTCCCCCCATCCCCCACCCCCCCCCGGTTCCCCATTAGTCACCTTTTCAGTCTGGCCAAGGTTTTTTCTTTCTTTCTTTCTTTCTTTCTTTCTTTCTTTCTTTCTTTCTTTCTTTCTTTCTTTCTTTTTTCTTTCTGTCTGTCTTTCTATCTTTCTATCTTTTTTCTTTCTCTCTTTCTCTCTTTCTTTCTGTCTGTCTTTCTATCTTTCTATCTTTCTATCGTTCTTTCTTTTTTCTTTCTTTCTGTCTGTCTGTCTTTCTTTCTATCTATCTTTCTGTCTGTCTGTCTTTCTATCTTTCTTTCTGTCTGTCTTTCTATCTTTCTATCTTTCTACCTTTCTTCTTTCTTTCTTTCTTTCTGTCTGTCTGTCTTTCTATCTATCTATCTTTTTCTTTCTTTCTTTCTTTCTATTCTTTTCTTTTCTGTCTGTATCTTTTTTCTTTCTTTTTTTCTTTCTTTTTTCTTTCTTTCTGTCTTTCTGTCTGTCTTTCTATCTTTCTATCTTTTTTCTTTCTATCTTTCTGTCTGTCTTTCTTTCTGTGTCTATCTTTCTATCTTTTTTCTTTCTGTCTGTCTTTTTATCTTTCTAACTATCATTCTGTCTGTCTGTCTGTCTTTCTTTCTTTTTCTTTCTTTCTTTCTATTCTTTTCTTTCTTTTCTGTCTATCTTTCTTTCTTTTTTCTTTCTTTTTTCTTTCTTTCTTTCTTTCTTTCTTTCTTTCTGTCTGTCTTTCTATATTTCTATCTATATTTTTCTTTCTTTTTTTTCTTTCTTTCTATTCTTTTCTTTGTAAGAGGATTAGTTAAGGGCTAATGAGGGTGGGGGGCATGCTTCCTTTTTCATCGATGGGGAGAGGGTTCAATTAAGGAACGGGTTGGGGGGCCTTGGAGGGGGTGGGTGGGTGGGTAGGTGGGTGGGAAGCAGGGCTGATGTCTTTTGTGCGATGCCTTTTGCTCTCGTCCAAAAAAAACAACCTAAGCACTTTCTCCTTTCTCTGCCCCCTTCTTTCCCCCCCTCCCCACCTTTTTTTTTTGTCTTCCTCTACCCAGGGAAAAGTTTGAAGACGCTTATGTCCAAAGGAATTTTACAGGTACATCCACCAATCTGTGATTGCCCTGGGTGTCGAATTTCGTCTCCAGTGGTAAGATGATCGTGAAAAAAAAAAAAGCAAACAAACGACAACAACAACAACCAACCCAAAATGAATCCGGATTTTTCTCTTTCCCTCTCTCTCTCTCTCTCTCCCTCCTCATTATGGCACGTTTTTTGCTGCTGCTGTGTGTGGTGTTGTTTTTTCCACCTTCTGGATTAAGGCTGTCATTTAAAACGGTCACAAGCTTTGGACCCGTTGCGTGGAAGACAATTTTTCCACGGGGGGGGGAGAAGGGGGGAATGGTTTGGGTTTCTCTAACTTGCCAGCCACTCGCCTCCAGCTGTAGGACCCGGTTCTGATTTAAAAGAAGTGGGTGGGAGAGGGGAAATTAATCTATCTATCTTTCTATCTCTTTTATCTATCTCTATCTCTATCTCTCTATCTCATCTATCTATCTATCTATCTATCTATCTATCTATCTATCTCTATCTATTTATCTCTATCTATTTATCTCTATCTATCTATCTATCTATCTCTATCTATCTATCTCTATCTATCTATCTATCTATCTCTATCTATCTCTATTTATCTCTATCTATCTATTTATATCTATCTATCTATCTAGTCTGTCATTTCTCTCTCTCTTACTCTATCTGTCTATATCTATCATCTCTCTCTCTCTCCTGTTATTTCTCTCTGACACATCTCTCTACTATCTCTCTATCTATCCATCTCTATCTATCTATCTATCTATCTATCTATCTATCTATCTCTATCTTGTTATTTCTCTCTGACACATCTCTCTCTCTCTGTCTCTAGCCTGTTATTTCTTTCTGACACATCTATCTATCTATCTATCTATCTATCTATCTATCTATCTATCTAATCTATCTATCTAGTCTGTCATTTCTCTCTCACACTATCTACCTACCTACCTACCTACCTACCTACCTACCTACCTACCTAGTCTGTCATTTCTCTCTCACTCTATCTATATCTATCATCTCTCTCTCTCCTGTTATTTCTCTCTGACACATCTCTCTCTACTATCTCTCTACCTCTCTCTCTCTCTCTCTCTCTCTCTCTCTCTCGTCTGTGTCATTTCTCTCTCTCTCTCTTTATCTATCTATATCTATCATCTCTCTCTCTCTCTCCTGTTATTTCTCTCTGAAACATCTCTCTACTATCTATCTATCTATCTATCTATCTATCTATCTATCTATCTACCTACCTACCTACCTACCTACCTACCTACCTACCTACCTACCTATCATCCATCCATCCTATTTCTTACCCACCCTCTTAGTGGAATAAAGCCAACCATACCGGATTGGCGTCCCTCCTTTGGGATCAGAGAGAAATCTTCAGAAGATCATCTATCTCCACTGCTTAGAAGAATTGAAAAAAGGAAATAGATGTTTTTGTCTGCTTTTTAAAGCTCTCCAGATTTTGTAATATAAAAATAATAATAATCATGTAGTTGAGAACAGTTGCGTTCACACAGGCGATGGAGGCATCTTTTGTCTGGGAAAACTACTGCTGCCTTTCTCTGTTTGTTTTTTGTTTCTCCTTTTCGAGTTTTGCTTGGTTTTTTTTTGGGAAATGCAAATGTTGCAACTGCTGTTGAGTGGAAACCTAACACAATTCAGATCTGCTGGTCCACCGGAGGTGTCTTAAGGAAGAGGGTTGAATGTGGTTTAGGGGAAGAAGGCTGCTTTGGTTGCAAGGCTGCAGATGCCACCGAATGTTTATTGACTTCTTATAATTTCATAAGGAGGTCGTCGTCGTATTCTTGGAGCGGGAGGGCGAAAGCAGTTCCAGCAAGCGAGGAATAGCTGGATATGGTGACTGCTGTGGAAGAAGAAGAGGAAATTGGGTTTGATGGATTGCCACTCGGGTGTCTGGTATGATGTGCAGATGGTAAGGTTTGCATGGCAGTCTGTGTGTGATTGGCCTCACCACTTTCTGATGGGGGCATCCATAGCGTGGCAAGTTTTGCCCGCACAGCATCGCCGGTTTTGTGATTAAAGTCAGATGCTTGTATTTGCTTGGAGGTGGTGGGGGGGGGCGTGGGGGCGGAGAGAGAGAGAGAGAAGAATTTGGCATTTTGAGAAAACCCCATGGGATCCGAATTGCGTACATAACTTGTAAGGCTGGTGAAAAACAGATGTCTGGCATTGCTTATTTTTAAAGCACATCTGGGAAAAGAAACAAGGAACAGATTTTTTTTTAAAAAAACAACACCAAACCAAAAACCCCGAAGCTGCTTTGGGGTGGGTGGGTGGGATGAACTCTTAAGAGAGATCTGTCACAGATTTGCGCATGTGTCTGTAAAGAACTGGTAATGACATTTGAACCAATTTCATTCTGGATTAAATTCTTAGCAGGGATGATGAGTAGAAAGTAGACCTCTCTTTCCCTAATAGAAGAGATTCCGTCTAGCTGAAATAAAGGAAGCTTGGAGATAACCTTTTATATCTGAATTCCCTGCAGTTCCTATGCTCAAAATATATTCCTGGGTCGAAATGGACATTCAGTTCTGGGTTGTTTGCCTTTCGTGCCAGATGATGTCAAGATTTTAAGTTTTTTTTAAAAAAAACTGGATTCTATAAGCGTGCCATGTTTCCACTTTCTCTGTAGTTAGAGTAGATGAGACTTTAACCAGTAGCTGGAATCTTATCACATAGGAAGCCAAGATATGGTTGAGGGTTTTTTTTGCCGTGTGTTTAAAATCCAGCCTTGCGGATTATAAATTTATGACTTCGTCTTTTTTTTTTTTTAATTTGATTTATATGCCGCCCTTCTCCGGAGACTCAGGGCGGCTTACAGTGCGTTAAGCAATAGCCTTCATCCTTTTGTATATTTATACAAAGTCAGTTTATTGCCCCCATAATCTGGGTCCTCATTTAATCTACTTTAGAAAAGATGGAAGGCTGAGTCAACCTTGAGCCTGGTGAGATTTGAACTTGCAGTAATTGCAGGCAGCAGATGTAAGTGGATGTTAATTAGTCTGCTGAGCCACCAGAGCTCTGTCTAATGTGTGAATGCAATCGGTGGGGTGTTAATAAAACAGGATGAAGCAAAGTGGGATTCAGGTGCTGTGTGAACCTGAACAAGGATCTTCAGTGGGTATTTTTATGCTTTTTAGTTAGGTGGATCAGATAGGGACAGCAAATATATACAGCAGTGGCCAAAATTGTGGAAACCTTTTGGGAAAAGTGTATTTTCTAAAACTAGCTAATAACACCACTTTTTTTTTTGAGTAGTACCATAAATTTATATATCAATGGAAAGATAATTTAATCAAGAATGCAATGCAATAACTTTTATGAAGGATTTGCTATTAGAACAGCAGTGACAGTCTAAAGAAGAAAAGTGAAATGTGTAGAAAAAATGAGATATACAAAATGATCACCATGTCAGTTAATCCTTAGTTGGGTAATCTTTAACATGAATTATGGCCTTACAGTGGCTTCCCATGGAGTGAACCAAGTCTTTGAGTTCTGCAGCTGTTCTAATGCAAAACCAAGATTGAACGATGGCTTCTATTAACTGGGTTTTATTGCTGGGTCGCTTCTGACTAACAAGTTTCTTTAGTCGGCTCCCTAGATTTTCAACTGGGTTAAGGTCTGGGTTATTCCCAGGCCATTCCAGCAAGTGGAATAGGATTATCTCGAAACTCCAAAAAAAGTGATGTTATTAGCCATCAAACCTCAAAAATACACTTTTCTCAAAAGGTTTCCACAATTTTGGCCACTAAAATACTTGCAGATCAGCCAAGAATTTTAGGTGCTAAAATGTACCCCAAAATTTGAGTTCGGCTTTTCCATGGATGTGCTTATATGGTAATTTTTTAAAAAAGTATCTATATTTCTCATATATATATATTCCTGGATTAAGCCCATATGTTGGTAAGCAGATCCTCAAATATTATCCAAAATATGAAAAATATGGATTGACTTAGCGGAGAACAAATCCGCAGGGACTCCTTTACATATTATCTTTACTTTTTTTATATATTTGTTAGAAGTTATGGGTGCTGCACCACTGGAGGCTTTTAAGAAAAGACTGGACAGTCATTTGTCCCAAGCAAGGGGTTGGACTAGAAGACCTCGAAGGTCCCTTCCAACTCTGTATTCTGAACGTTGGTGGGTGGCACATTTTTCATAGTATCTTAGTTAAAAATTCAAGGGCTTATCCATGAGTATTGTTGTGGTCCGCCAGCAGCCTGCGGAGCTGGCAGCGGAGTCGGACAGTGAGGAGGCTGAGGAAGAACATGGGCCTGGCGTGGAGGCTGGGGAAGGCCCGGATGAGGGCTCTGCGTCGGAGGCAGAGATGGGGCCAGGGCCATCTGGGAGTGATGCGCGGACTCCGGAGCCTCCAGAGGCTGACAGTAGAGAGGCAGAGGAACAGGAGGAGCCTGTTCCTAGCGCACGCATGAGAAGAGCTGCCAGAAGGCAAGAGCAGCTAAAGCAAAAAGGACGACTCAGGAGGAAGGCCAGGAGATGATTGGCCCCTCCCATAAGGCTTAAAAGACCAGCAATGGCTCTTGGGCTCTTTGTGGGAAAACAACGTTGATAGATTTGTTTCTTGTCTTGCTGCATTTATTTCTTGTCGGCGTCTTCTGCTCCTGAATTTTTGCCAAGAAAAGCCTTTGGCAAGTTGCCTAATTAGACCAAGGTTTGTGATAAGGCTGTGTTGTGAAGAATTTGTTTTGAATTAGTTTGGACTACGCTGAGAACGAGTTAATTCTCAGCTGTTCTAATAAAGTCTGTTTTCGAACTGATGGCGTCCAGTGGTGGGTTGCCCCCCCGGTTCGCACCGGTTCTATAGAACCGGTAGTAAAACCGGCGGGAGGCTCCGCCCATCGACCCCGACGTCATCAAAACGCTTCTGCGCTTGCGCAGAAGAGCGCGCGCGTGCGAGCGGCCCCACTACAAACCGGTAGTAAAGGTAAGTAGAACCCACCTCTGATTGCGTCTGATAATACTTACTTGGGCCTGGGTCACAACAAGTATATACAGCGTAGAGATCTCTTAAACTTTAAAACCACGGTTCACCCATTCAGCCAAAAGTGAATTCAATGTGTGTGTTTGTTATGGATCCTGCCCAAGATTTGTTGTCACAAGTTTTGGGCTGAGAGAAACGTAGCCTTTATGGGACAGCTCGGTGGGTGGGGGCAAAATTGCACATCCCTTAACATGGATTGAGACACGCTTTGCTTCATTAGCTGCGGTGTGTACGAACACGCCTCGAAAACGAGAATTGGAAGCGATACCTCTCCGAGCTGGAAGATCAAACGGAGGATCTGAAGAGCTGTGCCACCTCTAATTAAAAAAAAGAGAAATTTACCAAGGATTTGCTCGCCCTCCGAAGTCTCGGGAGTGTTTGGACTTTTCGTTCCACCCCGGCTCCCTCCCAGGCAGAGAACTGGAAAGGTGTTTTCCGTGGAGATAATTAGTTTAAATTATTAGCCAAGAATAATTTAAAAGCAGCCCCGCTGTGCCTAAAGGCTGAACGGTTGAAGACTTAAAACTAAGGCTAACTTTACGTGGCAATAAAGAGGCCTGGTTATATTTCTCGATAGTTTATACACACTAACCCAGTCGTGGCGGAGTTTTTCGGCACCGAGTGGCCAAACCGGAACGCATGTGCATGTGCTGGAAACCCAAAGATCAGCTAGCTGGCGCGCACATGCCTGTTTTTTGGGCATTTTTCAGGCTGTTTTCAGGCTGTTTTGGGGGCTGTTTTCAGGACATTTTCAGGCTGTTTTTCAGGCTGTTTTTCAGGCTGTTTTTCAGGCTGTTTTTCAGGCTGTTTTCAGGTTGTTTTTCGGACCGTTTTCAGGCTGTTTTCAGGCTGGTTTTGGGGCCGTTTTCAGGGTGTTCTTCAGGCTGTTTTGAGGCTGTTTTGAGGCTGTTTTTCAGGCTGTTTTTGGGACCATTTTCAGGCTGTTTTTCAGGCTGTTTTGGGGGCCGTTTTCAGGGTATTCTTCAGGCTGTTTTCAGGCTGTTTTGGGAGCTGTTTTCAGGCTGTTTTTCAGGCTGTTTTTGGGATGTTTTCAGGCTGTTTTTCAGGCTGTTTTCAGGCTGTTTTCAGGCTGTTTTGGGGCCGTTTTCAGGGTGTTCTTCAGGCTGTTTTTGGGACCGTTTTCAGGGTGTTTTTCAGACTGTTTTCAGGCTGTTTTGGGGACTGTTTTCAGGCTGTTTTGGGGGCCATTTTCAGGGTGTTTTTCAAGCTGTTTTCAGGCTGTTTTTGGGACCGTTTTCAGGGTGTTCTTCAGGCTGTTTTCAGGCTGTTTTTGGGGCTGTTTTCAGGCTGTTTTCAGGCTGTTTTGGGGGCCATTTTCAGGGTGTTTTTCAGGCTGTTTTCAGGCTGTTTTGGGGGCCGTTTTCAGGGTGTTCTTCAGGCTGTTTTCAGGCTGTTTTGGGGGCTGTTTTCAGGGCGTTTTTCAAGCTGTTTTCAGGCTGTTTTTGGGACTGTTTTCAGGGTGTTTTTCAGGCTGTTTTGGGGACTGTTTTCAGGCTGTTTTGGGGACCGTTTTCAGGGTGTTTTTCAAGCTGTTTTCAGTCTGTTTTTGGGACTGTTTTCAGGGTGTTTTTCAGGCTGCTTTCAGGCTGTTTTGGGACCGTTTTCAGGGCATTTATGGCCAAAAAAATGGACAGAAAATGGCTTGCTTTTGGCTGTTTTGGGGTGTTTTTCAGGCTGTTTTTAGGGCTTTTGGGGACATTTTCAGGGTGTTTTCAGGGCATTTTTGGCCCAAAAAACAGGCTGAAAACAGCCCAAAATATGGAAATTGGCCCAGAAAATGGCCACATGTGCACTGGAAACCAGAAGAGCAGCTGGCGACGGAACGTGTGCCCACAGAGAGGGCTCTTCGTGTCACCTCTGTCATGCGTACTATAGGTTCGCCATCCCGACACTAACCCCTTCCCCCCTTTAAAATAAGCATTGCTGAATTATATTCAATTTTTTTCCCCCCCATGCACTTCTTAATCCCAGACAGAACCCTGCAGGAATAATCACAAAACACCCTTTTAACTTTCCTGTGGGACTAACCCAGCGGTCTATAAATACCTTCCCCATTAATCACCTTAAGGCCTAAAGGAAAGCTAAATCTATTTAAAGAAAACAACCCTCCCTGCCACGTCCTTGCCTCCGTCGCCTGGAGCCGAATCTCGACACCCCCACAGGTGACTCGATGAGTGCATAATTTTAGGCTGGGCTGGCTCCGTAGCATGTGTGCACACGCAGGAATGCCAGCCCCATACCCAGAGGTGTGCCTAGCAAGGGGCTTTCCCATAGATATTCCCCCCCTCAGTTTCAGTTTGAACACCAACTCTTCCGTCAGTTTGCTAGGAGTGGTTGGCATTTTCGTTTTGGGCGAGATATTCTTTTTCTTGGCTGTCTTAACTTGGGAGTCGGCAACCCGCAGCTCTGGAGCCGCATGTGGCTCTTTCGTCCCCCTACTGTGGCTCCCTGTCAGCTGAACCCACCACTGGCTGGCCCCGCCCCTCACCCTCCCCTCCCCTCCCAGTCACTCCTCACCTGGCCTGAGAAGGTAAGGGTGACAGCGGGGGATGGAGACTCGCTCCATATTCCAGAGCGGGAGCGAAGTGCCCTTGTACTTGCCGACTATATATAGTTAGACGCCACTAACTTTTTTTTATGATTTTCAGATAGATAGATAGATAGATAGATAGATAGATAGATAGATAGATAGACAGACAGACAGACAGACAGACAGACAGAGATAGATGATAGATAAATAGATAGATAGATAGATAGATAGATAGATAGATAGATAGATAGATAGATAGATAGATAGATAGATAGATATAGATGATATATAGATAGATGATTAGATAGATAGATAGATAGATAGATAGATAGATAGATAGATAGATAGATAGATAGATAGATAGATAGATAGAGATAGATGATAGATAGATGATAGATAGATAGATAGATATAGATGATAGATAGATGATAGATGATATAGATATAGATAGATGATAGATAGACAGATAGATGATAGATAGATAGATAGATAGATAGACAGACAGAGGGAGAGAGAGAGAGAGACAGAGAAACAGGGAAAGGGGGAGACAGAAGGAGAGAAAAAGATGAGAGAGACAGAGAAAGAGATACCTGTTTCCCACAGAAAAGAAAACACTGGGAGTCACAAAACCTAGGTAGGCGTGGCTGGGAGGGAATCATGTGACTGGCTGGGAGTGAGTGACATCAAGTTGGCCATGCCCACCCAAGTTTTGTGGCTCCCATTGTTTTCTTTTCTGTAGGAAATGGATCCAAATGGCTCTTTTGAGTATTTAAGGTTGCAGACTCCTGGACTCTTAACTACTTGGGTGATTTTCACAGGAGGGTTTTTTCGAAAGGAAAGGAAAGGAAGGTTGAACATCTAAAGTCTTCCTCAACGTATCTGCTTCCCGCATTCTTTAAAACGCTAGCGATTTAAGGGGGAAAAAAGAAGAGAAGGTTTTTAGCGGAGCGACTACACAGGCTGTCCTTGACTTTACGATTCATTTAGCAACCGTCACAAAGGCACTGAAAAGAGCGACTTACAGCCATGCCTCGCACTTACGACCGTCGCAGCATCCCCCCCATGCTCACGAGGTCACAAACTGGGGCACTTGGCAGCGGACATGTGTTTACGGATAGTTGCAGCATCCCCGATTTGTGTGACTGCCACCTGCCACTTTTCCAGCTGGCATCCCAATAAGCCCATTCAATGTAGGGGAGGGGGAGAGCCAGATTTGCTTAACGACCGTGTGATTCATTTAACAACCGCACCGATTCACTGAACAACTGTGCTTGAGCTCTGCCTGTGCAGTTGAAAATGTATCCTCAGTCTTTAGCAGAAAAGCTTTAAATTGTTGTTGTGTGACTGGGAGGCTACAAATGGGCATACAGCAGTGGCCAAAATTGTGGAAACCTTTTGGGAAAAGTGTGTTTTCTAAAACTTAGCTAATAACACCACTTTTTTTTTTTTTTGGAGTCGTACCATAAATTTATATATCCATGGAAAGATAATTTAATCAAGAAAGTAATGCCGTAACTTTTATGAAGGATTTGCTGTTAGAATAGCAGTGATAGTCTAAAGAAGAAAGTGAAACAGGTAGAAAAAAACGAGAAACACAAAAATGATCATCATAGAAAAAACGAGATATGCAAACATGATCCCCATGTCAGTTAATCCTTAGTTGGGTAACCTTTAGCATGAATGATGGCCTTACAACGTCTTCCCATGGAGTGAACCAAGTCTTTGAGTTCTGCAGCTGTTATCATGTGAAACCAAGATTGAACGATGGCTTCTATTAACTGGGTTTTATTGCTGGGTCGCTTCTGACTTAACAAGTTTTTTTAGTCATCTCCGTAGATTTTCGATTGGGTTCAGGTCTGGGCTGTCCCCAGGCCATTCCAGCAGTGGAATAGGATTATCTTGAAACTCCAAAAAAATTAAAAAAAAGTGGTGTTATTAGCCATCAAACCTCAAAAAGACACTTTTCCCAAAAGGTTTCCACAATTTTGGCCACTGCTGTACATGTGGGGCAGTTGCCAAGGTCAGGATGCCGTTTGCAATAGCAAGAAGTTTGGCCTTCCCCATTTGTAGGCTTATCTATTTATTTTACTTATTTTTGGTGCCTTCGCCACTAGACCCAAGTGGCTCTCCGACACGAGGCAGTCCTCAAACGTACGACCGCAAGTGAGCTGAATAGTTCCGTTGCTAAGCAAGACAGCTGTCGAGTGAGTTTTGCCCCATTTTTATGAACTTTCCTGCCACAGTTGTTAAGGTCCCCGTGGGACCTTCCGACGTCCCCCCCCCCTTTTTTAAAAATTTATTTTATATGATTTATATGCCGCCCTTCTCCGGAGACTCAGGGCGGCTTACAAGGCGTTAAGCAATAGCCTTCATACTTTTGTATATTTTATACAAAGTCAGCTTATTGCCCCCACAAACTGGGTCCTCAATTTACCTCCCTTAGAAAGGACGGAAGGCTGAGTCAACCTTGAGCCTTGGAGAGATTCGAACCTGCAGTCATTGCAGGCAGCTGGTCTTAATAACAGGGTGCTTTAGACCACTGTACTACCAAGGCTCTTTTGCTCGTCAGAGGGTGGCAACTGTCATAAATAGTTTTATAAACTGTCATAAATAAATTTGATATAAAATAAATACGAGTCCGTTGCCAAGAAGCGTCCGGATTTTGCTCACGTGACCACAGGGATGGGCGGGCCTTGGCCGTAAGTGCGAAAAATGGTCATAAAAGTCGCTTTTCTTAGGGCCGTTGCAACTTTGAAACGTCCCTAAGTGAAACGGTTGTAAGCCAAGGAACCCTCTGGGGTTCAACGCCTAAATGCAAGCCTAACCCTTTGCACACAAGAGGAAAGTCCCGGAACAGAGACTCACCCTCTAAAAAAAATAAAATAAAAATCAATTCTTGGCTTCCGTACATGGGAGATCTTGACAGATTGCAGAAATCTTTTATTGGTTTGTTTAAGAGTTTGGATGCCCCGACTGGATTAGTGTTTGTTTAAAGAACCGCCACCCTGTTGACAGATGGAAAACAGCTTCTTTAACCTAGAGGATTGCTCACTGCGTTCTCCAACCTGCTAGGCTGGGCCAAGGTTTGTCCCTTGGATGGCTTGCGTACCCCTCAGGATCCTTGGGGGTCAACCCTGCTTGATTCAGTGACTGGGGTCAGCAGGCTGTGTGAAGCGGGCCTTCGTTGTCTAACTCGGATTTTCTGCTTTGTCAAAGTTGGGGGAATGGCCTCTGTTTTTGGCTGCCTCTGGAATTGGGGGCTGGAGCATACATCTTCCCATCCATCCCTTCGTTCTTTCATCTATCCCTCCATCCCTTCCCTCCCCCATTTCATCCCTTCCTCCATCGCCCTCCCTTCATTCCTCCCTCCCTCCATTGCCATCCATCCATTTATCCCTCCCTCCCTACATACCTTCCCCATCCCTTCATCCTTCTGTCCATCCCTCCTTTCCTCACCCCAACCTCCCTCCATCCCTCTCTCCATTCATCCCTCCCTCCATTCCTTCATCCCACCCCTCCGTCCATCTCTCCCTCCATTCATCAGTCCATCTATTTATCCCTCCTTTCTCCCTTCCCTCCATTCTTCCATTCCTTCACCTATCCCTCCCTCCATCCCACCCCCGTCCTTTCATTCTTCCCTCCATTCTTCCTCCCTCCCTCCCTCCACTCATCCCTTCCTCCCTCATCCTTTCCTCCCTCCCACCCCTCCCTCCCTCCCTTCATCTGTCCATCTATTTATTCCTCCCTCCTCCTTCCTTCCTTCCCTTCCTCCCTCCTTTCATTCCTTCCCCTATCCCTCCCTCCATCCGTCCCCATCCCTTCATCCCTCCCTCCCTCCACTCATTCCTTCATCCTTCCCTCCCTCTATCCCTCCCTCCATTCTTTATCCTTTCCTCCATCCTACCCCTCCCTCCCTTCATCTGTCCATCTATTTATCCCTCCCTCCCTTCTTCCTTCCTTCCCTTCCTTCACTTATCCCTCCCTCCCTCCATCTCCCTCCCTTCTTCATCCTTCCCTCCATCCCACTCCTCCCTCCCTTCATCTGTCCATCTATTTATCTCTCCCTCCTCCTTCCCTCCCTCCCTCCTTCCATTCCTTCACCTATCCCTCCATCCCCATCCCTTCATCCTCCCCTCCCTTCTTTATCCCTCCCTCCCTCCACTCATTCCTTCATCCCTCCCTCCCTCCCTCTATCCTTCCCTCCCTCCCTTCTTCATCCTTCCCTCCATCCCACCCCTCCTTCCCTTCATCTCTCCATCTATTTATCCCTCCCTCCCTGCCTCCTTCCATCTTCCATTCCTTCTTTTATCCCTCCCTCCCTCCCCCATTCCTTCATCCTTCCCTCCCTTCTTCATCCCTTCTTCATCCTTCCCTCCATCCCACCCCTCCCTCCCTTCATCTCTCCATCTATTCATCCCTCCTTCCCTCCCTGCGTCCTTCCTTCCTTTCCTCCTTCCATTCCTTCCCTTATCCATCCTTCCCTCCCTCCCTCCCCCATTCTTTCATCCCTTCTTCATCCTTCCCTCCCTCCCTCCCTCCCTCCATTCCATTCCATTCCATTCCTCCGTCCATCCATCCCTTTATCTCTCCCTCCCCTCCTCCCCCAGCCGGCGAGGTCAGAGCGGGGTTTGCCAGCTGGAGGCGAGGCGGTTCGGCCGGTTTTGCAGCCGGGAGGAAGCAGCGCGCAGGCGGCCCCCCGTCCCTCCCTCCCTCCCTCCCGACGCCGCTTTGCTAAGCCGCGAGCTGGGCTGCCTCGCCTGCCGGGTTCCGGGCAAGCACGTGTGCGGCTTGGCTTTGCACGGGAACCTGGCTAGTTCAGAGAAGCCGCGGACAGGCGCCCGGGGTGAGTAGGGGGCTCCTTTCCCTTTCCCTTTCCCACTCTTCCTTCTTCTGGTCTTCCAAAGCTGCGTCCCTGCCTTTCTTCCCCCCTCCCGCTTCCCAGGCATTGGGGGGGGGGATATAGGAGCACCCCCAAGCTGGCTAAACGCCCCCACCCCCAAATTATTTAGCGCAGGGTTGGGTATAAGCAATAAACCACAGGTAATTGGTAAGCTCCCAACTCCGGAAAGGTAGAAAGGCTTGGAGATATATTAGTTAGTTAGTTAGTTAGTTAGTTACATAGATAGATAGATAGATAGATAGATAGATAGATAGATAGATAGATAGATAGATAGATAGATAGATAGATAGAGATATAGATATTTTCTTTCCTTTTCGTAGGCTTTATGTGTATTTCTCTTTAGCCAGGTTCTTCCTACCTAAACCAAGATTTTTATGCAGCCTTAGTTCAGTGAAATCCCAATCCACTATATATATATTACAAATATTCTCCTTTATTAGCAAATAGCTTAGGAACTGAAACAGCTTGGGAGCATCTTCTTATGTCCCCCCCCCCTGCCTGGAAACCAAACGGCGTAAATTATATTTATATATAACACATATAATTGGATTAGTTTAGTTTTAGTTTTATTAAATTTGTATACCGCCCTACTCCCGAAGGACTCAGGGCGGTGAACCAGGCACAGGATAAAATACAGAAATACAAAAGTGAAAAACCATTTAAAACCAAATTAAATCATTTAGCCCGCGACAATTAAAATCCCAATAAATTTAAAACAAATTAAAATTTCAATTTAAAATCTCAAAGAAAGGGGAGAAAAATTAGGCCAGAACAGCTTGCTGGAATAAGAGGGTCTTAAGAGCACGGATTAGATAGATAGATAGATAGATAGATAGATAGATAGATAGATAGATAGATAGATAGAATTTATATTTAGCTGATAAAGAAATAAAGGGAGACTTGTATAGATCTATTTCAAGCGTTTTAGCTCTCAGCATGCCTTGATAGAAAAACACTTTATATATATATATCTATATATATATATCTATATCTATCTATCTATCTATCTATCTATCTATCTATCTATCTATCTATCTATATATATATATTGTATGTATTTCTCTTTAGCCAGGTTCTTACATAAACCAAGATTTTTATGCAGCTCTAGTTCTCCTTAGTCTCCCAATGGGCAGCAGGGAGCTTGCTGCCTGCCTGAAAAAAAGCCTAGAAACTAGTGGATTGGGATTTCACTGAACTAAGGCTGCATAAAAATCTTGGTTTACGTAGGAAGAATCTGGCTAAAGAGAAATACATATAGATAGATAGATAGATAGATGATAGATAGATAGATAGATAAATAGATAGATATGTTTTTCTATTGAGGCATGCTGAGAACTAAAAAGCTTGAAATAGATCTATACTAGTCTCCCTTTATTTCTTTATCAGCGAAATATAAATTCTATCTATCCAATTATTATATTATTATATATAAATATAATTTACGCCGTTTGGTTTCCAGGCAGGGGGGGACATAAGAAGATGCTCCTAAGCTGTTTCAGTTCCTAAGCTATTTGCTAATAAAGGAGAATATTTGTAGCTCAGGGTTGAAAGTAGGAGGGGTCCTTGGTGCTCTCTGAGCTTGGCTGTTTTCTCGCAGGTGTCTCGTGACCGCGTTAAGTAACATCATCAGTTCTAGAAGGGGGAGGGGGAGGGGGACTGTGGGGTCCTTGGGGCTCTCTTGAGGTTGGCTGTTTTCTTCCAGACCTTTCCTTACCCAAACTAGGTAACAGTATCAGTGCTAGTACCAAAGAGAAGGAAGGAAGGAGGGAGGGAGGGAGGGAGGGAGGGAGGGAAGGAAGGAAGGAAGGAAGGAAGGAAGGAAGGAAGGAAGGAAGGAAGGAAGGAAGGAAATTTGTAGCTCAGGGTTGACCTGAGAGGGTCCTTGGTGCTCTCTGAGCTGGCTTGTTTTCTTGTAGACATTTCGTTAACCTAACTTCGTTAGGTTAACTTTCGTTAACCTCATCAGTGCTAGACGACTAGCTGATGATGTTATCTAGTTTGGGCAATGAAACATCTGCGAGAAAACAAGCTCAGAGAAGCACCAAGCACCCCTCATTTCGCTGTTTATTACAAGCATTAAAAACACCCCCAACAAATAATGAACAATACAACTGTTGGATAAATCAGCATTTGTACCAGGAATTAACTTGCTCTTGGGCTCCCCCTGTCTGCAACATTGAGATAACTACGTTGGCCTGCCCTAACTGGTTGGTTGTATTGATTTTGTAATGATTTCGTGGGAGAAATAAGTTAACAGGCCATCCGTGCACTTTGTCATTTGCAGTGATGCGGAGTGGGGGTGGGGGTTTGCACGCACTATTAATGTGCGCTCAATCCCGTTGTGTTAATTTGCAATATGATATTGGGTTCATCACACAAATTTAAACACATGTCGTTTGCAAATCAGCCCCTTTGTTTATTTTCCCATTAAAACTTGGACACATATCCTAAGTTAGGCACAGTAAGCAATATAGTGGCTTGGTTCACTTTGGCTTGGTATGCTTCCAATCCACTGTTCGTCAACCATGGTTTAGGATAACAAGCCAACAATCATGGTTTATACGGTACTCCAAAAAGCCAGCATATATATATATATATCTCCTGGGAAATCCAAATACAGGTAGTCCATAACGGAGCCCAAAATTTTCTACTGCCAAGTGAGAAAATTGTTAAGCGAATTTTGTTCCATTTTAGGACCTTTCTCGCAACAGTTATTAAACGAATCCCTGCAGTTTGTTACATTAGCAGAATGGTGGTTAAGTGAATCTGGCTTTCCAAACTGGCTTGGCTTGTCAGAAAGTCACAAAATTGGAATCGCATGATACATTGCAACCGTCATAAATACGAGCCAACGATCTGAATTTTGACCCCTCGGGGATGCTGCAACGGTCATAACTCTGAAAAACGGTCATAAGTCATTCCCCCCCCCAGTGCCGTTGTCTCTTCAAACGGTCACTAAATGAACGCGGTTTGTAAGTCGAGGCCTACCTGCGTTTAAAAAAACAGAGCCAATTTTATCTTTTTTTTCCTTTTAATTCTCGCGGCCGTTTTCTCCTAGGCTGGGTTTCGGCTACATAATTGCCCAGCCTGAAAACAAACCAACATTTGGATCATTTTGCTAAAGACGGTCTGTGTGTGTTTCTGTGTGTGTGTGATAGGGGAGAAAGTAGGAAGGGAAATAAATTAATACACGGGAAGGAAGGGCAGGAGCAGGCCTCCGTCTTGTTAGCGATGTGTCAAGGGCAGAGTAAGGGTGAGAGGAGATAAGTAATTTTGCTGTCAAAATTATTTAGAGATGTCATTAAAATCGCCTGGGGCTTTCTCCAGCGCTTCAGGCCACGAACGAGGGTTTTTAATTGGTGACAGCCGCTTACGGGAGGAGTCGAGCATGTGTGTGTCCCGTTTGTGCGGTGCAGGGGGACACCTGAAAGGTTAGCTGTGTTCAGGTGTGCTTAGGCTAAAAATTCACTGGCGGAAGTCCATCTGTCCGACTTGTGAAATACGTACGAATATGCATGGATGCAGGGAAGTTGGTGTTTTGTTTGGGGGTTTTTTTGCAAATTATTTTTGGGGTTCTGTGACTTCATTCTGCAACGGTGGTGCAGCTGCTGTGTGCAAATTGTATTCTCCCCGTTTCCCAACTTGGCAAGCACTTTTAGCTACACAACAGATGTCAGAACTGTGTGTTTTTATTTATTTTTTTCAGGGACAGAAATGCGATTTGTCTCCCGTTCTGGGCCTTTAATCCCTCGGTTGTTAATCAATGCCCATCGTGTGTGAACGGGCTGGCCTGGTCTACCCCAAAATGTGGGAGGGGGCATTCTGCTCCCTTTCACCTTTCAGCTCCAATCCAGGAGCCCTCAAGCAGTTGCATTCACGACAAATTCAGCTGCCTAACATGCAGGAAGTCCAAGTTCGAATCTGAGTAAGGGTCTGGCTAGCTGATGAAAGCTAAAAGGCTTGAAATAGATCTATACTAGTCTCCCTTTATTTCTTTATCAGCAAAATATAAATTTTATCTATCTATCGCTATCTATCTATATCTATCTATATTATCTATCTATCTATCTATCTATCTATCTATCTATCTATCTATCTAAACCTTTATTAACATTTAAAATCCAAAAATACAAGTTAAAATACATCTATAACAAAAATACATCCGTAATAATTATACAATTCAACGTCATTCTGACAGTACGTAATTCTTAACTTTGTTCATCTATTCCCGCATATTCCTACTCAATCGACATATTTAAACACATTTTATATCTTATTTTATTCTATATGTTCCGTATTTTTAATTTCTATCCACTGATACCAATTTTCCCAAGTTAAGTAGTATTCCGAGTCTTCCTTATTATTTAGTTCTAAAGTAAGTTTGTCCATTTCTGCACATTCGAAAATTTTCTGGATTATTGCACAGTCTGTTGGTATAGTGGACATTTTCCAGGCATGCACAAGTACAATTCTTGCTGCTGTGGTTATATGAATAATTAAATATTTAATCCTTTTAGGGTAATTTCCTTTAATAATCCCCAGAAGAAACAGTTCAGGTTTCAATTCTATTTTACAGTGTGCAATTTCTTTTAGCCATTTTTGTATTTTAATCCAGAATTTTTTAACTTCTGGGCAAAGCCACCATACATGGAAGTAGGTACCTTGTTCTTGTTTGCATTTCCAGCAATTAGGTTTTAGGTTGGGGTACATTTTTGTGAGTCTTGTTGGGGCTAAATGCCACTGATAGAACATTTTATATTGGTTTTCGTTATATGCGGCAGATTTTGTTCATGTATAGTTTTCCCCCAAAAATTTTTCCCAATCTTCTAACTCAATGTTGTGCCCAATATTTTTAGCCCATGCTATCATTGATCCCTTTACAATTTCTTCTTCTAAATCAAAATTTAATAAATAATTATATATTTTAGATAGTAATTTTTCTTCCGGGCCTGTTAATAATTTATCTAATTGTGTAAATTTCGGTTCAAATCCAAATTCCTCTAAATCTTTTTTTGTATCTAGATTGCACTTGAAGATACGGCCACCAATCTATGATTATTCCCTGTTCCTTTAATTCTTGGTTAGATTTTAATCTTCCTCCATTGTCCAAAATTTCATTGTGTTTTACCATTTTACCAATATCTAATGTGTTGGGGTAGATCAGCTAACCTTTTTGCCGTTGTGTGCCAAAAGCAGGGGGAGCACGGGGGAGGATCATGTGCATGTGTGCCCATACCCATAATTCAATGGCCCACCCCCACGCCCCGTTCCCCTCACACAGGCACACACGACCCTCCCACGCTCACCCCACTTTTGGCATGCGATGGCCAAAAGGTTACCGGTGGGCCTGGTAGGCCCGTTTTTCAACCTTCCCAGGCTCCAGAGGCTTTCTTGGAACCTGGGGAGGGCGAAAACAGCCTTCCCCGCCCCCGGAGGCCCCTCCGGAGGCCGGAAATGGCCCATTTCCGGACTTCCAGTGAGCCCACAATGCCCATTTTTTGCTCTCCCCAGGCTCCAGAGGCTTTCTTGGAGCCTGGGGAGGGCGAAAAACAGCCTTCCCCATCCCACTGGAGGCCCTCCGGAGGCCGGAAATGGTCCATTTCCCGACTTCCGGTGAGCCCAGAAGGCCCGAAAATCAACTGGCCGGCGCGTACATGCACGCTGGAGCTGAGCTAGGACAACGCTCGTGTGCCCACAGATATGGCTCCGTGTGTCACCTGTGGCACACGTGCCATAGGTTCACTATCATGGGGATAGATCATTGCCTCCATAGTGGATAACCAGCCTGGTATTTTGAGATAATGTTTCTTCTTAATTCCCTCCCAAGTCTGTATCAGTGAACCTCGTAGTGTATGTCTATAAAAATATGAATGTTTCTTATTTCTGGTGTTCCATATGAAGGCATGTGGGCTGGCCTATTCTAAGAGGGTCCTTACGACCACGTTTGATTAAGCAGTGTACAGGTAGGTAGGTGGTCCTCAACGTACGACCACGATTGAACCCCGAATGTATGTTGTTAAGCGAGTTGTTTTGTTCAGTGGGTTTTGCTCCGTTTTGCAACCTTTCTTGCCTCTGTTGTTAAGTGAAGCCTTGCAGTGGATAAGTCAGTAACTCGGTTGCTAAGTGAATCAAAGCCGTTGACTATGCTAAACAGAAGGCCGCAACGGGGGAATCACGTGATCCCCGGGACAGTGCAACCGTCATAAGTATGAACCGTCTGCCATGTGTCTGTATTTTGATCACACGATCCTGGGGATGCTACAATTTAATTTAATTTAATTTATCACATTTATATGCCGCCCAACTCCCAAGGGACATAGTTACAAAGGTTGTAACTATGAAAAATGGTCGTAAGCAATGGTGGTATTCAGCCGGTTCTAGCCGGTTCGGGCGAATCAGTAGCGGCGGCTGTGGGAAGCTCCGCCCACCTGCCCAGATGTCATCACGTCTTGTTTTTGACGCTCTATGCATGCACGGAAGGCCCTGCACATGCCCACGCGCTCACATTTGCGAACTGCTAGTGAAGGTAAGTGATTACTACTAGTCGTAAGTCATTTTTTTCAGTGTGACTGTTATAAGTGGAGGACTACCTGTGTTGACTACCGCCAACTTTGATAACAACACTGAGCAATAATTGCCGTGATTTTTTTAAAAAGCTCTGCTTCCTCTTTTTTTAAAAAAATAACATCCTAATGAAAAAACTTAACAGGAATCTGGTTGGTCGATTTGGGCCAAGTTTTATTGGATTGCGGTGTGTGTGTGTGTGTGTGTGTGTGTGTGTGTGTGTGTGTGTGTGTTAAAAAAGCGCTTCACACTCTGGTGTCCTCAAGTCTGGTTATGCAAAGTTTGCGTTGTTTTTTTGATTCATTTTGCACAGCAAGGGAGGGGAAGAGCAAAAGCAAAATTTCTCTCCCATCGACTTTCCAGATCAGCTGCTGTTCCCAGTGAGAGACCCTGCGAATTTTAATTATCTGGGTAGATTTATTATTTAAAAGCACTCTTTAGTCAACCAGTGATCGAATCAGTGCCATCCGGATGAGTGACATTTCCTTCTTATGGGTCTCTTTGGCACTTGCCAACATGCCCCCCCCCCCCCGCCCCCAGATAAAACTCCCCTGTTTCCAGCCTAATTTTGCCGCTCTTAAAATCTCTTCCACTAACCGGATGACTTTGGATGCAAAGACATGAGGTTTAAATTTATCCAGCTTCTTAGATGGAGCACAGACGAAGCTTAAAATGTTGGACTTTTAACAGCCAGAAAAATTGGAATGGGATTTGGGGTGTCTTACCTCCTTTTGGGGGGGGTCTGTATAGATATCGATAGTCTTTGACTTACAAGAGATGCTTGAAAGTTAATAACGGCAATGAAAATAGCGATTTAGGACCATTTTTCACACTTCTGACCATTGCGGCATCCCCGTGATCATGGGATCAAAATTCAGATGCTTGGCAAACGGGTTCGTATTTATGACAGTTGCAGTGTCCCGAGGTCACATGATTCCCTTTTGCGACCAAAGTCATCAGGGGGAAGTCAGATTCACTTAACAACCAAGTTAACTAACTCATCCACTGCAGTGATGATTGAACAAGCAGTGATGATTTAACAAACGTGGCAGGAAAGGTCGTGGAAATGGGGCAAACAAATGCTTCACTTAACAACCGAAATTTTGGGCTCGGTTGTGGTTGCAAGTCGAGGACTTAACTGTGATGGTTGTAAGTGCGAGGACTGAATCATAAGTCGCTTTTTTTCAGTGCCGCGTGTAAACTTCGAATGGTCACTCAAGGGTTGGAACTTGAGGTCTGCAGTACCTGTATTTGGGCACAGGTGCGCTGAGTCAAAACTGGAGTTTTACTTTTAGTAGCAAAACATTTGTGGCAATTGTGTCCAGCGTGAGAGATTCTGAATTAGAATTTTAGAATTCTTTGTTGGCCAAGTGTGATTGGACACACAAGGAATTGGTCTCTGGTGCATAGGCTCTCAGTGTACATAAAAAGACAAGATACATTCGTCAAGAATCATAAAGTACAACACTTAGTGATAATCATAGGATACAAATAAGCAATCGAATCATACTAGTACTATCATACTATGATAGATAGATAGATAGATAGATAGATAGATGATAGATAGATAGGAAGGAAGGAAAGAAAGAGAAAAAGGAAGAAAGAAGAAAGAAGAAAGAAAGAAAGAAAGAAGAAAGAAAAAGAAAGAAAGAAAGAAAGAAAGAAAGAAAGAAAGAAAGAAAGAAAGAAAGAAAGAAAGAAAAAGAATGAATTTTTTATTGGCCAAGTGTGATTGGACACACAAGGAATTGGTCTCTGGTGCATATGCTCTCAGTGTACATAAAAAGACAAGATATCATAAGGTACAACACTTAATGATAGTCATAGGGTACAAATAAGCAATCAAATCATACTAGGAAACAATGATAGATAGATAGATAGATAGATAGATAGATAGATAGATAGATAGATAGATAGATAGATGATAGATAGATGATAGATAGATGATAGATAGATAGGAAGGAAAGAAAGAGAAAGAAAGAAAGAAAGAAAGAAAGAAAGAAAGAAAGAAAGAAAGAAAAAGGAAAAAAGAAAGAAAGAAAGAAAGAATTTTTTATTGGCCAAGTGTGATTGGACACAGAAGGAATTGGTCTCTGGTGCATATGCTCTCAGTGTACATAAAAAGACAAGATACGTTCGTCAAGAATCATAAGGTACAACACTTAATGATAGTCATAGGGTACAAATAAGCAATCAAATCATACTAGGAAACGATAGATAGATAGATAGATGATAGATAGATAGATGATAGATAGATAGATAGATAGATAGATAGATGATAGATAGATAGATAGATAGATAGATAGATAGATAGATAGATAGATAGATAGGAAGGAAGGAAGGAAGGAAGGAAGGAAGGAAGGAAGGAAGGAAGAATTCTTTATTGACCAAGTGTGATTGGACACACAAGGAATTGGTCTTTGGTGCATATGCTCTCAGTGTACATAAAAAGATGATACATTCGTTAAGAATCATAAGGTACAACACTTAATGATAGTCATAGGATACAAATAAGCAATCGAATCATACTAGGAAACAAAGATAGATAGATAGATAGATAGATAGATAGATAGATAGATAGATAGGAAGGACGGAAGGAAGGAAGGAAGGAAGGAAGGAAGAATTCTTTATTGGCCAAGTGTGAGTGGACATACAAGGAATTTGTCTTTGGTGCCTATGCTCTCAGTGTACATAAAAAGACCATACATTCATCAAGAATCATAAGGTACAACACTTAATGATAGTCATAGGGTACAAATAAGCAATCAGGAAACAATATCAATATACAAGCAGCAAAGTTACAGTTAGAAGTGTGCTTGATTTCAGCGTTCGGTGTAACCCTGTACTCATTCAGCGTTTCTTGACTGACATGATCTCCTTTGAAAAAAACAAAAACAAATGCAAAATCTGGATACGTATCCAGAAGGGAGATCCTCCGTATCTGTAAGGATGACTTTTTGGTCCGTTGCTAAGGCAACAGGCATCGGGAGCAAATGTGATAGAAGAACTAAGATAACCCTGTAACTCGCCCGCTAATTCAAAACGGGAGCCTTGATTAAGGAAGGGTTTACTGCTTCCTGCTGGGAATTGGGGAGAGGTGGCTCACAATTCTCACAAGCGTGGCGGCTTGCTCAAGAGTCGATCCCCTGCTCTCCCGTTCACCTTTTCAGTGGCAAGCAGTAAGGGATTTGAACCTGTTTGCGTGTCTTGAAGGCTGCTAAAATAGTTCTCCCAGGGGTACAGAGGCACAGAATCAAAATCACCTGAAGTATTAGTACCGCTTTAGGAAGCCTAAGTAAGGAAGTCTGCTTTTTGGCTGTTTTTTTGGCCATTTTCAGGCTGCTTTTTGGGCCGTTTTCAGGCAGATTTTCCGGGCCGTTTTTAGGCAGTTTTTCCAGGCTGTTTTCAGGCAGGTTTTTCGGCCATTTTTGGCCTGGAAAAATGGCCCTGAAAACGACCCGAAAATGGCCCAAGAAACAGCCTGAAAATGCCCCCAAAATGCCCCCCAAACAATCAGTTTTTTGGCCGTTTTTCAGGCTGTTTCCAGGCTGTTTTCCGGTGCCCGCGAACACCAGCTGGCCGGCACGCATGTGTGTGCTGGAAACCAGAAGAGCAGATGGCAACAGTGCATGTGCCCACAGAGAGGGCGCTGCATGCCACCTCTGGCATGCGTGCCACAGGTTCGCCATCACGAGACTAGGGGATGACACGATATCAATATTCCAGTATTCGAGGGACTGCCACAAAGAAGTGGGGGGTCAATTCATTTTCCAAAGCAGCTGAAGGGAGGACAAGTAACAATGGATGGAAACTAATCAAGGAGAGAAGCAACCTGGAATTGAGGAGAAACTGCCTAACAGTGAGGACAATTCATCAGTGGAACAGCTTGCCACTGGAAATCGTGGGTGCTCCATCACTTGGTGGTTTTTAAGAAGAGATTGGACAACTATTTATCAGACAGAGGATAGGCCCAGGTGGCACACGTAACCATATCAGTGGGCACGCGAGCTCAGCTTCCAATAGGACTGGAAGTTGTCAAACAGGCCATTTTTGGCCTCTGGAGGGCCTCCGGAGGGGTGGGGAAGGCTGTTTTCACCCTCCCCAGACGCCTAGAGAGAGCCAAGTGAGAAAGAAAAATGGGCCTACCAGGCCATTGCGTGCCAGGAGCGGGGTGAGCGGGGGTGGGTGGGTCGCATAGAATTCTGGGTGTGGGCAGGTTCGCACATGACCCCCCCTGTCCCCCCTTCCTGGCACACGATGGCAAAAAAAACAGCCATCATTGGGATAGGGTCTCCTGTTTGAGCAGGGGGCTGGACTAGAAGACCTCCAAGGTCCCTTCCAACTCTTATTCTGATTGTACGGTGGCCCTTTGCCCCACGTGGGAAGCAGTTCAAAGATGCGCTTTGCCGTTGATGTTTTTTCTGAACGAAGTTGCTTTGTGGGGCTCCGCATTTAAAGAAGAGAAGCGAGAGATCCTTAAAGCCATTATAGAAGTTTTGCTCGGCTCCAACGGGGCGAGGGAAGCTTTAAGCCCACCCACCCACCCGTCCCCCCCCTCCCCTCCCCAACCTCCTCTCTTTCATTTTTTTTTGGCAGCCGACTGGAACAAAAGAGCTTTTGAGTTTTTTTCCCCCGGATAGATTCCGCTTCATCTCGTTTTCTTGCCTGTTTTCTTCGCCGCCTTGGCGGTTTCTTGACAGGGTGCCATAAAAAATTGGGTTGGAGCAACGGAGCACATGAAATCACAGCCGTCTGGAGAAGGAAGGAATTGATTTTGGGAGATGTGGAAAGGGGTTTTGGGGTGAAATGGGTTTTGTAAAGAGATTCAGAGCAAAAAAAACAACATACCGCCGTATTCTTGAATTCAGCCAATTTACTATCAGTTTGCTTCTTGATGTCAGTTTTGGATTTATTTATTTTTTTTTAAATTAACAGGTTGGAAAAATTCAAAAGCCCTTTATATAGCAAGTTTAGCATGCATGATTTTTTTGCGTTTATAGAAATAAAGGAGGAAATTATGAAACGCTCTCATACCAAATTAAGCTGAACTGGGCATCTTGTAAATTGGATTTTATGTATGTTCCTAGATTTGCACTGGGTGAATTGCATCTGTCCTTAACAATATTCCACTTTACAGATCTGCAGAAAGGTTGAAAATGTGAGGATCGATATTAACACAAGTAGTCCTCGAGTTACGACCACCACTCAGGCCCAACATTTCTGTGGCTAAGCGAAACTTTTGTTCAGCGCGTCTGCCCCATTTTACGACCTTCCCGGCCACGGACGTTGAGTGAATCACTGCAGTTGTTCAATTAGTCACACGGTTGTTAAGTGAATCTGGCTTCCCCGTTGACTTTGCCCGCAAAAAGGGATCACCTGACCCTGACCGTCATAAATGCGCAGAACGCCGTGGTTGTTAAGCAAAGCAGCCACTATGTAAAACCTGCAATTGCGTTTACAATCGTGCTTCGGTTGTATAGACCTGCAAAGGGTTCTGAATGTGCGGGATGGTTACAATGGCATCATCATTGTAGCTGAGAATGGTCACTAAATGAGGCGGTCGCTAAACGAGGACTGACTGCAATGGGTTTGCTGTTGGCTTTGTCCCATTTACTATCGTTCCTTTTTTTTTTTTTTTTTTTGTTTCCTAGTAAGTTTGCAACAAAATTGTACAGCAACTGTGAACTTGGTTCGAATCTTTCATTTCAGGGCATTGGAACGAAAATGTGTAATAGAATTTTAATCAAAAAGTTTTTTTCTCCTCAGTTTTGGCCATACCGAATCTGGCTTTTTAATTAATTAATTAATTAATTCATTCATTCATTCATTCATTCATTCATTCATTCATTCATTCATTCATTCATTTATTTATTTATTTATTTATTTATATTTATATTTATATTTATATTTATATTTATATTTATATGCCGCCCTTCTCCAGAGACTCAGGGCGGCTTACAATGCGTTAAGCAATAGCCTTCATACTTTCGTATATTTTATACAAAGTCAGCTTTTCTTTCTTTCTTTCTTTCTTTCTTTCTTTCTTTCTTTCTTTCTTTCTTTCTTTCTTTCCTTCTTTCTCTTTCTTTTCTTTTCTTTTTTTTTTTTATTTGATTTATATGCCGCCCTTCTCCGGAGACTCAGGGCGGCTTACAATGCGTTAAGCAATAGCCTTCATCCTTTTGTATATTTATACAAAGTCAGCTTCTCTTTCTTTCTTTCTTTCCTTCCTTCCTTCCTTCCTTCCTTCCTTCCTTCCTTCCTTCCTTCTCTTTCTTTTCTTTTTTTTTTAAATTTGATTTATATGCCGCCCTTCTCCGGAGACTCAGGGCGGCTTACAATGCGTTAAGCAATAGCCTTCATCCTTTTGTATATTTATACAAAGTCAGCTTATTGCTCCCCACAAACTGGGTCCTCATTTCACCTACCTTAGAAAGGATGGAAGGCTGAGTCAACCTTGAGCCTTGGAGAGATTCGAACTCGCAGTAATTGCAGGCAGCTGGATGTTAAATGCTGCCTTAGTAGGAGGCATTAGCCTCCTACGCCACTCTGGCTCCTTTTAGATTGCATCTGTCTTTTAAAGAAGAAATTTGAACAGCCATTTATCTGAAATGGCAATAGAAGTCTCTTGTTTCAGCAGGGGGTTGGACTAGAAGACCTCCGAGGTCCCTTCGGACTCTGTCGTTCTGTAATGAAACAGCCCCTGAGCTAAGTACCACGCACGAACAGCGTGCAAAGTCCGTGTGCCTTAAAAAGTGGACGTTGCCTAATAATTTGCATATCGTGCACAAAAGGCACGCTAGGGAAAAAAAAATATTAATTTCCCATTTCTCGGCAAAAAGCGGTGGCACAGTGTGCAATAGAGCAGAATTACTTTCCTTTAGGAAGGAATTCCGCTCGTTCCCAGTTTCCCCCTTGATCTGTTGGCTCAGTGCTGGTAGCTGACGGGTATTTATAGGAAAATATAAATCTTGTCTGCAGGCTACTTCTGCTGACTGCCGGCTGCCTGCAATTTGGCAGTTCGAATCTCACCAGGCTCAAGGTTGACTCAGCCTTCCGTCCTTCCGAGGTGGGTAAAATGAGAACCCAGATTGTTGGGCGCAAAAGGCTGACTCTGTAAACCGCTTAGAAAGAGGGCTGTGAAGCACAGTGAAGCGGTATATAAGTCTAAGGGCTATTGCTATCTTCCTTCCTTCCTTCCCCCCTCCCTCCCTCCCTCCCTCCCTCTTCTTTCCCAGTGGTTAGAATGCAGTACTGCAGGCTGACTCTGCCCACTGCCAGGAGTTCGATCCTGACCGTCTCAAGGTTGACTCAGCCTCCCATCCTGCCGAGGTGGGTAAAATGAGGACCCAGATTGTTGGGGAGCAAAAGGCTGACTCCGTAAACCGCTTAGAGAGGGCCGTGAAGCACTGTGAAGCGGTATATAAGTCTTAAGTGCTATTGCTATCTTCCTTCCTTCCTTCCTCCCTCCCTCCCTCCCTCCCTCCCTCCCTCCCTCCCTCCCTCCCTCCTGTCCTTCCTTCCCAGTGGTTAGAATGCAGTATTGCAGGCTGACTCTGCCCACTGCCAGGAGTTCGATCCTGACCGTCTCAAGATCAACTCAGCCTCCCATCCTGCCGAGGTGGGTAAAATGAGGACCCAAATTGTAGGGAGCCATAGGCTGACTCTGTAAACCACTTCAGAGAGGGCTGTAAAAGCACTGTGAAGCGGTACACAAGTCTTAAGGCCTATTGCTATATTGCTATCTTCCCAGCTACATTTGAACCTTTTGCAGACCCGGACTGAATCTCTCTTGCAGCCTGTGAGTTTAGCTTGTTTGTTCTTCCTTCCTTCCCCCAAACTTATCTTATGCCACTACCCTCCACCCGGATTCACCCTTCATTTCTTTTGTTCCGACAATCAATTCCTACACCGCGTGAGTGACTCCGTAGGGAAGGGAAACTGCCTATCGATCGGCTGCACTGTGTGAAGAGAGGGCTTGCATCTTGAACAGCGAATGGTTCTTGGGGACATGGGCTGGGTAGGCTTGGAAGCGGATTGCCTTGGTCTTCGTCATCATCATCATCCATGGAAGATTTGTCCGTGCGGTCCCGGAAGGTCCGTTTTTGACAGGGTCCTGCATGCCAAGAATTAACTGTCCATTTTGCAGTATAAAACGCCTCCTGGCCTTTGAAGCAGCGGGTAGACTGCTGAAGGTTCGCAGGGGTTCGGGAGAACCTCTAGCTAAGATTCTGTGCAGTTCGGAGAACCCCCAAATTCCACTCCTGGCTGGCCCCGCCCATCCCTCCCCTCCCCTTCCAGGAGTCCCCACGAGGCCTGTTTTGGATGTAAATGCAAATGCAGGGTGCACATGGACTGTTGTCAGTCCAGGACTACCTATATCTACCATATTTTTCGGACTATAAGATGCACCTAAATTTAGAAGAGGAAAACAACAAAAGAAAGTGTTCGGCCTCCGCACGCCCCATTTTTGTTCCTTTTTCCGGCCCTTTTCCCAGCCTTTTTTTGTCCTGTTTTTTTCTGAAAAAAATGGGCCGAAAAAAGCCTCGAAAACGGGCTGAAAAAAGCCTCGAAAATGGGCTGAAAAAAGCCCTGAAAACGGGATGAAAAAAGGCCCAAAAACGGGACGAAAAAAGGCCCGAAAATGGGGCGTGCGGAGGCCAAAAAACAGACGGCGGGTGGCTGGTGCTTTGGCAATATTTGGTCTATAAGAAGCACAGACATTTTCACCCCCTTTTGGGAGACAAAAAAGTACGTCTCATAAGTCCGAAAAATATGGTATATATGATATTAAAGGTTTGGAATTGGTGTCTCTCTCAGCCTTTGTTCCTTATCCCAGCCGGTCTGGCTTCACCCAAATTCCTCCTGCCTTTTCTCTCTTTCCTTCGCAGCCTTGTCGGACGTTTGTGCCAAACTTTTAAGGTCCAGACACCATTAATCTCCCCTAAATATGGAACTGGCTTCCTGCACCTGTTACGACACTTGAGCGTCCGGGCGGGGCTGTTCCTGTCTCCGTTTTGGCGTAGGAATTGAGACTCCTCCAAGGAGCTGTTTCGAAAATGATTTGCAGTGCTGAAATGCGAACAGCTGTGTTGACTGTAGAGGCCAAAACCGGGTGGGTTAAAAGCCCCCACCCCCAGGAGTGTGAAATCGGATCAGGGTTTACCTTGGTTTCGTTTTTTTTGCGATGGTTTGTGCAAATGCACCTTGCAAAGTTAGTTGAAGGTTGAGGTGGATCGCGCAAAACGAAGGGACTGGTTGCTGAGAGTGGTGTGCTGCTTGACATTACGACCACAGTCGGGACTGGGAATTTCGGTCGTTAAGCGATGCAGTTGTGAAATGAGTACCCTGTTTCCCTGAAAATAAGACCCCACGCGAAAATAAGCCCTAGCATAATTTTTCAGGATGCTCGTAATATAAGCCCTACCCCCAAAATAAGCCCCAGTTAAGATCGTCATCAGACGGAGGCGTTTAGTACCGTATTTCCCCCAAAATAAGACCCAATTGGAAAATAAGCCCTAATGCGTCTTTTGGAGCAAAAATAATGCCCAGTCTTATTTTGGGGGAATCACGATAATCACGGGACTGGACTTTGTTTTTAGAACCATTTTTTGCCGCACTCATTAAATGGATGGTGCAGTTGGTTAAGTCCATCACACAGCCATTAAACAAAGCTGGCTTTTGCTATTGGAGTTCGCTGGGTCAGAAACTCTCTCTCCCCCTCTCTCCCTCTCCCTCTTTCTCTGTCTCTCTCTCTCTCTTACACACACATACACACACACACACACACACACACACACACACACCGGATGGTGCAATGGTTGTCACTTGGAGGATGGCTCACCAGCTACTTTTTACTGGCAAGATTGGAATTCCGAATGATGTTTAAATGAATGTTTGTAAGTCAAGAACTATCTGTAGTGAGACTTCCCATTTCCCACTTCTCCTTTGGGGTGCGAGCTAATTTTTTTGGGGGGTGGATGGATCATTTTTTTAGACCTTCCTTTCTTCTCGGGAAAAGGCTTGGACACTTTTGAAGCTTCGTCCTTTTGCAATTCAGCAGGGGCGGATAGCGTGAGAAGTGAAATTAGCTACGGAATTAAGGACTTTCGAAGCGGCGTCCTAAATTCCGCCTTATCTTCGCTGCAGCTGCTGTTCCTTGCTTCTGTACGGAGGGCAGGGAACCGTCTGATCTTCCCATCCAGACTCTGCCACCAACTGGAGTAGCAAAATCCTGATGGAACAGGATGCCAATCATTAACCGGAACTGTTTCGGCCTTAGCAAAATGCAAAAAAAAAATTGAATTGTGTGTTTGTCCTAGCGTGTTTTGCACCAAATCCCTCCTCACCCTTGGATGGGTTTTTTAAAAAAATGTGCATTTGTGTGAACGCATCCGATAGGATTAAATATAAACCATGGTGGGGGAGGGAGGGAGAAACTGTGGTTAAACCAGAATGTATGAGTCTTGTGTGTGAATGTAACCCATGTGATCGATTCAATAACAAACCATGGAGGAAACTATTGCTAAGCCAGAAGGTATGGCTTTGAATGGCGTGAATCAACGGTGGGTTTCACATTTTGTTACCACCGCTTCGTGCACGCACGCACCTTCCACACCTGCGCCACGCCTTCCGTGCATATGACTTGCGTGCGTGCCTTTCGCGCACCGCGCCCAGCCTCAAAACTGTGTCTAAATAGAGTGAGTGGCCCACCCGTGATCTCCGCTACCAGTTCCCCTGAACTGGTACGAACTGGCTGAATACCGCCTCTGGTGTGGATGCATCCAATGTGATTGATTCAACAAAAGCACAGAGGAAATGATTTCTAAGCCAGAAGTAGGGGTGAAATCCGAACCGGTTTGCTACCAGTTCGCTGTCCGCGCATGCACGCTGCGCATCAAATGCACGCTGCGTGGGCATGCGCAGTGCGCACCAAACACACACTGCACATTTAAAAAGCTACCGGTTCGCTTAGCAATAGTTTCTTCCATGGTTTGTTATTGAATCAGTTAGCTACTGGTTCAGTTGAACTGATAGTTTTTATTGCTACCGGTTGGCCCGAACCGGAGTGAACCGGTAGCATTTCACCAGCGGTGGGATTCAAGTAATTTAACAACCGGTTCTCTGCCCTAATGATTTCTTCCAACAACCAGTTTGCCAAACTGCTCAGAAAGTTAACAACCGGTTCTCCTGAATTGGTGCGAACCGGCTGAATCCCACTGCTGCATTTCACCCCTGGCCAGAAGGTACGGCTTTTGTGTGATGTAAATGCATCTAATGCGACAATAAACCACAGGAGAAACTGGTTAAGCTAAGAGCGGCTTCTGACAGTCTGGGAAAACTACTTTTGAGTGATTCTTCCTGAAATTTCAGAACAAAGATGGATATGAATTCAAGTTTGCTGGGTTATAATTTTGCTACTTCCACTCCTTCCGGTGTTTCTCTGTTAGAAGGCGAAGAAGTGTGGGTACAATTGAGCAGCCTTTCTGAGATACAGACAAGAGATACATAAACGTAATATTCTACTTGGAGAATATTTCGCAAAGCCACGTACGTGTTTCAGATGCGGAGATCTTCATGAGAACATGGCAGTTCTGACGTGGATCCCTCTTATTCCTCACAGTTTTACATGGACTGAGTTCCCACCTTCAAATTAACCTTAACAGTCACCAAGACACTTTCTCAGTTTTCTGCCAAGGGATTGTCCCACTCTTTAGAAAGAATGCATCTTGCTATAAATCAAAGATCTGACAAAATGAAATTCAAGGGTGAAAAAAGTAAGGTTCTACATTTAGGCAAGAAAAACCAAATGCACAGGTACGGTATATGTAGTACTTCGCTCAATAGTAGTAACTGTGAGAGGGATCTTGGAGTCCTCACTTAAATAGGAGCCATCCGTGTGCAGCAGCTGCCAAAAAAGCCAACACAGTTCTAGGCTGCATCAACAGAGGGATAGAATCAAGATCATGTGAAGTGTTGATACCACTTTATAAGGCCTTGGTAAGGTCACACTTGGAATCTGGCATCCAGTTTTGGTTGCCACGATGTAAAAAAGATGTGGAGACTCTAGAAAGAGTGCAGAGAAGAGCAACAAAGAGGATTAGGGGACTGGAGGCTAAAACATATGAACAGTTGCAGGAACTGGGTATGTCTAGTTTAATGAAAAGAAGGACTAGGGAAGACATGATAGCAATCTTCCAATATCTCAGGGGTGCCACAAAGAAGAGGGAGTCAAGCTATTCTCCAAAGCACCTGAGGGCAGGACAAGAAGCAACGAGTGGAAACTGATCAAGGAGAGAAGCAACCTAGAACTAAGGAGAAATTTCCTGAGAGTTAGAACAATTAACCCATGGAACAACTTGCCTCCAGAAGTTGTGAATGCTCCAACACTGGAAGTTTTTAAGAAGATGTTGGATAACCATTTGTCTGAAGTGGTGTAGGGTTTCCTGCCTAAGCAGGGGGTTGGACTAGAAGACCTCCAAGGTCCCTTCCAACTCTGTTAGTCTGTTCTATTCTAAAGAATGTCAAACTTGCTCCTACTTTTATCTTTGAATGAGTAAGAGTTGTTTCAACCAACTTTCCTTTTTCTAACTTTCAAGGCCCTGTTCCTGCAAACTCGGTGCATAAGATGCAAAAAATTTAAATCTTTCTTGCTCAAAAAGTTGGATGACTTAGATTAACAGAGAATGGAAGTGACCATGTTGGCTAACAGTCTGGTGCTGAAAAGGTATTCGAAAATGTCATAACTAGCTTTTATTACTGATGTTTTGGTCACCACATTATAACAAAAAGATGTTGAGACTCTGGAAACAATGCAGAGAAGAGCAACTAAGATGATTAGGGGACTGGAGATGACAACATATGAAAAACGTTTGCAGAAATTGGGAATGGCCAGTCTAGAGAAAAGAAGGATCAGAGGTGACATGATAGCAGAGTTCCAATATTTGAGGGGCTGCCAGAAAGAACAGGGGGTCAATTTATTTTCAACTCTGTCATTCTGTATTCTATGTATTTTTTTTTTCTGTTGTTTTTGGTCAAATTCTGGGCAGCCTCTCTGGCTTTTCTGCCAAAATAATCAAGATGGGGAAATTTCCCCAAATGTTGGTAGGCCCACCTGGAACAGCAGATAATATGGCAAGTGTCGCACGATACAGTTCAAAGGTGAAGAAATATTTCTTCCTCCGTGGGTAGGGAAATAAATGCGTGAAAAAAGAAGATGACGGACTAGAGAGTTTGCTTCATTTGGTCATCATCGTCCGTTCTTGAGGCGTGCAGAAAATAAAATAAAAATTCTCCGCTCGGGCGATCAACCGAGTGCTTCTGTGGGTATTGTTCAGAAATTAGAAGTCTTTGCATTCTTTCGGATGCGTTGCTAAGAGGAGGAGTAGGAACTGTCTACCTGATTTTTAAATTCTGCTCTCTGAATTCGCTTAACCAGCAGACCCAAGTTAGTCTTTTGCGTGGCTGATCTCGAAAACACCACCAAACAGCCACACAGTTTGAGCTGTCGAGTGTCTGACTTTAGAAGAAAAACTGAAAATTGAATTTGGTCTCCTCCTGCTTTTTTTAAATCAACCCTTGCTGTCAGAAAGTGGGTTGAGGAAACGCAAGGCGGTTCTGCTTTTTGTGAACGTTTAGAAGAAATGTTTTCTTAACCGAAAACTTTGCTGGAGGTTGGCTTTCTAAAGGCACCCAACTTCCGAATACCGTTTCCTGTTCGGTGGCTTAGATGTAGCTTTCTGAAAAGTGTGATTTCCTCTTAAGCAGCTGTCTTGGCTGCAGAAACTTTGAAAGTAGGTTTTCAAATCCCATTTCCCAAATTTGACCCCCTCGGAGTTCCCGAATTCTACCCCAATCCTGGCAATCTGAAATGACTCAAGATTTAATTATTATGCGTCCGATTGATTTTACGCATATTCGTTTTGTGCGTATATTTTAGGCTAATTTTGTGCATATAGTTCAGCGGTTAAAAGCGTTCACTTGTTGAAAAACTGCTGGAGGGGTTTTTTTTTTCTCTCTCTCTGAAGACCTTTTCCAGAATAGGAAATATTCACTTATTCTAATGAATAAGTCTTGGAAGATTTATTTGATAACGTTGAGACTCTGGAAAGATTGTAGAGACGAGCAACAAAGAGGATTAGGGGACTGGAGGCTAAAACATACAAAGAACGGTTGCAGGAACTGGGTATGTCTAGCCCAGAGGTCAGCAACCTGCAGCTCTGGAGCTGCATGTGGCTCTTTGGGCCCTCTGTTGTGGCTCCCTGTCAAGGTGATCCTACCACTGGCTGGCTCCACCCCTCGACCTCCCCTCCCAGTCACTCCTCACCTGGCCTGAGAAGGTAAGGGTGACGACGGGGGATGGAGAAGCGGCTGGGGCAGAGACAGAGAGATACAGAGAGAGAGGGAGAGAGACATAGAGAGATACAGAGAGAGGTGGGGAAAGAGGGAGGGAAGGGAGAGAGAAATATGTCAAAAGGATTTTGTGGTTCCCGGTGTTTTTTTTAACAATTGGTTCTCTGTCCTAATGGGTAGGCATGGCTAGGGGTCATGTGACTGGTGGAAGTGAGTGACATCAAATTGGGCACGCCCACCTAGGTTTTGTGGCTCCCGGTGTTTTCTTTTCTGTGGGAAATGGGTCCAAATGGCTCTTTTTGAGTATTCAAGGTTGCAGACTCCTGGTCTAGTCTGATGAAAAGAAGGACCAGGGGAGACATGATAACAGTCTTCCAATATCTCAGGGGCTGCCCCAAAGAAGAGGGAGTCAAGCTATTCTCCAAAGCACCTGAATGCAGGACAAGAAGCAACGGGTGGAAACTGATCAAGGAGAGAAGCAACTTAGAACTAAGGAGGAATTTCCCGACAGTGAGAACAATTAATCTGTGGAACAGCTTGCCTCCAGAAGTTGTGAATGCTCCAACACTGGAAATTTTTAAGAGGAGACTGGAATGCTATAGGGCCGTGATGGGGAACTTATGGCACATGTGCCGGAAGTGGCAGACAGAGCCATCTCTCCGGGTATGCCAGCCATCACCTGTTGCTCTTTTGAGTTCCGGCGCATGAATGCGTGCCAGTCAGCTAGTCTTCGTGTATGCATGTGCACCAGAAACGGCAAAATACCAGGTGACTGGCATGGAGAAGCTCAGCTTTCCGGCACGCGTATGTGCGCTGGGGAGCTGCTCTTCTGATTTCCGATGCTCTCCCCGTGTGGTGCACGCACTCCCATTTCGGCCCTCGGTGCCGAAAAGGTTCGCCAACACTGGTATAGGATTTCCTGCTTGATCAGAGAATTAACCGTGTTTCCCCGAAAATAAGTCCCTGTCTTACATTTTTTTTGAACTCCGAAATAAGCGCTTGGCCTTATTTTCGGGGAGGTCTTATTATTTTGGAGCAAGATGGGGCTGTCTTACCTGATTTCCAGCTCTGTGTTTAAATATTTTCAGAGGGAGGGCTTATTTTCAGGGGGAGGCTTATTTTAGTGCATGCGCTCAAAAGCCCAATTGGGCTTATTATCAGGGGAGGTCTTATTTTCGGGGAAACGGGGTAGAAGACCTCCGAAATCCCTTCCAATTCTATGTTCTATGTTTTTAAGATGTAGAATATTCAACGGCTGCTTGGAAGTCCTGACAGATCTCAAGAGTTAACGCTTGGTTGGTTTGATTAGAGATGGATGTTCTCGTGCGCCAGAGGTGTTATGTGCTCCTTTGGTCAAGTGATGAGTGACGCATTGCACGCCTGATAAAAAAGCTGACTTGGTGGACTTTTCTGAATGGTGGACAGGAATGCCGACAATGTAAACTTATCAGTCATCGTTAACCGATAGTAGGAAAGCTGCAGATAAGAAGAATGTATCTCCTACTCTAAGGAGGCTGTGGTGTAAGATAGCACGAATGGTTTAACTGGCTATCTATTTGCACTGCCTCTCTAAGGGACCTTGGAGGTCATCTAGTCCAGCCCCCTTACTCATGCAGGAGACCTATACGTGGGATTCGAACCGCCGACCTTTCTGATCGGCAAGCTCAGCGTCTTAGCCACTGAGCCACGTAAGGGAGCTGCCGCAAGTCCTTGACTTATGTCCACAATCAGGGCAGAATTTCCATTGCTGATCAAGGCAGTTAGGTCTCTCTGGGCACGATGAGAATATATATCTCATCTGAACAAAACTCCTCATTGGTGATAGGAAAGGCATCCGGCCAATAAACACTCCACTCCATTCAGTTGCCCAGACTCCACCCCGCAAGGGATTATGGGGGTCATTAAATGAAGATGATCAAGGCAGTTAAGTGAGTCAGGCTGGTTTTATGACCTTATTTGCCACGGTCGTCGAGCCAATCACTGCCGTTGCAAAGTGAATCATGCGGTCGTTAAGCAAAACCGCCTTCCCCCGTTGACTTGGCTGCTCCGAAGCTGGCTGGAAAAGTGATCGCGTGACCCCCTGGGATTCTGCAACCGTCAGAAGTACATGCCAGTTGCCAAGCGCCCAGATTTTTGATCACAAGAGGGTGGGGATGCCGTGAGGGTCGCGAGTTCGAGAACTGCTCCTAAGTCACCTTTTTCAGTGTTGTTGGGACTAAGAATGGTTGTAAGTCAAGGACGGCTGTAGTTCGTTGGCTGCCGTTCTAGAACCCGCAGATCGTTCCCTTCTGTTGTATGCCAGAATTATGTGGCACATCCTTCCTTAATTATGCCCTCCTCACTGCGTTGAGTGGCAGTTCAGTGGCCAATCCAACTCTTTGTTTGTGGGAATGTCGCCCTTAAAGTTGGCATCGTTCATTGTGAGATTTGTTGGTCCCGTATGTGCAGAGTTGGCACTAACTTCATCATCATCTCCTTTTAATGACCCCATAATCCCTTGCATCGGGGTGGAGTCTGGGCAACTGAACGGAGCTGAGAATTTACTGGCTGGATCCCCTTCCTGTTGCCAATGAGGAGTTTTGTTCAGCAGATATATATTCTCAGTGTGCCCAGAGAGAGAGAGATATCTGCACAGAGTTGGCACTAACTTTATCGTCAACTCCTTTCAATAACCCCATAATCCAGGGGTGGGAATGGAGATTTTGCAGAATCCTTCCCCCAGGAGTGGGGAGGGAATGGAGATTTTGCAATATCCTTCCCCAGGAGTGGGGAGGGAATGGGGATTTTGCAGTATCCTTCCCCCAGGAGTGGGGAGGCAATGGGGATTTTGCAGTATCCTTCCCCCAGGAGTGGGCAGGGAATGGGGATTTTGCAGTATCCTTCCCCCAGGAGTGGGCAGGGAATGGGGATTTTGCAGTATCCTTCCCCAGGAGTGGGGAGGCAATGGGGATTTTGCAGTATCCTTCCCCAGGAGTGGGGAGGGAATGGGGATTTTGTAGTATCCTTCCCCCAGGAGTAGGGAGGGAATGGGGATTTTGCAGTATCCTTCCCCTGGAGTGAGGTGGGAATGGAGATTTTGCAGTATCCTTTCCCTGGAGTGGGGTGGGAATGGGGATTTTGCAGTATCCTTCCCCCAGGAATGGGCAGGGAATGGGGATTTTGCAGTATGCTTCCCCAGGAGTGGGGAGGCAATGGGGATTTTGCAGTATCCTTCCCCAGGAGTGGGGAGGCAATGGGGATTTTGCAGTATCCTTCCCCCAGGAGTGGGCAGGGAATGGGGATTTTGCAGTATCCTTCCCCTGGAGTGGGGTGGGAATGGAGATTTTGCAATATCCTTCCCCTGGAGTGGGGAGGGAATGGAGATTTTGCAGTATCCTTCCCCCAGTAGTGAAGAGAGAATGGGGATTTTGCAGTATCCTTCACCCAGGAGTGGGGAGGGAATGGGGATTTTGCAGTATCCTTCCCCCAGGAGTGGGGAGGGAATGGAGATTTTGCAGTATCCTTCCCCTGGAGTGGGGTGGGAATGGGGATTTTACAGTATCCTTCCTCTGCCATGGCCACCAAGCCACGCCCACAGAACCGGTAGTAAAAAAAAAAAAAATTGGGCTTCACCACTGGCGCACGCTTAACATTTTCGGTTCTGAGCAAGCCACCTCTAGGTAGTAGTGGGTTTTATAGAAGGATCCTTTTGACTCCTGCCCTTTGAAAAGGAGCCCAGAGTTTTGAAACGGGCTTGTTCAATTTGAAAAATAAAATAAAATAAAATAAAATAACCAGGAGCTCCTGGGCAGTGTGAGTGTGTGACTGCAAAAGGAGCGAAATGCAAGAAGAAAATAGCTGTGCCGTCCGTCTCCCATCGGTTCCCCCCCCCCCGGCTGCAAATAGGAAACTCGCAGATGGAGGATATTTTTAGCATTGCTTTTCCTGTGTGTGTGTGTCTCTCCGCCTGCGAGCGTGGGGATTTGGATCGTTCTGCATGGACCGAGTTCTTTAGGTTGTATTGGCGGGCTTTAAATGTTTCTCTGTAATAGTTGTTTACCTCATCTCGGACAATTCAGAAAACTGTCTGAAAACAGCTGGCCAGTGGCTCGGTTGAATTTTGAGGCCCTTGGCCATGGGGATGCTCGGTGGTAGTCGTAAGCGCGAGGATGGGTTGTAAGTAACTTTTTTTTCAGTGCCGCTGCAATTATGAACGGGTTGCTAAATCAAGGGTTATAAGAATTGTGCTTCCTTCTTCTCTCTCTCCATTTTCCCTCCCTCCCTCCCTCTTTGAATGTTTCTTCCTTCTTTCCATCCATCCACTCATCCATCCATCCATCCATCCATCATCTTTGAACCTTCCTTCCTTCCTTCCTTCCTTCCTTCCTTCCTTCCTTCCTTCCTTCCTTCCTTCCATCATCCATCCATCATCTTTGAATCCTCCCTCCCTCATTCTTCCCTTCCTTCCATCCATCCATCCATCTACCCATCCATCAATCTTCTATGAATGTTCCTTCCCTTCCGCCCTCCATTTTATCTTTCCTTCCTTCCTTCCTTCCATCCATCCATCATCTTTGAATCTTCCCTCCCTCTCTCCTTCCTTCCTTTCTTCCTTCTATCCATCCATCTACCCATCCATCAATCTTCTATGAATGTTCCTTCCCTTCCGCCCTCCATTTTATCTTTCCTTCCTTCCTTCCTTCCTTCCTTCCTTCCTTCCTTCCTTCCTTCCTTCCTTCCTTCCATCCATCCATCCATCCATCTACCCATCCATCAATCTTCTATGAATGTTCCTTCCCTTCCGCCCTCCATTTTATCTTTCCTTCCTTCCTTCCTTCCTTCCTTCCTTCCTTCCTTCCATCCATCCATCCATCCATCCATCCATCCATCTACCCATCCATCAATCTTCTATGAATGTTCCTTCCCTTCCACCCTCCATTTTATCTTTCCTTCCTTCCTTCCTTCCATCCACCCATCCCTCAATCTTCTTTAAATATTCCTTCTTCCCTCCCTCCATTTTATCTTTTCTTCCTTCCTTCCTTCCTTCCTTGAATCGTCTTTGAATATTCCTTCCTCCCTGCCTCCATTTTATCATCTTTCTTCCTTCCTTCCTTCCTTCCTTCCTTCCTTCCTTCCTTCCTTCATTTTTTCTTTCTTTCTTTCTCTTTCTTTCTCTCCCTCCATCCCTCCTTCCCTCCTTCCTTGAATCTTCCCATCCATCCATCCATCCATCTTCTTTGACTGTTCCTCCCTCCCTCCCTTCCTCCATCCCTGAATCTCCTCCTTCCTTCATTATGAAATATTGACGGATGGTGGGTGTCCCTGCAGAGTTAAACGCTCCATCCTTTCCATCTCTTCAGCTCCGTGAGGTTGTTTTTTTTTCTCTCTCTCTCCGCTTCCTTCTGCCCCACACACGTTGCCAATTCTGCTTCATCCAAGGCTGCCGTGTCTCTGGGATCAATTAAAAGCTCGTCACGGTTCTACTGGGAGAGATTATTCTGCGTTTTCTGGCACTTGTTCTATCTCCCAACCAGAGCCCAGATATCCCTCAACCTCCTTTGAGTACCTTAAGGTTTTTTTTCCCCCTTCCCTTGTTTTCCCATCTCAAGGCCTCCTTCCTTTTTTCCCACCCACCCCTCTCCAAATTGTGCACTGCAAAATAATCTGATTTTGGGGTGGGTGGGTTTATAGGAGCTTTGTTGGAGAGGTTTAATTGTTCACATATAGGGCATTTTTGTCTCCTATCATTTTAATTTGCTGGAATTTCAAGAGAGAAATTGTGGGTTTTCTTTCCCTTTTTGGTGGGGGAAAAAATATCCACGATTTGTGCCAAACGCATTGGAGAGAAACAGAGATAGGTGGGCTGTGGATAGACTGTCAGGTTTCGAGGTCGTCTCAAATAAATTGCATTTCAAACAAAGTCTTTGAAGGAAAACTCCTATTTATTAAGCACGACATTCTAAAATCCGACCCCATCGAAGCCAACACTGACTTCCAGACCCAAAACCCTCCCTTTCCGTTCCCCACTCCCCTGCACTCATTGGCCATCTTCCAAGTCATTCTACCCCCTACTCTACCGCTCCAGCTCAAAGGAATTTCCCCCCTCCCATCCCATCTCCTAGGGGATATTATCTCCAGGGAAAATAAGTAGGTGAAAAGTCAAACGTCCCTTTCCAGACGCCTCCACTTCTCCTTCTTATGTCAGCACTAGAGTAAATGCAGCTTGAAGTGCTGACACAGACTTTTCTAGATCAAGGTATTAATGTGAAGTGTTGATACCACTTTATAAGGCCTTGGTAAGGCCACACGTGGAATCTGGCATCCAGTTTTGGTCGCCACGATGTGAAAAAGATGCGGAGACTCTAGAAAGAGTGCAGAGAAGAGCAATGAAGGTGATTAGGGGACTGGAGGCTAAAACATATGAAGAACGGTTGCAGGAACTGGGTATGTCTAGTTTAATGAAAAGAAGGACTAGGGGAGACATGATAGCAGTGTTTCGATATCTCAAAGAAGAGGGGGTCAAGCTATTCTCCAAAGCACCTGAAGGTAGGACAAAAAGCAACGGGTGGAAACTAATCAAGGAGAGAAGCAACTTAGAACTAAGGAGGAATTTCCTGACAGTGAGAACAATTAACCAGTGGAACAACTTGCCACCAGAAGTTGTGAATGCTCCAACACTGGAAGTTTTTAAGAAGAGGTTGGACAACCATTTGTCTGAAGTGGTGGAGGGTTTCCTGCCTAAGCAGGGGGTTGGACTAGAAGACCTCCAAGGTCCCTTCCAACTCTGTTATTCTATTCTATATGATACAGCTACCGTATTTAGTTTTTTTTTTTTACTTCCTTATTTTTCTGCAAAAAAGGGGAAAAAGAGAAGGGATCGGAAAAGGGGAGGGACACAATGAAATGCTTTTTATGAGCTGATGGGCCGCCCGTCGCTTCGTGGGTTCTCGCCATAAAAAAAAAAGTCTCACAGTTGTCGGACGTTGGCAGCTGGCACGCGGCTGTTGTCCAAATTGCAATAATAAATGGCAGTTTGTAAGATAGCATGTGCTTTATCTCTGGATCTCTGGGGCGATCGGCATCAAACGTCTCACCTCGCAGAAGTGCGATTCTGAGAGATCGCACAGACGTAACTGTACGTGTCGCAAAAAAACATCCAGTGCAAAGAGTGTGCAAAAATATTGCCAGGGTTGGCATCTTAACAAATCAACCGGATTGGGTTACGTCGTTGGCTTATCCCTTCTGTGCCTGCTTTATTTTTCCTTCCTCCGCAGCGCCATTCCTCTACTGCTGTCTCCCCTCTTTAGAGCTCTGAAAAATATTTTTGGATCAACGGAGGCTTTTAATATTAATCTTTATAAAGAAATGTACAGTGGTGGGTTGCTACTGGTTCGTCCCGGTTCGGGCAAACTGGTAGCGGCGGTGGGAGGCTCCGATGTCATCAAATACCCTCTGTACATGTGCAGAAGTTTCTGCGCATGTGCAGAAGTGCCATGCACATGAGCGAACCGGTAGCAAAGGTAAGTAAAACCCACCACTGAGAAAGGTATACCTTTTCGTGTTGGAGAGTTTCTTCTCTTGGCAGAAGTTCTGACGTATTTTTATTTATCTTTTTTCCTTCCACTTTTCCAGAACCGGGGGCGCTTGGCGGAGAAGAGAACGATACCTTTGCCTCCCTCTCGGACTCCGAAAAAGGAACCCCCTGCTCTCTTCTCACACAGCGACAACCACAAGGAGGTGGAAAAAATCAACGGGCATCACCCTCATGTCAAACAGGAGGAGGACTTGCATATTAGTATCATGAAAAGAAGGTATGCGGGTATCCTTTTCTTCTTTTTTTTTTCCCCTCCCAAAAGCAGAATTGTGTAGGCCCGGGATGGGGAACCGACGGCACGCGTGCCCGAAGTGACACGTGGAGCCATGTCGCCTGTCACACGTGGTGTCACCCGTTCCTATTCCGGGGTTCTGGCGTGTATGCGCGCACGACAATCCGCTGGCCTTTTTTGCGTGCTGGAAACTGGACTTTGTATGTCCAAACGGGGCAACTGAATTCTGCCCCATTTTATGACTTCCCTTGCCACCGTTGTTAAGTGCACTGTATGGTGGTTAACAATGGTTGTCAACAGCGATAGGTTTCAAATTTTTTTACTACCGCTTCTGTGGGTGTGGCTTGGTGGGTGTGGCAGGGGAAGGTTACTGCAAAATCCCCGTTTCCTCCCGATCAGCTGGGACTCTGGAGGCAGAGAATAGATGGGGGCGGGATCAGTCAGAATTTTTACTACCGGTTCTCTGAACTACTCAAAATTTCCGCTACCGGTTCTCCAGAACTGGTCAGAACCTGCTGAAACCCACCTCTGACCCGTTGTGCGTGCGCTTTGCTCGCTTGCGTGCCTTCCGTGTATGCGCCTGGCCTTAAAAACGTGCCTAAATAGGACGGCATAGAGCCGGGGCAGTTGGGCAGGCCTTCCCGCAATCTCCGTTACCGGTTCGCACGAATCAGTGACGAACCGGCTGAATCCCACTTCTGGTTGTTAAGTGAATTTGGCTTCCCCATGGATTCTGTTTGTCAGGAGGTCGCAAAAAGTGATCACGTGTCCCCGGGTCACTGCAACCGTCATAAATACGAGTCGGTTGCCAAGAATTTTGAGCACGCGACCATGGGGGAGGCTGCAACCGCTGTGTGAAAAACTTATTATAAATCACTTTTTTCAGTGCCGTTGTAAATTTGAACGGTCACTGAATGAACCGTTGTGTAAGTCGAGGCCTACCTGTATAAGTCTCTTCTGGAAAAACCACAGAGCTGCCATCTCAAATTTGGTCAAAGTTGGGCTAACTCCCCCCTCTTCCTGTGGGATTCAAATAATTTAACAACCGGTTCTCTGCCCTAATGACCGGCTGAGTGGGTGTGGCCATAGTGGGCGTGGCCAGGGGGTGTGACAGGCAGTAATCGGCTACCCGCACCCCACTGGGAGCAAAAACAGGCCGCGGGGGGACTCCTGAAAGGGGCAAGACGGAGTGGGGCCAGCCAGCAATTTAACAACAGGTTCGAATGAACCGGCCCGAACCGGCTGAATCCCACTTTGTTCCTGGGTTTTGATGGGTGAGATTATTTTTGGAGGCCAACAATTCCAGTAAACCTGTGGGGGGGACCACCATTGCTATAAACCTGGGAGATGTTGCATATGCTAATAAGCAAGTTGGCCAGGCTGGCATCGAGACTGTGTGGGTTGAAACCGCCAAAAGAGACGGGTGCCAGGACATCCTAAGGCAAGGACGTGGGTTCAGCAACATGAAAAGGGAGCATTGAAGGGAGGATTGGAGTGCACCGTTTGCCCCGAGCCAAAAAAGCAGATTAAAAACGAGACGTTGCCAGCTCTTTTGGGTCCCTGACAAAAATCAGTACCTGATGTTCCCTGGAATTTCCCGGCCTGAGGTCTGGATGAAGCCACACGTGGCACCGTGCCACTGGTGTGTTCTCTATTCCTGCACGCTCCTCCAGAGCCGGCGTGGAACCCAGAATTAAAACCAAACCAGAAACATACATTTAAGGATCCCAGAGAACAAGTTCTCTCTCTCTCTCTCTCTCTTTCTCTCTCTCTCTCTCTCTCTCTCTCTCTCTCTCTCTCTCTGCTGTGCTAGGAAGTGCCATGTGGTTAACCTTTATTTCGTGGGCATATAAATTTAATAAATATATTTCAGAAGATGGGGGTGAAAGATACAGCACCGGTGATGACTAGGGTTAAACAGTGGTGAAATCAGTGGTGAAATCTAAAATTTGTTACTACCGGTTCTGTGGGCATGGCTTGGTGGGGGTAATATGACGGTGGGTGTGGCCTTTTTTTTTTTTTTTAAAAAAACCCATTTTTTTCTACAACCTCTTCGGCGAAGAGGTTATAAAAAAACATGCTTTCAAAAGGCTCTGACGATCCCAGCTGAGTTGCCTGATCGGCAGAGGCTTTTTTTCTTTTAAAATGCTTTTAAAAGTAAAAAAAAAAAAAGCCTCTGATGATCAGCCAACTCAGCTGGGATCGTCAGAGGTATTTAAAAGAAAAAAAAAAGCCTCTGCAGATTAGGCAACTCATCTTGGATCGTCAGAGGCTTTTAAAAGAAAAAAAACCTCTGCCGATCAGCTGACGATCCCTTTGACGATCCCAGCTGAGCCGCGTGATCCCTCCCCGCCCCCCACAAATGTTAAGGTTACTGATGTTATTCCAAGCCTGCTGTCAGGTTTCGATGTCATCTCAAATAAATTGCACTCCCAAACAATTAATCTTTGCTGAAATATTCCATTTATTGAGTACGACGGATCTGGCCCCGACTTCGTCGTAGCCGATACTAACCCTCTGACCCCCCCAAACCCTTCCCTTTCCGTTCCCCAATTCTCATCTTCTCATTGGCCCATCTTCCAAGTCAGTCTCCCCAGCTTCTGACCTCAGCCCACAGGAATGTCCCCCTCTCCTCCCATCTCCTAGGGATAGATATTATCTACAGAGAAAATAAGTAGGTGAAAAGTCAAGCCTCGTCTCCTCCTTTTTATGGCGGCATCAGAATGCTGACACCAGCTTGGTTTGCTTAGCAGATCTTGGTTCTTTCCATCCTTGTCTCCCCCCCTGTGCTTGGAGGGAGGGGCAGCTCAGCCGGGAGGGTGAAGGATCCATCTGGGTCGCCTTATTAAAACTCTTCCTCCGATGGTGCGTTAAGAGGACCAGCAGCTGAGCAGGTTAAAATGGAAGGTGATGCCACACCGCTTGCTCGGAATGTCTCCTGCCTGCCTCTTTTCTCTCTTTTAATTATTAGTAATTTATAAAGGAGACCTCCTTTGCCCCTCTCTACCCCACCTCCGCGAGGCAGCCCGGGCTGCCTGATAGCTTGCAAATTATTAGTAATTTGATTTCAATTGAATGAATAACCCGCTACAGCGAAGCGCGGGTTCGTGGCGGAAATCTAATTGGAGATAACACCATAGAAACTTGAAAAATGCAGAAGGGGGGAGGGTGGGGAGTGGATGGGGGTGGGTTGAGCTTTGCAGAGCTGCCGGGGGAAGGAATATGCAAAGCTGCGTGTGGGGGGGAGGGAGTTGGGGGGAAGAAAAGAGATAGAAGATAATTGGGATTTAATTTCATTTCTTACCTATTCATTTGTTTAAAGATGGGTGTTTAATTATCCAGCGCCGCGGATGGGAATGATTGGCCAAGGATGGATGAGCGTGTGGTTTTCCCACCGGGCCCCAAAAATAAAAAAAATAAAATAAAATAAAAAGTAAAAAAATGGGTTGGATGTCAATCTCCAAGGCTTTGATGTCAAATCTTTCAGGAGAAACAGGTTTGATCGTGAAACTGGTTTTACATTCGGCTGACAGGACTCTTTGAAAGTGCGTGCCCTATTTTTTGGGAGGAGGAGAGAATTAATGGGATTTCCTCCCCCCCCCCCCCATTCCAGGCAGTCCTCTTTAAAAAGGTAAAGGTTCCCCTCGCACATATGTGCTAGTTGTTCCCGACTCTAGGGGGCAGTGCTCATCTCCCTTTCAAAGCCGAAGAGCCAGTGCTGTCCGAAGATGTCTCTGTGGTCACGTGGCTGGCATGACTCAACACCAAAAGCGCACGGAACGCTGTTCCCTTCCCACCAAAGGTGGTCCTTATTTTTCTACTTGCATTTTTTTTTTTAACGTGCTTTCAAACTGCTAGGTTGGCAGAAGCTGGGACAAGGCATGGGAGCTCACTCCGTTACGCGGGGATTCGAACCGCTGAACTGCCGACCTTTTGATCGACAAGCTCCCGATAGGGGCCATGACAGTTCTCCGCAGATAGATTGGCACAAGATAGACCTCCACAGAGAAAAAAAGGATTGTGTTTTCCCTGCTGTCAAGCTGGCTCCATCTTGGTGTGCAATTAACTTGGTTTGAATCCAGGCCTGCCAGCTAAACAAACAAACCATGATTGCTTTCCCATCCTCGTTTTTTGACCAGCTTAGGTATGAATCTTGGATAGAAGTCACAAGGAACCCAGTGAAGAGATTGGTGTGTGTGTGGGGGGGGGGGGGTCTGCCTAGAGTGGGGAATACAGACAGTCCTCGTTTAGCGTCCACAATGGCAACTCGGTCACGAAGAAAGGCGAAGTGAAATTGCGACGGTACCGACGACCTGACTTCATTTCCAAAATGGCGGGCTGAAATATCCAGATTTCTGGGAGGTTCTGACAGAAGAGAGAGAAAAGAGAGAGAGAGAAAAAAAGAGGGAGAAAGACCCCCCTCCCCGTAAGAATTTAATCTTCGCTTCCATTTTTATCCTGAACTTCGCATGAGGAGTTTTGGGCCCCCCCCACGATGGCAGAGATGCCAAGTGTTTTCAAGTCTTCCCTTCCCAATTCGGCAGGCACCTTTTGAAGGGGAAGGGGGGGGCGATCCTTAATCTCCCCCCCCCTTTTCCCCCTCCCTTTGATCTGCCTCTCTTAATTTCCTTGTTTGTTGTTCTTGTGCCGTCTGAGCCCCTCCGGTATCTCTGCCGTCCTTGATGAAAAATAAAATCTTAATTAGGAACGAGCTGGTCCTTTCCTCCGCTTGGCATCAAATCTTGCTAACAACTGAAACGGCTTCTCTTTCCCCCTCCTCCCCACTTTCTCTCTTTCCTGAAAGGAGAAAAGATTGTCATCTCTTTAGGCATTGTTGCAGCCATTCTTCCTTTCCTTTCCCAGGGCTTTGAAGTTAACACACATGTCTGTTGTGTTATTATAACTCAAAGCTTGCCTCTCTTCTTTTTAAGCATCGAGTGATGTTCCCTTGTAAAAACGCTCCGTTGCCTCTTGTGGAAGGAAGGAAGGAAGGAAGGAAGGAAGGAAGGAAGGAAGGAAGGAAGGAAGGAAGGAAGGAAGGAAGGAAGGAAATCTTTCCTTCCTCAAAAACAACGCATAGTATATTTTTTAAAAAAACTCAGAATACAAAATAACAGAGCCAAAAGGGACCTTGGAGGTCTTCTAGTCCAACCTGGAGCTCTGGAGGGCTGGAATAAGGTGTGCAGTAATTTATTTATTATTTATTTATTTATTTATTTATTTATTATTCAAATTTCTATACCGCCCTTCTCCTTTCGGACTCAGGGCGGTGAACAGCCAAAATAAAACATTTATACATAAAGTGCGATTAAAAATAGATTTAAAATAATTAAATTTGGCCCATAGTTTAAAATTTATCAATTTAAAATCCATATCAAAATTTAAAATCAACAGAACCTTCTTGGATCATCTCGGCTCATCTTTGCAGGGCCAAATCCGTTCCATCCTTCCTCTTCCTTTCTGTCGTGGCCCGCCAGCCGATCTGGCAGCAGATTCGGCCAGTGAGAAGGTTGGGGAGGAACATGGGCCAGCCCTGGAGTCTGGGGAGGGCTCTGACGAGGGCTCTGCGTCAGAGGCAGAGAGAGGGCCAGGGCCGTCTTGACAGTTGTCAGCTGCCTTCGGAGTCGGACATCAGTGAGGCAGGAGAACAGCTGGAGCCTGTTCCCAGTGTGAGCTGCCAGGAGAAGGGAACAACTAAAGAACAAGGGTTGACTCAGGAGTAAAGCCATAGGTGGACGGTGAATAGAATAAAGAGGAGCAAAGGGGAGTGGAGTTTGCAGGAGACAATTAGTTCATTCCTGCATTCTTGCCAATGAAAGATATCGGCCTCTCCAAGCCTGATAAAGGTCGGTAATTGTGAACGATCTTGAAAGACTGTGCGAGAGGAAAGACTTTTGCTGGAGAGGAATTCACTGTCAATTAAATAAAAGGAGTTTATCGGGACGAGGACTCGGCTTCGTGCGGCTGGAGAAGCCTAAGTCAGAACAATTCCCCTTCTCCGCCAGCCCTGTAAGGTAGAACCCTGGAGTTGGTGCTAAAGTTCTTTCCTTTCCTGGCTGATCTACAGCCGAGAAGTTGGGGATGGGAGGGGGGTGACAGAACCTCCCCATCTGCCAAATATCCCTGCGGCATAGACGAAGCTGGAAAAATCAGCTAAAATTCATACACCTGCGTGAAGATTTGAGATCCTTGAAGCCAGAATCCAAATCTCGTTTAAGTTCAAAATCTTGTGCGACTTTGGGCTCGTCACTCTCTTTCTCTCTCGGCCCGGTCCTACCTTGCAGGGATGTTGTTGCAGAGGGGAAAAAAAGATAGATAGGAATATTGTGGACGCGCCTTGAGCCTCTCCAGAAGAGTCCTTCGATCACCAAATAGGGGATCACGAAAGTGTTACTAAACAAGGGACTTTATCTTCAGTGGCGGGCAGCATAGGTTGATGGGATTTGTAGTTCACAGCATCTGGAGGGGCGAGGGGGGGCGTCGTCCAACTCCTGCTCAATCCTCCCAAATATTTGCTCGCTTGTGAATAACATGTTTTTAAGCACCAGAAATGAAAAGCAAAAGGAAACACAAGCTCTTGAAATTAAAATGTAATTATTTTATTTATAGCATCTCTGGCTTTTTAAGGCGGGAGCGGGAAGGAGGAACTGTCCATCCTGATGGCTTTTCTGGACGAGAGAAAACACACAACACACTACACACACACACACACAAACACGCACACACAGACATGTTCAAAATCTTAAGAAGGCACGTGTTCTCCTCGCGTCCTCTTTGCTTGCAGATTTACACGCTAGCCTGCTTTTGCAAAAATAAATAAATAAATAAATAAAAAAGAGTGCGAAACGGCCTTGACCCAAATTTGTGAGTTGCTCCGACTGGGTTGGGGATTTTAATTTTTAAAATTTTTTAAACCTAAACCCCCCCTCTTGATCCCCCCACCCCTTTCTCCTTCATCCTCTCTGCTTGCCGCTGACTTGCCATCCAGGGAGGATTTTGTTGTCCGAGGAGTAGGTGGGGGGGTGTGTGTGAGAAGGAGGAGGGAGGGAGGAAGGGGGGGGGCTCGGATCAAGGAGCTGTCAGCTCCTGTCTGTCGGATCTCCTTCCTTGCTTTTGGCTGACTCAGAAGCCCTGGTTTTACCTCCGCGGGAGAGACGCTGACCTTGCTCCTCCGTCTCTTAAAGGGTTTTGCAGCTGAGCCCTTCCCAAGGCTCTGCTTTGAATTACTGGGATTCACACAAGGAGGAGGGGAGGAGGAGGAGGGGGGGATCCCTTCTCTGGCGGGGATGAAAGGACTCCAAACCAAACTCCTCACCCCGTTGCCGGGAAAGTTCAAGAACCCTTGGACTGGTTCCCATTTGTGGTGAGCGGGGGGAGAGCGGGATGGAAAGGGAATGCAAACGTAAACAGCGAAGGAAAACAGCCGAGGTTTTTATACAGTCAAAAAGTTTGGCGCAAACTTTGCAGGGCATCCTGGGGGGGGGGGGAGAAGGAGGGAAGAGAGAGGCACTCAAGTCATCCAGCTGTTTGCCAGGGCACAGATGTTGCAAGCCAAGAGGGAGCCGGAGGGGAAGGAAGGCGCAGCGGTTTCACTCCCCCCTGGAAAATCGTGCCCTGCCCCCCCCACCGCTTCCCGCGCCGCAAAAATTATTCTGGTCCTGAGCATCTTCCAGACTGGAGATGTTGTTAGAAACTGTTTTAGTCCTGTTCTTTTGGGTTTCACACAACTGAAAGGCGCTTGGCGGAGTTTTGCGAGTGCGAGCGACGGTCGTAAGTCCCTTTGTTTTGAATGGTCACTAAACGATGAGTTATAAGTTTATGTCTGCCTATAAAGGTAGCCAGTGCATTAATTGCAGGAGTGGTATTCACTAACTTTCCCGACCAGTTCGCATGCGCCCCGGCCTCAAAAACGTGCCTAAATAGGACAGCGTAGAGCTGGGACGGGCGGATGGGCCCACCCGCGATTTCTGCTACCAGTTCGGGCGAACCGGTCTGAACCGGTCCAAACCGGCTGAATACGACTTGATGAATTGGGGCATTCAGTACAGATATTAACCATTTGCACAGGTAGCTATATCCTGTGGGTGTATATGTTGTAAGAGGTGCTGTAGGTAGTCCTTGACTTACGACGGTTCGTTTAGTGATTGCTCAAAGTTTACAGCAGCGCTGGAAAAAAGTGATGACCATTTCACACAGTGACCGTTGCGGCATCCCCAGTGATCAAAATTCAGATGCTTGGCAACTGGCATGTACTTGTGACGGTTGCAGTGTCCCGGGGTCATGCGATCCCCCTTTTGCGACCCTTCTGACAAGCACAGTCGATGGGGAAGCCGGATTCACTTAACAAACCAGGTTACCAACTTTTCCACTGCAGCAGTTCACTTAACAACCGAGGCAAGAAAAGTCGTAAAATGGGGCAAAGCTCGCTTAAGAAGGGTCTCACTTGACAACAGAAATTTTGCGTTCAATTGTGGGTCGTAAATCAAGGACTGCCTGTATTTCCAACCAAGAAATATTTTGAATCCCACCTTTCTTGCCTTCACCAAAACCTTCTCATCAGTGAAAGGTGGACCAGATTCGAAACGCTCCAATCATTCATTGGATTCATTCATTCTTTCTTTCCCTCTCTCTCTCCCTCCCTCCCCCTCTCTCCCTCCCTCCTCTCCCTCTCTCCCCTCTCTCTCTCTCCCCTCCCTCCCCCTCTCTCCCTCTGTCCTCTCCCTCTCTCCCTCTCTCTTTCCCTCTCCCTCTATCTCCCTCTCCCTTCCTCCTTTCTCTCTCCCTCTCCCTCCCTCTCTCCCTCCCTCTTTCTCCCTCCCTCTTTCTCCCTCCCTCTCCCTCTCCCTCTCTCCCTCCCTCTCCCTCTCTCTCTCTCCCACTTTCTCCCTCCCACCCTCTCCCTCCCTTTCTCCCTCTCCCTCTCTCCCTCTCTCCCTCCCTCTTTCCCCCTCCCTCCCTCTCCTCCCTCCCTCCCTCCTCTCCCTCTCTCCCCTCTCTCTTTCCCCCTCCCTCTATCTCCCTCTCTCCCTCTCCCTTCCTCCCTCCTTTCTCTCTCCCTCTCACTCTCCCTCCCTCTCCCTCTCTCTCTCCTCCCACTTTCTCCCTCTATCTTTCTCCCTCTCTCTCCCTCCCTCTCTCCCCCCTCCCTCTCCCTCTCTCTCTCCCTCCCTTTCTCTCTCCCTCCCCACTCTCCTTCCCTCTCCCTCCCTCTCTCTCTCCCTCCCACTTCCTCCCTCCCTCCTTCCCTCTCTCTCCCCTTCAACTTCTCAAGAGATCCTTATGACTTGCCCATTTTCCCTTTTACAAGCTTGTTTCTAATCTGCTTTTTTGTATGTGTGTGTGTGTGTGTGTTGTACCTCTAAACGGTTCAGACAAGCTAATCTGATTTTGTGCACAAGGGACGATTTTTGGGTGGGAGGGAGGTGGCCAGCCGCCAAAGAGCTCACTGCCTTTTAAAAAAAAAAAATTGGTTTTTAATTTTAGATGGCAAACAGTGTTTCAGGTTTGAAAATTGGGATGCATTTGGGTGAAACGCAAGGGGGAAATACCCGCATGATCTGAAGTGCAGAGATTTCCAGTGAATGTTGAGAGTGGCTCTTGTGAAACTTTCTGGCTTAGCTCACGTTGCTTAGGCACTGTCAGTCAAAAACACTTGAGGACTAGCCCCTTGGAATTCGTGGAAGGTGTTTCTTAAAAATGCCTTCCCAGCGTGGAAACGGTTGGCCTTCCATTTGAGCGTCTCTTGGTGCTTAAAAAAAAAAAAATCCTTACCAAAATTTATTTACTGTATTGTTTAGTGGTTATTGCCTTGTTTTCCTACAAGATCCTATGGATTTTCTTCAACGCCATCCTTATGCTCTATTAAGCCCAATTGTTAAGAGCCTTGGTAAGTACAGTGGTCTAAGGCACCCTGTTATTAAGCTGGTTATTAAGACCAGCTGCCTGCAATTACTGCAGGTTCGAATCTCGCCAAGGCTCAAGGTTGACTCAGCCTTCCATCCTTTCTAAGGTAGGTAAATTGAGGACCCAGTTGTGGGGGCCATAAGCTGACTTTGTATAAATATAAAAAAGGATGAAGGCTATTGCTTAACGCATTGTAAGCCGCCCTGAGTCTCCGGAGAAGGGTGGCATATAAATAATAATAATAAAAAAAATTGGTTACGTAGGGAGACACCGTTCTATTCGTAAGGATTTCCCCCCCCCACTTTAAGCAGTCTTTGAGGAGAGTGTTTGTGTCTTTCAATTTCGAGAAAGGAAATCCTAAGAATTAATCATCTCGTTTATAGTTTGAGACTCTAGAAAAGAGTGCAGAGAAGAGCAACCAAGATGATGAGGGGACTGGAGACGAAAATATATGAAGAACGATTGCAGGAACTGGGCATGGCTAATCTAGTGAAGAGAAGGACCAGGGGAGACACGATAGCATCTTCCAATATTTGAGGGGCTGCAGCAGAGAGGAGGGGGTCAACTTCAAGCTATTCTCCAAGGCACCTGAAGGCCAGACAAGGAACAATAGATGGAAACTGACCAAGGAGAGATTCGACTTGGAAATAAGGAGACATTTTCTGACATTGAGAACAATCAACCCATGGAACAGAAGTTGCCTTCAGACGTTAATTAGTTAGTTGGTTAGCTTCCATCCATTGCTTCTTCTCCAGCCTTCAGGTGCTTTGGAGAATAGCTCTTCTTTAATGCACATGAGTATTTTCAACCGTGGTTGTCCAATCTCTTCTTAAAAACCTCCAGCACTTCTGGAGACAAGTTGTTCCACTGGTCAGTTGTTCTCACCATTAGGAAATTCCTTCTGAGTTCCAAGTTGCTTCTCTCCTTGGTTAGTTTCCATCCATTGCTGCTTTCCCTGCCTTCAGGTGGGGCTTTGCTTTGGAGAATAGGTTGAATGCACTTGAGTATTTTCAACCAGGATGGGAGTTAAGCTGGCTAGCCACAAGCTCGACCGGTCTCCTCCTTTGCCTATTACGTTGATGGCAGCTTTTCGCTGTCCTGCATGCAGAGGTATTGATTTGCATGATGAACAGGAACCGATAATCGCCTCAAATTAATCCTCTAAACTCCTTGGCAGACATATTTATTTATTTATTTGCCTAATGCACCTAAGGCTACGATAAGCTTTTAAGAATTACTGGCCTTCTGGGACGCGGATCAATCCATAAACCAGCTGCCTTCTCTCACCTGCGAATTAGTCTGGGCCGTAGTAACCTTCCGACTTTACGCTTGCTTCGAAAAAAGGGGGTGGTGAAAATTCGAAAAAAGGGGGCCTCCTCGGGAAAGGAGGGCTAATAAGAAGGGAATTGTACCTCGTGGGAATTCCGCGGATGACTTCTTGAGGTGCGTTGGGGCCTTTTTGGGAGGGATAATATTTTTGTCTGAGATGTCCGCGTTCACATCCAAGGGGATGACCGATTATGCGCGGTGCTTAAACTTTGGTCAGGACGCAGTGCGTTTGTCGTGTCGTGTCACGGAGGGTTGCTGTTTAGAAAAGAGGACTTGTAAAGTAATTTACCCAAGATATTATTCCAGACACAGGGACGCGGTGGCTCAGTGGCTGAGATGCTGAGCTTGTCGATCGAAAGGGCGGCAGTTCAGCGGTTCGAGTCCCTAGCCCCGCGGAATGGGGTGAGCTCCCGTGACTTGTCGCAGCTCCTGCCAACCTAGCAATTCGAAAGCACATAAAAAAAAAATGCAGGTAGAAAAATAGAGACCACCTCTGGTGGGAAGGGAACAGTGTTCCGTGCGCCTTTGGCGTTGAGTCATGTCGGCCACATGACCACGGAGACGTCTTCGGACAGCACTGGCTCTTCGGCTTTGAAACGGAGATGAGTCGGGAACGATTAGCACATATGTGCGAAGGGAACCTTTACGTTTACTATTCCAGATAGTATCCCTTTTTATCTCTCTCTGGATCAAGTGAGTAAGATGGCCATGGGTTTACAATGCACACATCCTTGCCTCTTTCCCAATTTTTGTCTGATGAAGGAGTTCTGGAAAATTTAGCAGCCTACAGATTTGGGCTGGTTTTCATTCAGATTTGGCAAGTTTGGGAACTTTTTATTTATTTATTTATTTTGTTCCCCTCCTCCTCCTCACTGGGATTGGCAAATAACAGGATCCTTTTTTATCCTGCGGGGTGAAAAGATGCAATCTTTAATCACACCTCTTCAGAATTGCGTTTTGCCTTCCTGTTTTCTTCTCCTTCTCCTTTTCCTCCTCCTTCTCCTTCTCCTCCTCCTCCTTCTCCTCCTTCTCCTTCTCCCTCTCCTTGTTCTTCTCCTTCTCCTTCTCCTTCTCCTCCTCCTTCCCCTCCTCCTCCTCCTCCTCCTCCTCCTCCTCCTCCTCCTCCTCCTCCTCCTCCTCCTCCTCTTCTTCTTCCTCTTCCTCTTCCTCTTCCTCTTCCTCTTCCTCTTCCTCTTCTTTTTATTTTCCTTTATCCTGGAAGTTTGCAGAAAAGGATGATCTGTTGTTTTTTTAGACGGTCTTTAGCAAAAACGCCGCTTGATTCTGAAATGGCGAATCAACACCGTAAATCGGTGTTGTGTATTCAGGAGCATGGAATGCCATTTGACTGACAGCACTGAGGAATGCGATGTGGGTTTTTTTTTTTTTAAAGCATCTCCGTGAATGTCTCCTCTTGCGCATGTTGGAATATTTGTACAAGCACTTTGTGGCGTTGTTGTTGTTGTTGTTGTTTTTTATTGTCAGTTCCCTTTAAACAACCAGATCTTGTGCAAGGTGTTTGAAAATGCAAAAGAGCTGTGCAAATTTTCAACTGAATTCCAAGTTATTAACTGCGGCTGTGCTTTGCACAAGTACCTTTGCTCTTTGAAAAAACAATTTGGGTTAAACTGTCCTCTGTGAATAGTTAAAAATGCAAGGGTTGGTTTGTTTTTTGTTTTTTTAAAAAATGTTTTTGTTTGACATGTGAACTGCCCCCCCCCCGTCTTTGGGAGTTGGGTGGCAAATCAGTTGAACAAACAAACAAACAAACAAATAATAAATATATAAGGCCTGCAGCTGTTTTTTCCCTACCTCTCCAAGTTGAGTCAGTTTCCTCCCCCATCTCCCTCCCCCCCCCCGATGAATTCTGTGAAGTCCAAAAGGGGTGGAACAATTAGACTACGGTTCCCATCATCCTCAAGCAGCGTGGCAGATGGTTCTTTGGGAAAAGACACGGCGTGTTGGATGGGAACCAATTTGGAAATGTCTTTTCCTTCTTCCTTTTTCGGTCGGTTTCTCTCTGAGAATTGGGCGAGGGGTTTAATCTTTTGGAGAGCCCCCCCCCTTCCCCCCCCCCCATATTCCGGACGTCTTTCCCCAGATCCCAGTTCCACAATTCCCCGGCCTTCTCTAAATCAATCCCTTGTTTGCAGCAAGTGGATTTTCCTTGACAAAGGAGGGGAGGGCTGGAAGAAAAAGAAAAAGAAAACCTTCGCACAATTCCCATTTCCTAAAAATTGGCCGGAAAGCAAAAAAAAAAAACCCACTCTCCGTCTCCAATCCACATGGCAGCGAAGAATCAAAAATTCCCTGCTCGCTTTTAAACGCACGATTCGGGTTGTGCAATGAAATTAAAAACAGGCTGCTGGTGCGCAAAGGGAAGGGACGTACACAAAAGCAGAGCGGGAAGGAAACTTGCAGATTACAGGGCTTAGTTAATCCTGGAGGGGTGCAGCGGAGAAGGTTAAAGGGGGGTGGGGAGAGAACCAGACAGACACACACACACACTCCCCCCCCTTTTCCGGAGAAGGGTGAGATGCTGATGTGAGCCCTTTTTTCTCCTTCTCGCTCTTCTTCACAGCCAAAACGGTGACCTCACTTCTTTCCTCTCCAACCTTCACCAGAGCCGGCAGCTCGGCATGCCCGAGACGCAGAATCGCTGCGAGTTCAAAAGAAGCAGCCTCGAGGTGGGCTTGGGAGCAGCAGGTAAGTGGCACATAGGAACACGGCGGGGGTCTGCTCCGTGTGTGTGTGTTTGCACGTAGGGGTGTGTGTGTGTGTGTGTGAGAGAGAGAAAGAATTGCATGGGAAACCTAGCTGTGGAAATCTGCTCCTGGATTCAGCCACCTGTGTGTGTTTCGACTGTCGTGCCGTGCCGGAGAAGCTGAACAGCCTGCGGGGGAGTTTGGCAAGCAGCGGTGCAGAACGAGGGCTTGGTGGGTTGTGTAATTTCATTAATCAAAAGCCGGCGGTGTGCGGAGGGCTCACCCAGGCTCCTTCCCTCCCCCTCTCCCTCCTTCCTCCCTCCCCCTCTCCACATTTGCACCTTCTGCTGCGGGCTGACCTTTTCGAGCGCTTCGATGTAGTGCGGCTCTGTCTGGCGGCAGAATTGGGAGGGGGGGGTAGAATTAAGGGGGAGACGGAAAGGTCGGGCTCTTTCTCCCCCCCCCACTGGAGAAATGGGGAGCCCGGGTGGCAGACAAGCGAAGGTGCCCTTCAGCCGAACCGTCGAGCCCAGAAGCTTCCCTGCAAAGCTGGACAACACTGAGATCCAGAGATAAATCCAGAAACGCTCCGGATTGATTTATAGAGGATACGATTGTCCCCGTTGTTGTTTTGAAAACATTTTTTTTTATATATTTTCCCAGGAGCGATTGGCTCAGGTTGAGAAAGAATTTGAAACTTCTGAAAGAAAGGCCTGATTTAAAAGACCCTCTGTCCCCTCCCCCCCCCCCCAAATTGTGTAAATAGAACACATTTTTGACCCAATCGCATCCTGCTAAACGCTCAAGGCTGGATCAAAGTCTGTTTTGTTATCTTGGGTGCCCACTAGCAAACTTTAAAGGTAAAGGTTCCCCTCGCACATATGTGCTAGGCGTTCCCGACTCTAGGGGGCGGTGCTCATCTCCTTTCAAAGCCGAAGAGCCAGCGCTTCCGAAAATGTCTCCGTGGTCATGTGGCCGGCATGACTCAACGCCAAAGGCGCACGGAACGCTGTTCCTTTCCCACCAAAGGGGGTCCCTATTTTTCTACTTGCCTTTTTTTTACGTGCTTTCGAACTGCTAGGTTGGTAGAAGCTGGGACAAGGAACGGGAGCTCACCCCGTTCCGCAGTGCTAGGGATTCGAACCACTGAACGGCCGACCTTTCAATCGACAAGCTCACTGTCTTAGCCGCCCCAAACCCCAAAATGTATACAGAGGCACGTCCTCTACTCATTGTAGTTTTTGAGGATTGGACAAGAGGGACAGGGGTTTCATCCAGAAAGTGGAGAGACCCCCCCCCAACTTCGAAGTTTGCAGCGTCTGTCCTGTCCCTTTGCTGCGGAAATTTTTACCCACCTATTTTTTTGGTTTGTTTTTTTTAAACAAATACACGGAGAAGTCTTCCCTTTCCTTCCCTCTAAGAAGATGTTGGATAACCATTTGTCTGAAGTGGTGTAGGATTTCCTGCAGGGGGTTGGACTAGAAGACCTCTAAGGTCCCTTCCAATTCTGTTATTCTATTCTATTCTATTCTATTCTATTCTACTCTACTCTACTCTACTCTACTCTACTCTACTCTACTCTACTCTACTCTACTCTACTCTACTCACTCTACTCTACTCTACTCTACTCTACTCTACTCTACTCTACTCTACTCTACTCTACTCTACTCTACTCTACTCTACTCTACTCCAAACTCATTTTTCAGCTCCTTCCGAATGTGGCCTGATTTCTCAGGACTTAAAAAAAAACGTTTGAGCCTCTCCAGGTGACAGGCCTGTCTGTTTCCATCCAGGTTATCTTCTTGACAGTCACCATTAACTTTGGTTTGCAGGGCTGTTTAAGGAATGATTTGGTTCATGGCTTATGCTTGGATGGAGGAACTCCAAAAATGGCTTATATGTGGAGTGTAGCATCCTGGGAGGGTGTCTGAACACTAAGAGGCTCCCCAGGTTAGGGAAAAGAGAAGATTCCCCCACATTTCGATGGGGAATAAGGGATGAGAGGAAGGAGGGGCCATTAAAAATACCTCCCACCCCGAGTACCCTTTTTCTCTGAAAATAAGACCCAACCAGAAAATAAACCCTAGCATGATTTTTCAGGATGCTCGTAATATAAGCCCTACCCCAAAATTAAGCCCCAGTTAAGATTGTCAGCAGACGGAGGAGTTTAGTACCGTATTTCCCCCAAAATAAGACCCAATCAGAAAATAAGCCCTAGCATGATTTTTCAGGATGCTCGTAATATAAGCCCTACCCCAAAAATAAGCTCCAGTTAAGATCGTCAGCAGATGGAGGAGTTTAGTACCGTATTTCCCCCCAAAATAAGACCTAACTGAAAAATAAGCCCTAATGCGTCTTTTCAGCTCTGTTATTCTTCCTTCTCCCTCTCCTGAGATTCTTCTGGGTTTGGGGAGGGACCCACCTCTTTAAAAAGGGGGGAAACCCTGGCGATGGGGGTGGCCTCAGCCTCCGCAACTCTCATCTCGAAGCAATCATGGTTCAACATGAGGCAAGACGAGTCCTATTCTTCAGGAATCGAGCCAAGCTGCCTTTGGGCCACGGTCCTGGATTATCTTTGCTCTCCGTTTTGGGTTGTTATTATTTTTTTTTTTAAAAAAGTGCATCCTGCTAATTGCACAAACATCCATCTTGCCAAGGACTCCGATGGCTTTTGGCATCATTTAACCTCACCCCACCCCACCGCCCCCCAAAAAAACTCCAGCCTGCAAATGGAAAACAGACTCCTTGAGGCCAGAGTGCACCCCCTCCCCAGCCTCGTGAGCTCATGGAAAAGAGGGGGCTGGAGAGAGAGAGAGAGAGAAGAGAGAGACGATGCTGATAAAATCTAATTGCTGCATCGATTTTGCACTCTCGGAGCTGCTGTCAATGATTGAGGTGTTCTTAAGATCTCTGATGCAACACTTAGCTGTTTCTCACTCAACCCGGCCCACCAGGGACCCGGAGGTATTACCGGCATCTCTTAATCATGGAGTAAGGCAGCGTGCAGTTAAGATCAACCCTCCCTTTCTCACCTAACTGCCTTTTCTCCAGTGTTGCAAAAACCTACGTCACCATTAGAGGGCAGGCGAGAGAGACGGAGGCGCAGGAAATGCCACCTCTCCGCTGCCCTCTGCTGGTGGTTGGTGGGATTCTCGTAGCTATTTTTTTTTATTTTATTTTATTTTATGTCTGGTAGGCCACACTGTCTTTTTGGTGGCAGGGACTGTTCGTGTCGAAGATTGCAATTTCTGGAGAGGAGTGGGATGTGTAGAGTTAAAAAGCGGCCGCTAACATTGACTGGGTAATAAAAAAAAATCCGCTCGGGGGGGAGGGGGGAGAGCAGGGAGGCTAAATTAAATTATCCACTCTTTCCTTCCAGTCCAGTGATTCAATATTTGAGCTCGTCCGGCTGGCTTCTGCTTCCGCAAGCAGAACCCGCTTCTGTAACCCTTCACACATCCAGATGTTGTGTCTCTCCTTCAAGCCTTCCTACTTCTTACTCCAGAGTAAAAGGAAAGACGCTGTAATGCGGTTTCCCCCTCCAGTAATTGATCTGAAATTGGCAATGCACGGAAGGGAAGCGTAGGGAAATGAGGGGAGACCCCCGCCTCAAAAAATAAAAAACCCACCAGGCTCTGGGTCTATAATTTGCAGAGTTGGTTAAAAGGCCAGCTGGGAAAGAAGAGAGGAGAAGGAGAAGGGAAGCCTAGTGATAGCAGCAGGAATTTGAATCTTTGCGGGAGGGAGGTGTGAGAGCAGAATTCCGTCTGAAAATAGAATAGAATAGAATAACAGAGTCAGAAGGGACCTTGGAGATCTTTAGTCCAACCCTCTGTTTAGGCAGGAAACCCTACACCACTTCAGACAAAGGGTTCTCCAATCTCCTCTTTAAAATTTCCAGTGTTGGAGCATTCACAACTTCTGGTGGCAAGTTGTTCCACTGATTAATTGTTCTAACTGTCAGGAAATTCCTCCTTAGTTCTAAGCTGCATCTCTCCTTGATTAGTTTCCATCCATTGCTTCTTGTCCTGCCCTCAGGTGCTTTGGAGAATAGCTTGACTCCCTCTTCTTTGGGGCAGCCCCTGAGATATCGGAAGACTGCTATCATGTCTCTCCTGGTCCTTCTTTTCATCAAACTAGACATACCCAGTTCCAGCAACTGTTCTTCATATGTTTTAGCCAGTGGTAAAATCTGAATTTTTTTACTACCGGTTCTGTGGGAGTGGCTTGGTGGGCATGGTGTGGCTTGGTGGGCATGACAGGGGAAGGATACTGCAAAATCTCCATTCCCTCCCCACTCCTGGGGGAAGGATACTACAAAATCCCCATTCCCTTCCCACTCCTGGGGAAGAATACTGCAAAATCTCCATTCCCTCCCCACTCCTGGGGGAAGGATACTACAAAATCCCCATTCCCTTCCCACTCCTGGGGGAAGGATACTGCAAAATCCCCATTCCCTTCCCACTCCTGGGGGAAGGATACTGCAAAATCTCCATTCCCTCCCCACTCCTGGGGGAAGGATACTGCAAAATCCCCATTCCCTCCCCACTCCTGGGGAAGGATACTGCAAAATCCCCATTCCCTTCCCACTCCTGGGGAAGGATACTGCAAAATCCCCATTCCCTCCCCACTCCTGGGGGAAGGATACTTCAAAATCTCCATTCCCACCCCACTCCTGGGGAAGGATACTGCAAAATCCCCATTCCCTCTCCACTCTGGGGCCAGCCAGAGGTGGTATTTGCCGGTTCTCCGAACTGCTCAAAATTTCCGCTACCGGTTCTCCAGAACCTGCTGGATTTCACCCCTGGTTTTAGCCTCCAGTTCCCTTTAATCATCTTCGTTGCTCTTCTCTGCACTCTTTCTAGAGTCTCCACATATTTTTTTTCATCGTACTTAAAACAGTTCACCTTTTTAATGATTTATTCCCCGTTCAATGCAGGCTTTGGTGTTTCTTTTCTTGGTGTTTCCAGGTGCACCAAGTAGAACCTTTTCTTCTTAACCTGAAGAAGTGAAGAAGAAAATTTCTGGCTTCTCGTCGCAAAATTCCGTGTAAGACGACAACGGGATGTAAGGCAATAGTCTTGGCAGGCAGGGATAAGGCTGTTGTTAATCTTAATTGAGAGCACCACACAAAGGGATGAACGCGAGAGAAGCACCTGAGAGGCTTTTGAGCGCCTGGGGTCAACAAATCCCATTTTTTTTCCTGATCCGGTTAGGCAAATTCGCTCGGAAAGCAAGATTGGCAGTGACTTGCGGAGGGGTGTACAGGGAACGAAATCTCGGAATTTGAGCACCTCTTCCAAAGTTGCTAACTTGGATCTTTCCGTTCTGTGGCTAACTTTACTGTTAGACCTCCTCGACTTAACACTGCGACCGTCATTAAATAGGAACCCGTTGCCAAACAGCTGAATTTCGATCACGCGACCATTGCAACGGTCCTAAGTGTGAAAAATGGTCGTAAGCAGGGGTGCTACTCAGCAGATTCTGACAGGTTCTGTAGAACCGGTAGCGGAAATTTTGAGTAGTTCGGAGAACCGGCAAAGTGGGAATGGAGATTTTGCAATATCCTTCCCCCAGGAGTGGGGAGGGAATGGGGATTTTGCAGTATCCTTCTCCTGGAGTGGGGTGGGAATGGAGATTTTGCAGTATCCTTCCCCCAGGAGTGGGGAGGGAATGGGGATTTTGCAGTATCCTTCCCCTGGAGTGGGGAGGGAATGGGGATTTTGCAGTATTCTTCCCTTGGAGTGGGGAGGGAATGGGGATTTTGCAGTATTCTTCCCTTGGAGTGGGGTGGGAATGGGGATTTTACAGTATCCTTCCCCTGGAGTGGGGAGGGAGTGGGGATTTTGCAGTATCCTTCCATTGGAGTGGGGTGGAAATGGGGATTTTGCAGTATCCTTCCCCTGGAGTGGGGAGGGAATGGGGATTTTGCAGTATCCTTCCCCTGGAGTGGGGAGGGAATGGGGATTTTGCAGTATCCTTCCCCAGGAGTGGGGAGGGAAGGGATTTCAAACTGGCCACAACCAACCAAGATTTGAAACCCTGAAATTCAACCTTGCAATTTCATATATATATATATATATGTATGTATGTATGTATGTATGTATGTATGTATGTATGAGTATATATATATATATATGTATGTATGTATGTATGTATATATTTAAATAAAAAAGCATATTAATTAGGCCAAGCTTCCCCCCCCCCGAGTCTTCGCTCCTCTGTTTTATTTATTTTATACAACCATTGAAAAAGCCCCCCACTCCCACCCCCTCAAGGGTATACCTTCCCTTCCCTGATGGATATCTTCTCCGCATTGGCCTTTGAAAGCTAAATTCTTCCCTTTTTAAACTTATTTTTTTTTTTTTTTAATTTTAAAAAGGCAGGAAACGTGCCCTTGCCTTGTTGACCCCAAAGATGGTCTTCCTCCTGTTTTAGGCCTTGTGTAAATGTAAGGGGATCGATACGTTATAGATTTTTGTGTGTGTCCCTTTGTGGGTTTGTGTGAGTGCCAGGTCTTCCTTCTCACGCCTGCTTTGGCTTCTGATTTAGCCTGAAGGATTAAAAGAGAACTGTTTTGGAGAGGAACCCAAATCTCACAAATTCCCCCCCCCCCCACACACACACTTTTCATTTCCATTTCCCCATTTTTGTGTGTTTTGTGAGGCTTTGCAATGAGACGCAAATGAAGGGGAACCGGGGTGCAGGAGTTAAACTGCGAATGCAGCTCTGCCGCTTATAAATTAACCGGGAAGGGGGGGGTCCCTGCTGATTCTCCAATAATTGGGTCTGCCAGGGGCAGCGTCTTGGCCCATCATGCTGGCCCCTTCCTCTCACTGGGGAACTAATTGATCATCCTGAGTTGGGGGTCAGAAAATGCCCAGCCAATTAAGAACGTGGCGTGGCGACTGCTGGGTAGCCTACATCCCTTCCCTGCACGTCTCGCTCTTAACTTTTCCCCCCTCATATTCCTCTATTTTCCTCTTCTGTTTCCAGAGCACTTTTTTTAACAGACTGACAAGAGTTGGAAGGGACCTTGTAGGTCATCTAGTCCAACCCCACCCCCGCCCAAGCAGGAGACCCTACACCATTTCTGACAGATGGCAGTCCAGTCTTCTTTTATTTCTCCCCCCCCCACTTTTCTGGGACGAGAAGACACCAAAAAACAGGAGCGAAAACACCTCCATTTTGATTTTTTAAAAAAGAGGTTTGCCGAACCGGCTGAATATCTGAATTCTTTCAATCTCATTTTGATTTTGTAAAAGAGGATTTCTGAACCGGCTGAATATCTGAATTATTTCAATCTCATTTTGATTTTTTTAAAAAGAGGTTTTCCGAACCGGCTGAATATCTGAATTCTTTCAATCTCATTTTGATTTTGTAAAAGAGGATTTCCGAACCGGCTGAATATCTGAATTCTTTCAATCTCATTTTGATTTTGTAAAAGAGGATTTCCGAACTGGCTGAATATCTGAATTCTTTCAATCTCATTTTGATTTTGTAAAAGAGGATTTCCGAACCAGCTGAATATCTGAATTATTTCAATCTCATTTTGATTTTTTTTAAAGAGGATTTCCGAACCGGCTGAATATCTGAATTATTTCAATCTCATTTTGATTTTTTTTAAAGAGGATTTCCGAACCGGCTGAATATCTGAATTATTTCAATCTCATTTTGATTTTTTTAAAAAGAGGTTTTCCGAACCGGCTGAATATCTGAATTCTTTCAATCTCATTTTGATTTTGTAAAAGAGGATTTCCGAACCGGCTGAATATCTGAATTATTTCAATCTCATTTTGATTTTGTAAAAGGATTTCCGAACCAGCTGAATATCTGAATTCTTTCAATCTCATTTTGATTTTGTAAAAGAGAATTTCCGAACCGGCTGAATATCTGAATTCTTTCTCATTTTGAATTTTTTTAAATAGGTGTTCTGAACTGGCAGAATATCTGAATTATTTCAATCTGCAAAAGGAGAGTTTAGTTAAATCGTTTTTGAAAAAAATAGACATTCCCCACTCCCCCCCCCCAGGAACAGTCCTCGACGTATAACCACAGTGGGGGAGGGGGTGTCAGGATTTCTGTTCCTAAACAAGGCGATTGGTTAAGTGAGTCGCGTCCATTTTTACGACCTTTCGTGCCACTGTTGTTAAGCGATGCGTTGTGGTGGTTGTGTGAATCAGGCGGCCGTTAAGCGAATCCGGCTTCCTCTGTTGATTTTGCTTGTTGGAAGGCGTCTGGGAAAGGGGCCAATGGCGATCATCTGACCCCAGGATACTGCAGCCGTCATAGATACACGTCGGTTTGCCGAGTGCTTAAATTTTGATCACTGCACTGTGAGGTTGCTGTGATGGTCTTAAGCGTCGTAACTTTGAACGGTTGCTGAATGAATGGTTGTAAGTGGAGGATTATCTGGATTATTGCAAAGGAGAGAAGCCCAATAAACAGTTAAGGGACTTGTTGGAGGTCTCTTGATTGGGGGGGAGGGGGGGCTCATTCCATCCGCCCATCCCTCCATTCATCCTCCCATTCTTCCATCTATTCATCCGTCCACCCATCCGTTCGTCCCTCCGTCTGTCCATCCGTCTGCTCATCCATCTGTTCGTCCGCCTGTCCATTCATTCATCTGTCCATTTCTCCCTCCCTCCCTCCCTCCTGTCCATCTGTCCCTCCATCCCTACCTCCCTTCCTTTGTCCATCCATCCCTCTATTCATCTGTCCCTCCATCCATCTGTCTGTCTTTCCGTCCATCCATCCCTCCCTCCATTCCATTCATCCATCCTTCTATCCATCTGTCCATCCATCCCTCCATCCCTACCTCCCTTCCTCTGTCCATCCATCCATCCATCCATCCCTACCTCCCTTCCTCTGTTCATCCATCCATCCATCCATCTGTCCCTCCATCCTTTTTGTCTGTCTACCCATCCCTCTCTCCCTCCATTCCATCCCTTCCTCCCTCCCTCCATCTGTCCATCCCCTCCTTCCCTCCCTTCCTCTATCTATCTATCCATCCATCCATCCATCCCTCTATTCATCTGTCCCTCCATCCGTCTGTCTGTCCGCCCATCCCTCCATCCCTACCTCCCTTCCTCTGTCCATCCATCCATCCATCCATCCATCCATCCATCCATCCATCCATCCATCCATCCATCCATCTGTCCCTACATCCTTCTTTCTGTCTGTCTACCCATCCCTCCTTCCCTCCCTCCATTCCCTCCATCCATCCTCCATTTTTCCATCTTATCTGTTCACCCACCCACTTTACCGGCCTTACGTGACCATCCCATCAAATACCGCCATGCCAGACAGGGTTGGAGCTGTCAATCAAAGGAGAGATCAAAACACAGTTCGGCCTTCCTTCCTTCCTTCCCTCCCAAGCCTCCCAGCTTAATCCCCAATTGTAGCTCAAAGCTTGGTGGACAAGAGTCAGATCTTCACATCTTCTCCAGAAGGCTAAAAGGTTAGAGACCCCCCCGCCCTTGGATCTTAGGTGGGAGACCATTTCAATACAAATCTCTAAGGGGGGGGGACAAAAACAACAATTGCAAGCTTTTTCTCCTCTCCCCTCGAAAAAAAGAAAAAGAAAAAGGATGAGGCGAAGGTCACCTTGTGGTGACTTTTCCACCTCCTCCTCCTCCTCCTCAAAGGTCTGCTTTTCCCACGCATTCATTGCACTTACGCTTTCTTTCCTCTCCCGCTTTCCTCCCTGTTGTCGCCCTCCACAGTCATTTGTCATGCGTTTTCTTCTCCGACGCACGCCCTCCCTCTCCCTCCCCAATCCCCGTCGCCCCCGGGAGGGGGGGAAGACACTATTCGAAGCCTTTCCTCTCCGCGCGGAGCCGAGCGGCTCTTTCCCCCCCCCCCCGCAGCCAATCAATGGCAGCCTCTTCGGCCCCGGCAGGGCTCGGCGAACACCAGATCAATAAGTTATTAGCACCATTCTGTCAGCTGTAATGTGGAGATTGATCGGGACTGGGGCTACCAGCACGCCGCTTGGCACTTCCCTTGCCTGATAAAGATGACAGATTAAGGGGATTTTAAAAAAAAAAAGAGGAATTAAGTCTGGTTGTCAAAGGCCGGCATGGGCTGGGGAGGGGGGGCAGCCCCATGATTGAAGGGGGGACATTTCAGGGACACCGAAGATGCCACATCTGGGCATCTGTGGGCAAAGCTGGTGTCTCTGGGGCAGCAAGGTGTGAAAAGGTGATGTGCCAAGGCATTGGTGTCCTGACCTAGGCTTCCTTAGAAAGTATACAGCACAATCTTCGTCCCGGCAAACCTCTTTTATTCATACGGCTGTGAATTATTGTCATTCCCAGGCTTCTCAAGCAGTCTTTCAGGGGAGTGTTTACAAACACCCACCTTATCTCCCTTGGAAAGCTGCCAGAGGACTAATTGCCAAACGCAGGGCAAGGCCAAACTTAGCACAGAGTCAAACAGAGCTTTTACCGATCAGATGAACGAACTTCTTCCTGCAAAAGCTCACGTCCCGTTCACTTCTCTTTTATGTCTTATGGGAGGGGCCAATCATCTCCAAGCCTTACTCCCAAGTCGACCCTGTTTTCTTAATTGTTCCTGTCTCCTGGAAGATCTGCGCCTGCGCACACTGGGAACAGGCTCCCGCTGTTCTTCTGCCTTGCTGCTGTCAGACTCCGGAGGCTACACATAACTATCAGATGCCCTTGGCTCCCTCTCTGCCTCCGACGCAGAGCCCTCGTACGAGCTTTCCCCAGCCCCCAGGACTGGCCCAAGTTCCTCCCCAACCTCCTCACTGTCTGACCGCCGGTGGGCCACAACACTTTGCAACACTGCTTTGGGACTGATGTTTTGTCATAAAACCAGTCAAAGTTGCACACCTGTCCTTCTAAGAATCCTTAAGACAGGTGAGCGTCCACCATACAGGTGGTCCTGGACTTTCAATTATCACCAGATCTGGAATTAGAACCGTAAATCATGCCAATTATAAGTGGCCCGTGACCCTGCCTGATTTACAACCTTTGTTGCAGTGGTTGTTAAGTGAAACCCACGTCGTTAAATGAATCCACTGGACCCAATAGGTGTTTTTTTTTTGTCAGGAACCAGAAATCAATCGCCAAATTGTTTCTTTCATTTGACGGTCTCTGATCTTTCAATTGCCTCGGACTACACCGCCCATCCTCCTTGGCAGTCAGGCAAGGGGCTCTTTTCCCTCTTGTTTTGGGCGCCTTTGTATTTGGAAACCCCCCCCCCAACTTTAAATTATGAGGGGTGCCACCTGATCGTAGACAGAACCCAGTCGGTGGGTTTTTTACGTATTTAAAATCCTGATCGCGAAATCTACGCCGAATTAAAATAAATAAAACCTCACGCCAGGCCCAGTTAAAATTCCATAACCTCTAACTTTGCACGCTGATTAAACGAGGCAGATTTTAGGGGAGGGGGAGAGAGAAAAAAAAATTCCAATAACCCAATTTGGCCGTTTTAAAAATCCTCTCTTCGTTGCACGCCGTGGGTCTTGCAAGTTGTGTGACGGCGAGCATCTTAACTCAGCTCTTCAAAAAAAACCCCACAAGCTCATTATCCGGTGGCTGGGTGGGTGGCGGGGTTTCCTCGCATTATGGCAACCTTGAGGACTAGAATCTTAGTTTCTCCTCAGCAGAAAAACCTTCCCCCTTTCCCCCCACCCCACCCCAAGGAGGCAGAATTCAGAGTATTCCAGTTTGCACATCTATTGCTTGCTTTTGCTGGGATTTTTTTTTGGGGGGGGAGAGAGAAAGAAAGTGGAGAGGGGGGGGATTCTCTGGATGAGAAGAGGCTTAGATGCCTTCAAGGACGAATTCTTTTCGCGTGCTTTCAATTCCCGCTCCGGCATTATTATATGGAAGAATATTGATTTTTTTTTCTTTCTTTTTTTTATGTACATGGGAAAGGAAGGGCAAGGCGGTATGGGAGTGAGGGGTTTCTGTAATTGTGTATTATATATTTTGCATCGGCCGACAGGGTTTGAGTTGAGACCCTTCCCCCCAAAAAAAGATGGGGGATTGAACTCACAGAGACGACGGAGGAAGATCAGGGACTGTACATTAGTGTGTGTGTGTGGGGGGGGGGAGGTAATTCCCCCTTTCTGTTCCCCCCCTATTGTGCCCCCCCCCAACCCGCTTCCCACCCTACTCAGACCCCCGCGCTGTTTTACATCAGGGCACAGGAAGCCTCCGGGAAACGCAAGGGAGCCCATCAAATGATGCAGTTAAGTAAGGAAATAAAAGTAGATTTTGCAAATTTATGGCCGGGAGCTCTCGGCATCGATCAGCGCACCGAAGGATGGCTGGTGCGGGGGGGGGGGGGGTTAGAGAAACCCGAGGCGGATGCTCCCAGCAATGAGCCTCCCTCGGGTTTTTTTTTTCCCCTCCACTGGGTTGGGGTCTGTATTTGTCTGTGTGTGTGTAGGGGAGTGTGTGTTTGCAAGGCTGAAAAGGCTCACAGATTGTGGTGGGGGTGGGGAAACGGTGGGGGGGGACGGACTGGGTGCATAATTGTGCATTTCCAGCTGAATAACTTCTCTTCTCTTCTCTTCTCTTCTCTTCTCTTCTCTTCTCTTCTCTTCTCTTCTCTTCTCTTCTCTTCTCTTCTCTTCTCTTCTCTTCTCTTCTCTTCTCTTCTCCCTTCCCTTCCCTTCCCTTCCCTTCCCTTCCTCTCCCCTTCTCCTCTTTTCCTTTCCTCCCTCCTTCCTTCCTTTCTTTTACATTCCTCCCCTCCCCTTCTCCTTTCCTTTCCCTCTATCCTTCCTTCCTTCCTTCCTTCCTTCCTTCCTTCCTTCCTTCCTTCCTTCCTTTTTCTTGCCTGCCTGCCTGCTTCTCACCTTTCCCTTCCTTCCTTCTTTCTTTCCTTCCTTCCTTCCTCCTTTCTTTTACCTTCCCCCCTCCCCTTCTGCTCCTTTCCCTTCCCTCTATCTTTCCCTTCCTTCCTTCCTTCCTTTCTTTCTTTTACCTTCCTCCCCTCCCCTTCTCCTTTCCCCTCCTTCCATCTTTTCTTTCTTTCTTTCTTTCTTTCTTTCTTTCTTTCTTTCTTTCTTTCTTTCTTTCTTTCTCTTGCCTCCCTCCCTGCCTGCCTCTCACCTTTCCCTTTCTTCTTTCCTTCCTTCCTTCCTTCCTTCCTTCCTTCCTTCCTTCCTTCCTTCCTTCCTTCCTTCCTCCTTTCTTTTACCTTCCCCCCTCCCCTTCTGCTCCTTTCCCTTCCCTCTATCTTTCCCTTCCTTCTTTCCTTCCTTCCTTCCTTGCTTCCTTCCTTTCTTTCTTTTATCTTCCTCCCCTCCCCTTCTCCTTTCCCTTCCCTCTATCTTTCCCTTCCTTCTTTCCTTCCTTCCTTCTTTCCCTCCTCCCTCCCTCCCTCCCTTCCTTCTTCCTTCCTCTTTCCCTTCCCTTCCCTTCTCCTCTTCTTCCCTTTTCCTCTTTCTCCTCTTCCTCTTTCTGTTCCATTCTAGATGAAGTTTTAGGCAAAAGGAAAATCTGTCTGCCCGGTAGCAACGGAGACTGTCTTTTGGAGAGCAAGAAATCTCGAAGCGAATCCCCAAAAGGTGAGAAAAGGAAACTGTCTTTACGATTTCTGCCAGGGTGGTGAAGTTGTGTCTGCTTTTTAAGGAAGGAAGGAAGGAAGGGAGGGAGGAAGGAAGGACACTGAAAGAGGAAGGAAGAAGAGAAAAGGTAGGGAGGGAGGAAAGGAAGGAAGAAAAGAGACAAGGGAAGGAGGGAGGGAGGAAGAAAAGAGGAAGGAAGAAGAGACAAGGGAGGGAGGAGTGAAAAAGGAAGGAAGAAGAGGGAGGGAGAGAAGGAGGGAAGGAAGGAAGAAGAGATGAGGGAGGAAGGAATGAAAGAGGAAGGAAGAAGAGATGAGGGAGGGAGGGAAGGAGGAAAGAAGGGAAGGAAGAAAGGAAGAAGAGAGACAAGGGAAGAAGGGAGGAAGGATGGATGGATTCATCCATTTCCAGGCTCCTGTCTTTGAGAAGATTTATTTTCAAAATAATTTGGAACTGTGTGTCAAATCCCGGGAGGGAAATTTGAACTTTGCGCAGGGAGAACGCTCTCGTCAGTGAGTCCAGCTGCAATTCCACTTGGATTGCTAAAAACACCGGGAAACACCGAAGGATGGAGAAAGCAACACCTGTCTCTTAATCTCCCTAGATTTGGGGGGGGGGGGGAACTAGCCTCGTGACATACCCCTTATTGATAAAACCGTGTTGGAAATTCCAGGATGATCTTAAACTAGCATTGTTGGCTTTTTTTTTTTATTATTGTTTAAATGCAAGCTACAATTTGCAATTTGCGCCCCTCCTTCTCCCCGGCCTTTTGAATAATCCCCCCCAAAAGGAGTTTGCAGACCCACCCCCCCACTTCTAAAAAGGCTTCCCCAAATGAGTGGCGGTGTTGTTAGTTGCGAAGCCGTATCCAACCCATCGCAACCCCATGGACAACATTCCTCCAGGCCTTCCTGTCTTCTACCATCCTCTGAGTCCATTGAAGCTCCCGCCGACTGCTTCGGTGACTCCATCCAGCCACCTCCTTCTCTGCCGTCCCCTTCTTCTTTTGCCCTCCATCGTTCCCAGCATGAGGCTCTTCTCCAGGGAGTCCTTCCTTCTCATCAGGTGGCCAAAGGATTTGAGTTTCATCTTCAGGATCTGGCTTTCTAAAGAGCAGTCAGGGTTGATCTCCTCTGGGACTGACCGGTTGGATGGCCTTGCGGTCTAAGGGACTCACAGGAGTCTTCTCCAGCACCAGAGTTCAAAGGCCTCCATTCTTTGGCCCTCAGCCTTCCTTATGGTCCAACTTTCATAGCCATCCATTGCAACTGGGAAAACCATAGTGAGTGAAAACCAAATGAGTAGGGGGGGGGCCTTTTCAAACTTACCTTGCCCTCTTTTCCCCTTGTAAATAGGCAGCTGTCAATAACGCCAATCAAGGCTCCCTCCTGGCATGCTAATGATTTTATCCAACGAGGACTTAAGCTCTTTCAAAAGGCCGTTTCTATAATTTTGATCTGCTCTGGATGGCAATTCATGGATATTTTCTTTCCTAATTCTCCTTTTTCACCCCTTCCTCTTCCTCCTTTCCGTGCACACACACACACACACACACATATTCTCTCTCGCTCCCTCCCTCCCTCTCTGTCTCTGTCTCTGTCTGTCTGTCTCTCTCTCTCTCTCTTTCTCTGTCTCTCTCTCTCTCTGTTTCTCGCTCTTTCTCTCTGTCTGTCTGTCTCTCTTTCTCTCTCTCTCTCTTTCTCTCTGTCTCTCTCTCTCTCTGTCTCTGTCTCACTCTCTCTCTCTCTCTCTGTCTCTCTCTCTGTCTCTCTTTGTCTCTCTCTCTGTCTCTCTCTCTCTCTCTCTCTCTCTCTCTCTCTCTGTCTCACTCTCTCTCTGTCTCTCTTTCTCTCTTTCTCTCCTCTCTGTCTCTGTCTCTCTCTTTCTCTGTCTCTCTCGCTCTTTCTCTCTCTGTCTCTCTCTGTCTCACTCTCTATCTCTGTCTCTCTCTTTCTCTCTGTCTCTCTCTCTCTTTCTCTGTCTCTCTCTCGCTCTTTCTCTCTGTCTCTCTCTGTCTCACTCTCTCTGTCTCTCTCTTTCTCTCTGTCTCTATCTCTCTCTGTCTCCCTCTCTGTCTCTGTCTCTCTCTCTCTCTGTCTCACACTGTCTCTCTCTCTTTCTCTCTCTCCAGGCTCCCGTTGCATGCTCTGAAAAATTAATCAAGGTGATAGCAGTTTAATCTATCTCGCGGAGACGCTGAGCTTTAATCAGGCTTTCGTGAAACCCAGCCATCTATCGCTTTGGGGATCAATGCCACGCGTCCCCTCCCTTCCCCTCCCCAAACCGAAGTCGTTCCAGCCACGCGCCCCCTCCCCTTCCTCAACTTCCCAATTGGCGTTGTGATCAATCACCTTGCCTGTCCCCCTCCCCTCCCTTCGTCCCCGCCAGCTTAATTATTTTATTTTTATCGATTGGTTGATTAAATGTTTACGCCTCCCCGACTCTTGGGGGAGCGAGGTTTTCGCAAATAAAAGATACACGACTATAAATTAATACAAGGATAAAAAAAACAAAAAACAAAGGAGACACGCACACAATCTGAATAACTCACGTTGTCCTTGCCTGGGTTTGCAATTTCAGCGAAAAAAGATTTTTTTGGGGGGGGGGGGGTCATCCTTGCTTTAAGATGGCGCCCTGGGGACCCTTTTGTGGCCTGCCTTGGGGTTGTGCGCCCCTTTCACCTACTATGCTGAACCTAATTCCTGGAATAACCCACTTTCTGGATTTACACAGTCTCTAAACTCTTAGCCACAAATTAACCGAGATTATCCAAGTTTGGTGCGTTGCCCGAATGCAGCCATTTGACTTCTGGCTCGCCAGTTCATCTTCTCTTATTCAGCCATTGGTTGAGCTGCTGTGATGTCACAGAATAATCCACAAAGGCTCCGCCCACCACTGAAGAAATACCTGTTTTCTGAACGCGAGAAGTGAGATTGGCGAATGGGATGAAATTCTCAAATTTGGGTGGGGGGTCGGTCACCGTGAGCCCTGTCGTGTTTATGAAGCCCTAACTTTTTCCTGTTTTGCATCTGATAATACCGTGATACACTGCCCCTGAACGGTGAAGCTCCACATCCCATCACCTTCATTAACTACGGCTTGACAAGAACCTTCCATAAATAGTGGCCCATATATATATATATATATATATATATATATATATATATATATATATATATATATATATATATATATATATATATATATATATGTTTTCTCAGGTTTTCGCGGGTGTTTGTATGTAGGTCTTTGGTTATTCGGGTCTTCTCCCACGTAAAATTGGAAGTGTCTTGGCGACGTTTCGACGAAGTCTCATTCGTCATCTTCAGGCTGGTGTTCTCGGCTTCGTGCTTCCAGGAGCAAATGGAAGCACGAAGCCGAGAACACCAGCCTGAAGATGACGAATGAGACTTCGTCGAAACGTCGCCAAGACACTTCCAATTTTACGTGGGAGAAGACCCGAATAACCAAAGACCTACATATATATATATATATATATATATATATATATATATATATATATATAATTATTATTATTATTATTATTATTATTATTATTTATTGGTTAATCTTTAGTGAGATTCACAGCCTTTGAGGCTGGTTAATAGCTCAGCAGCTCAAGTCCTAACCAAGGACCTAGGAACTGTTAAGGTATCGTCGGAGGATGTAAGCTGTTCCGAGTAAGGTGGTTTTTTGTAGTCAAAATGTTCAAATCCGGCAAATTTAGAATTTCTAAATAGCGGGGTATATATATATATATATATAAAAAATTATTATTATTATTATTATTATTATTATTATTATTATTATTATTATTATTATTTTAATCCCTTCCATCTGCAGCAACATCCTTATTGCACTCAATTTCTTTTCTTTTAAAAAACTGAACATTTTTGCTGGAAGTCGGTGGACTCAGCTGGATTCCGCTCTTGAATCAATTCTGAGAAATCAATCCCATTTGTTTTGCGCATTCGGATCAATTCGAATCCCCCAATCCGGCCTGATTCGACTGGGGGACGGGGGAGGGGAGAGGTGAGGTGCCTCTAAAAAGCAGGCACGTAGTTTAAATTCGCCAGAAGCGTCGGACACGATCCAAACAGTTTTGAATCGATTTGGCCTTTTTCTCCGGTCGTGATCCACGTTCGAAATCCATCTCGGTCCGATGCTATGGACTAGCCAACATGCCACTTGGGCTGACTCACCTTAACCAAGTTTCTCTGAGTCTTTTTATTTATTTATTTATTTTTATAATTTTATCCTTAAACATTTTTGAATACAGTGTATTGTCGGGGTATACCATTTACAAGGGGAGGGGAAAAAAAGGCCAGATAGAAAATAAGTAATAAATATTAACACATAAGTTTCTTTTTATATTGGCTTATTTACATATTTGTTAACGATAATGATTGTAGTTATAAGCCATCTCTATTTTTAATACAAGCATTCATTTTCTTCCTCTAATTTCTACCTCTTGTGTCTAACCTCTCAGAAAATCTATTCCATATCAAATAATATTTAGTGTCGTCTTTATCTTTTATTTTTAAAGTTAGTCTGTCCATTTCAGCACAATCTAAAAATTTTTTGAATTACTTCCTCATCTGACGGGGTGTTCTCTTTTTTCCAGTATTTAGCAAATACCCTGTTTGCCCCAAAATAAGACATCCCCTGATAATAAGCCCAATTGAGCTTTTGAGCGCATGGCAATAAGGCCAAGCGCTTATTTCAGGGTTCAAAAAAATATAAGACGGTCTTATTTTCGGGGAAACAGGGTATGTAAAACTAAATATCAAGAGCCTTGGTAGTACAGTGGTCTAAGGCACCCTGTTATTAGGCTGGTTATTAAGACCAGCTGCCTGCAATTACTGCAGGTTCGAATCTCGCCAAGGCCCAAGGTTGACTCAGCCTTCCATCCTTTCTAAGGTAGGTAAATTGAGGACCCAGTTTGTGGGGGCAATAAGCTGACTTTGTATAAATATACAAAAAGGATGAAGGCTATTGCTTAGCACATTGTAAGCCGCCCTGAGTCTCCGGAGAAGGGCGGCATATAAATCAGATTTAAAAAATATATACATATATGTGTGGTCCTTTTATCAAAATCCTCTGGTATTATGCCCAACAAATATATTTCTGGTTTCAGATCTATATTCTGTTTAATTATCTTTTCCAGCCAGCTACGTATTTTCTCCCAATATTTTCTTGCTTTGATACACATCCACCACATAGGATAGTAAGTACCTGCGATCTGATTGCATTGCCAGCATTTGGCAGACAGATTACCGAACATTAGTTTCTGTGAGTCTTTAAAACCATCTGCATGTGTTTTGCTTTGGCTGTTTCAAGCATTAAGCTTCTCGGCAAGAGCCAGGCAGTGATGCCAAGATGGTGTTTCCTGCCCATGTGCAGAGTTTCCTATGACTTTTTCTCTCCTCTCCTCTTCTACGGCATCTTTGGGCTGTTAGGAGCAGAATATACAAGTGTAGAAAACACGCACGCCACAAAAAATTATAAAGGTTGCAATTTGCTGCTTGGTCAGATTTTTTCAGCATGTCCTCTCGGCAGCTTAGAATTTGCAAAATATGGGGGGGAGGGAGAAGCTTTAGGCTCTTCCCCCTCCCCAACCGTCAAAGTGAGAATGGAAGGGGAATTGCCAAGTTGTTTGCCTTGATGGGAAGGGTGGGGGGCAGTTTCTCTCCTCCCCCCCTCTGCTTTGCACCTGAAGCCTTTCCCCGCACGATGTGTTGACAGTAATTAAAAATGCCACACTCTCTTTCTCTCTCGGTCCTATTTCCTGCAACCGCTAGCTTATTACCGGAGGGGGAGAAATGATTATGCTCTTGAAACTGGACGGATTTTTCTTCCTCTCCTGCACACTTTCAGGCACACACAGCCGTGTGCGCACACACGGATCCGGGAAAAGGGGATGACAGACAGTTGGTGCAATGGGCCGTTTTGTCTCCTGGGACTTTCGGGGTCGTTCGGCCGCTGAATGTGGGTGGGCTTGTCAGTCAGTGGCAGTCAGGGGGTAGGGTAGGGGGGTACTGGCAGCGGGAAGGTTGAGGAACGGGGGGGGGTGAGTTCGAAAGTCTAGACAAGGTTGCTTCCTTCCCTGGGGTGAGGAGTGGGTTGCAAGAGCTGAGTCTTTTCTCTGCTTCGCTAACCCCTCCCCCAATGAATGGGTCTCCAAGCTGGTGGGTTTCCTGCCTGGAAAAGGGGGAATTTCTGTTGTTGTTGTTTTTTGTTTTGCACAATGCAAGAAAAGTGCGTTTTAAAGCAATAGCGATAACGCTTATATACCGCTTCATAGTGCTTTTACAACCCTCTCTAAGCGTTAGCTCAAGAAGGACGCGGTGGCTCAGTGGCTAAGACGCTGAGCTTATCGATCAGAAAAGTCGGCAGTTCAGCGGTTCGAATCCCTAGTGCCGCGTAACGGGGTGAGCTCCCGTTACCTGTCCCAGCTTCTGCCAACCTAGCAGTTCGAAAGCATTTAAAAAATGGAAGTAGAAAAAATAGGGACCACCTTTGGTGGGAAGGGAACAGCGTTCCGTGCGCCTTTGGCGTTGAGTCATGCCGGCCACATGACCACGGAGACGTCTTCGGACACACTGGCTCTTCGGCTTTGAAACGGAGATGAGCAGTGCCCCCTGGAGTCGGGAACGACTAGCACATATGTGCGACGGGAACTAAGAGGTTTACAGAGTCAGCCTCTTGCCCCCAACAATCTGGGTCCTCATTTTACCCACCTCGGAAGGATGGAAGGCTGAGTCGACCTTGAGCCGGTGAGATTTGAACTGCCGAACTGCAGCTGAAGGAGCCTGCAGAGAGCAGATCTGCTTAAAAATCAGACTTGGGTCTTGGGAAGCGTGCCCCACTCCACGGTGCTGGGGTGATCTCCTTCCCACTCTTCCTTTCTTCCCAATCCTTTCGCGCGGAATCTCCTTGTGGCGTCTCATCCATCGCCAAACAAGGATTTTCTTGGTTTTTTGGAAAATCGGGAACTGTCAGCTCGGTCCCGCTTTGCTTACCAACGGATATTCAGCTACTGATTATGGTTCGTACCTTGAGGGGCTGCTTGCAAGATGGAAAGCCCTACGGTTGCGTTTCCAAACAGCCTTTGAATCCTTGACAATGTTAGTTTGTGGCCGTAAGTGAATTTATCTTCTCCTTCTGCCGCCTGGATTTTTCCATCAAGTTGCGGCTTTTCTCTGGCACCAAAATGGTAGTTTTAACGTTTTATACAAAAGTGATGTGTAAATAGCGTGAATTTAAAAACAATGAGAGAGAGAGAGAGAGAAACCAAGGAGGCTTCCTCCAGCTAGCATCTTCCAACTCCCACGAACCATTTTAGTCTTTGCTTTGCAATTGAAAAGCAAAGAGACATTTAAACAGGCTGCTTTTGATATCCAGGTCTTGCTAACGGAGTCTTCTTTAATCAGATTTGTTGATAAAGAAAAGGCAATGGCAGAAGTCTCGACAGCGAGATACGTTCCCTCGAGCGCTTAAATTCGGCTAGACTTATAATTCTCTTTTTAAAGGAGAGTTGGGGGAAAAAAAGATGCGGAACCCCGGACAAAAAGTCTTTCATTCATTCATTCATTCATTCATTCATTCATTCATTCATTCATTCATAAATAAATAAATAAATAAATAAATATCCAGAAATAGTTAAATTCAACAGTCCTTCTGCTGCATCGCGTGCTAAAATGTGCTAGACTCTGTCGGTAGGGGATTTTGACACTCCGTAAAATGAGGCACCATTCGTTGGGCGCCAAATCCTTTCCCGGGCCTCGTTTTCAACTCTTTGTGCCCGTATTCGGAATCCTGAGGACTAGAAACTTAACTTGGCGAAGGGAGTACCGTGATGTAAAAAATGGTGTCACATTGGTAAGAACCCCTTCTTTCTCGCTATTCATCCTTCCTTTTTTTCTTTTTTTCCTTTCTGCCCCCCACAGAAAATTCCCACACGCCCCTGTTGGAGGGCCCGGTGACGCAGATGACTCCGGAGGAAGATTACCGGCGGCTGATGTCCGCACTCAATGAACACAGCACTTTCGAGGAGCAGCAACAGCAACAGCAGCGTCTCTACCAGTTGGCCGGCGGGATCTCCGTCCCGAGTCACAGCGGTGAGGATGGGGAATTCTGGGAGTTGAAGTCCGCGCATCTTGGAGAGTGCAACAAAGATGGTTGGGGGGTACGGGGCGGAGGCTAAAACATCCTGTTGGAAGAAATGTCCTTCTGGGTTCAGTTCCAAGTGGGGAGAAACATGGTGGCTGCTTGGAAAGATGATTTTTCGTGGTGGACAGGATCACATGCCTTGAAGATCTTGGGTGAAGAGAAAAATAAGGGAAGAGACTCTGAGAGTGCCTGGGTTTTATACCCTCTCTGGGCTTTTGAATTCGAACTTGCATTCTGATTGGTTGTCAGACTCCCATGGGGTCATGCAGGGGTAACTTTGTAGGTTGTCTGTCTCCCAGGCTTGGTTGGCTCTTGCTGGGTGATGATGCAATGAAAGGGCTTTGGGATTCCTGTTACGGCTCTGCCTGAAGGAGGTAGATCTTTGTTATGTAGAATAGACTGGCCCAGGCCCTTAACAGCCCATTGACAAATGGGGGGGGGCTGATTTTCTGCCTCCCTTTAATATTTCCTAAAATATCTCATTTTCCTAGGAGACGGGTGGGTGCTGAGTTCCTACAATACGAAGGACGATGGCAGGAATAGGGTGTATCTAGTTTAGTGATAAGAAGGACCAGGGGGGACATGATACCATGGTTCCAGTATTTGAGGGGCTGCCCCAGAGAGGAGGGGGTTCAAACTATTTTCCAAAGCACCCGAAGGTCAGACAAGGAATAATGGATGGGAACTGAGCAAAGAGAGATTCAATCTGGAAGTAAGAAATATTTAATGGATCAGTGAACAGCTTCAGAGGTTGTGGGTTGCTCCATCCCTGGAGGCTTTTAAGAAGAGATTGGACAGCTGTATTTGTCTGAAATGGTACCGGTTTCTTGTTTCAGCAGGGGGTTGGACTAGAAGACCTCCAAGGTCCCTTCGAATTCTGTTATTCCATTCTGTGAAAGTGGCCAAGTTTTGGGGAGGGGAAAAAACTTCTGTTTAAAGCCTATAAACGCTTCAACACTGGTTATTTTGTGGGTCTGATTTTGTGGTGCGGTGGCCTAGAGGTGGAGCTCTCGCCTCGCAATCAGGAGGCTGTGAGTTCGATCCTAGGTAGAGGCTGATATTTCTCTCTCTGGGCACGATGAGAATATATAAGGCTGTGATGGTGAACCTATGGCACGCATGCCAGAAGTGGCACGCAGAACCATCTCTCCAGGCATGCGAGCCGTCTCCCGTTGCTGTTCTGGGTTCCGGCGCGCTGGCCAGCTGGTCTTCACGCACGCGGGAGTGCCGGAAACCGGAAGAGTGTCCACCGCCCGGTGTGCATGCACACACCAGGAAGATGATCTGGCTTCCGGCGCGCACATGCTCACCGGGCCGCTGCCCTTCTGGTTTCCGGCAACTGCACACGCACTCCCGTTTCAACATTCGGTGCCGAAAAGATTCGCCAACGCTGATATAGGTTGAACTAAAACTCCGCATTGGTGACAAGAAAGGCATCCGGCCAGTAAAACAACTCAGCTGCATTTAGTTGCCCAGACTCCACCCTGCGAAGGGATTATGGGGTCGTTTAAAAAAAAAAAAAAAGATGATAATGATTTTGGGGTCTGATTGTAAATCCAGGATGGCCACTTCTGAGCAGTGCAAAGTTTTGGGTTTTTTTTTTTGCTCTTATCGGCTGGAAGATGTTTTAATTCACCCTCGGTGCTCGGAGGGGGCCCGCTGGGGGAGCGAGGCTCAATTATAAATGGTATTTCTGCCAGGCGAAGCTCTTGATGATATGCAGGCGCCCACCGGTGGCACCAACTCATCTTTAATTATTTAGGGGTTTTTTTTCTTTTCTTTCTTTATTTGCGGCTTTAATTGCGGCATCTGCTTCTTCCTCCTCCTCTCCAACTCGCCCCCCCAGCCTAATTCCGCATTTCCCTCCTTGTAAATAGGGTTATAAGCAGCTATAAGGGTTTCCCCCTCCCTCCTTTATATTTTATTAAGCTTGCATCAAAATCAAAACACAGAAAACCTTCTAGAGCAGTGATGGCTAACCTTTTTGCCATCGCGCGCCAAAAGCGAGGGTCGCGGGGGAGGGTTGCACCCAAGTGTGCCCACACCCGTAATTCAGTGTGCCCCCCCCATGCACGCGCAACACCCCTGCGCTTCCCCCAGTTTTGGCACACGATGGCATGGTGGGCTCAGTAGGCCCGTTTTTTGCCGGAAACAGCCCGTTTGCCGACTTCCGGTGGGACTGGAAGGCCTGTTTTTTCGCCCTCCCCAGGCTCCAGAGCCTTTCTAGGAGCCTGGGGAGGGCGAAAACGGCCTTCCCCAGAGGCCCTCCGGAGGCCGGAAATAGCCTGTTTCCTGACTTCCACTGGGCCTGGAAGGCCCGAAAATCAGCTGGCCGGCACACATATGCTTGCCAGAGCTGAGCTAGGGCAGTGCTCATGTGCCCACCGATATGTCTCTGTGTGCCACTTGTTTGCCATCACGGTTCTATAGATTCAGTAGGCAGAGTTTTCGTTCGGCTAGCTCACATCCCAAAAGCCAGCCGAAACTCTTCTCATTCCTTTCAAAGCCCCAAATTTGGCCTCTCTTGCAGTGTGAGAGAGATTTGGCCGCGGGAGCTTTGAATTCGTAAATGGAACTTTGCACACGCTCAGGGGCACTCTTGACCCACCGCGAAAAGAACGAGCTGAATTCGCCGGCAAGCCTAATCTTGGTTCCGTTTGACTCCACGAGGGTTTGCGATTGACTGATAGCGGATTTTATTCCTCCCGGCACAGATATCCTCCGAGCGCGTCAAGAGGTCGCCTCGCGAAACCCCGGCAGCCTAGAGCCTCACCTTCCCTCGGCCAGCAACTCGTCCAGCCAGCGCAGAAAGCAGGGGCTTCCTCAGCACCGGGATTCACACTTCAGTGAGAGGTATCTCGACGCCGTGCCCATTCTTACCTTCGTACAGGCGGTCCTCGGCTTACGACTTGTTTAAGCAACCGTTCAGAGTTACGACGACGCTGAGAAAAGTGATTTACTTAACAATCGTGATGACCTGCTGGCTTCGGCAAGTTTGTGGGGAAACTGGCAGGGAAAGGCCACCAATCATCATCTTGCAATGTGTCGTTTAACGACTGCATAACAACAACAACAAAAAAAAACATCGGTTAAAATCAGGCCTGGTCAAACCACACCGGTGAACAACAAGTTTTCTGGTTCTGGTGATGGTCATAAGTCGAGGACTGTCTCCTTCGCTCTTTTGCAAAAGTGGGAAGCCGTGCCAAGGTCTGGGGCTCGAACAAAAGCCAACGGCAGGCAGGGAGATTTATGGCGTCTCCCTTTCTCCGGGAGGTGGGCGGTAATGCACATTGGGGGGGGGTTCGGGGGGGAGGCCCTGGAAGCCGCTTGGCGTGGTGCTAAAATTCCATTTCAGCTTCCTGTCGGACTCCGCAGGGATTCGATCAGCACAGGGAGGCCATTGTGGCAGGAAGAATAATTAGCTGTTGAAAAATTCAGCCGGTTGCTGGAGGCAGCTGAGAAAGGAGAGGAGAGGCAGGAGGGGGAAAGATCCGTTTGCAGCCTTGCGGATGATGGGATATGGATGGGGGATCCCTAGCTGAGGAAAGGGGTTCAAAATTGGCTCGAGGAAGCAGGCAGGAATGGCCCAGGTTCAGCGGTGAGGATGGGAAATTCTGGGAGTCCACACGTCTCGAGACTTTGGAAAGAGTGCAGAGAAAAGCCGCAAAGATGATTTGGGGGGGGGCTGGAGGCTAAAACCTAACGTAGGACGATGGCAGGAATTGGGTGTGTCTAGTTTAGCGATAAGGGACGTGGTGGCTCAGCGGCTAAGGCGCTGAGCTTGTCGATCGAAAAGTCGGCAGTTCAGCGGTTCGAATCCCTAGCGCCGCGTAACGGGGTGAGCTCCCGTGACTTGTCTCAGCTTCTGCCAACCTAGCAGTTCGAAAGCACGTAAAAAATGCAAGTAGAAAAATAAGGACCACCTTTGGTGGGAAGGTAACAGCGTTCCGTGCGCCTTTGGCGTTGAGTCATGCCGGCCACATGACCACGGAGACGTCTTCGGACAGCACTGGCTCTTCGGCTTTGAAAGGGAGATGAGCACCGCCCCCTAGAGTCAGGAACGACTAGCACCTACGTGCGAGGGGAACCTTTACCTTTAGTTTAATGAAAAGAAGGACTAGGGGTGACATGATAGCAGTGATCCAATATTTGAGAGGTTGGCCACAAAGACGAGGGAGTCGAGCTATTCTCCTAAGCCCCAGAAGACGAGAAACGATGAATGGAAACTAACCGAGGAGAGAAGCAACCTGGAATTTAAGGAGAAACTTCCTAACAGCGAGGACAATTAACCAGTGGAAGAGAAGTCGTGGCTGGTGCTCCATCCCGGGAGGTTTTTAAGAAGTAACTAGACAGCCACTTATCTGAAGTATGGTATAGGTTCTCCTGCTTGAACAACAGGGGGCTGGACTAGAAGACCTCTTAAGGTCCCTTCCAAGCTTATTCTATTCTATTTTAAGAAAAAAAAAAGGGGGGGGAATATCAGGCCCAGCGGTCTCAACCTGTGCTTTTCTACTTTGTTGGAGAGTAGAATTGCCATCGTGGTTGGGGCTTATGGGGGTTTGGTGTCCGAGGTCTGCTCCTGAATAGCCTGCTTTTTTGGGGGGGGGCTGTGTTGTTCGGTAAGAGCGACGTCGGGGTTAAAATGCAGCAGCGCAACGGGTGTGCCTGCTAATGACTTAGAAACATCGATTAGGTGCAGGCCATTAGTGCGTATTGTTAAAGAAAAAGCCAATACTTTTAAAGCTCAGCAAACCATTTGTCTCCTCTTAAAGGACATATCAAATTTAGCCACGGCGGGAGTTAAGATCCTCTAATATCTTTGCAGGCAGGTTTGGGAGGGGGGGGAAACGATACCGGGAGGGGGAAGTATTTACTCGCGTGCAAACACGCAAAGCCAAGCGAGCGCCCATTATAGAAAATCGTATCGATCCCTTTTCCCTTTTTAAAAAGTTGATTGGTTTATTTTTTTAAATATATATATATATTTTTGGAAGACGGATCTCGCATTGGCTCCCGGGGCTACAAAAGGGCAGAACTCGTGGTCCGGAAAAGCAAAGAAGACCTCCTGGCCGAAAAGCAGGGGTGAAATGCTCCCGGTTCGGATTTGGTAGTGATGATGGTGGGTGGTTCGGAGAACCGGCAGCAAAAATCCCTGCCCCCCCCGCTGCCCATGCCCAGCTGAGCCGCGCAATTATCAGAGGCTTTTTTTTTTACTTTTAAAAGCCTTTTTTCTTCGGCTGAAAAAATGCTTTTAAAAGTTAAAAAAAAACCCTCTGATGATCGCGCGGCTCAGCTGGGATCGTCAGAGCCTTTTAAAAGCATTTTTTCTACAAGCTCTTCGGCCGAAGAGGTTGCAGGGGAAAAAAAATGCCTTTAAAAGCCTCTGACGATCCCAGCGGAGTTGCCTGATCGTCAGAGGCTTTTCAAAGCATTTTTTTAAACAACCTCTTCGGCCGAAAAAATGCTTTTAAAAGTTTTTTTAAAAAAGCTTCTGATGATCGCGCAGCTCAGCTGGGATCGTCAGAGACTTTTAAAGGCATTTTTTCTACAACCTCTAAAAAAATGCTTTTAAAAGGCTCTGACGATCCCAGCTTGAGTTGCCTGATTGTCAGAGGCTTTTAAAAACATTTTTTTTATACAACCTCTTCGGCTGAAAAAATGCTTTTAAAAGTAAAAAAAAAAAAAAAAAAGCCTCTGATGATCGTGTGGCTCAGCTGGGATCGTCAGACCTTTTTAAAAGCATTTTTTCTACAACCTCTAAAACAATGTTTTTAAAAGCCTCTGACAATCAGGCAACTCAGCTGGGATCGTCAGAGCCTTTTAAAAGCATTTTTTAAAGGTTGTAGAAAAACTGCTTTTAAAAGTTTTTTTTTTTAAAAAAAAGTTGGCCACGCCCACCCAGTCACATTACCCACCCACGAAGCCACACCCACAGAACAGGTAGTAACAAATTTTACATTTCACCACTGCCGAAAAACGTAGGGTTTGAGGGTATTTTTAAGGGGAGAGAAGGGCGAGAGAGAGAGAGAAGTCCATCTGTTTGGCTATATAGTTGGTCTAGAGTTATGGGGGGGGTGACACCCCCTCCCTGCAAAGAAGATCAGATTAATACCTGCAGTGTGACCGTAAATCTTGCCCCCCCCTCCCCAAGGCCCGCTTAATCCTTGCCAAGTAACGTCAGCAGCTCCTGCCAGCTCAGCTGCCCGTAAGCAGATTGGCCTGGGTGACACCGGATTCTCAAGAGCCCTTTGCCAAGTCCGAATTAACCCGTTTTTGGTGCCTCTCCCTGGGAGGGGAAATCCTTGCTTGGGGAAAGGCGGGGGTGGGTGGGTGGGTGGGTGAGAGAAATGACCCATATTCCAGAAACTTTAAAAAAAAAAAAAGTTTCCAACCCTCAAAATCTGTTTCTGTCATTTTCTTGGCAGATTTTGGGTTTTGGCTGATCCATCTAGGGTGATGAGGGCTAAAACATATGAAGGAACGGTTGCGGGAACTGGGCCTGGCTAGTCTAGTGAAGAGAAGGACCAGGGGAGACACGAGGGCAGTCTTCCAATATCTGAGGGGCTGCCCCAGAGAGAAGGAAGGGGGGTCAAGCTATTTTCCAAGGCACCCAAAGGCCAGACAAGGAACAATGGATGGAAACTGAACAAGGAGAGAGATTCAACCTAGAAATAAGGAGACATTTTCTGACAGTGAGAGCAATCAACCCATGGAACAGAAGTTGCCTTCGGAAGTTGTGGGAGCTTCATCACTGGAGGCTTTCAAGAAGAGACTGGGCTGCCATCGGTCAGAAATGGTGTAGGGTCTCCTGCTTGGGCAGGGGGTTGGACTAGATGACCTACAAGGTCCCTTCCAACTCTGTTCATCTAATCTAATCTAATGTATTTGAGAAGGGCCTCTGTGCCAGTAGCGGTTGTAAATGCAGGTACTCCTCGATTTAATGACCATAATTGAGCCCAAAGTATCTTATCTATCCATCCTACCTACCTACCTACCTACATCTGTGTTTCTTACCCTATCCATCCATCCATCCATCCATCCATCCATCCATCCATCCATCTCTATCTATCTCTACCTACCTACAAAGCTATCTATCTCTATCTATCTACCTACCTATCTATAAATCTATAGCTCTATCTATCTATCTATCTATCTACCTACCTACCTACCTACCTACCTACCTACCTACCTACCTACCTACCTTAACTATCTATGTATCTATCTATCTCTACCTACCTACCTACCTAACTTATCTACCTACCTATCTATAAATCTATATCTATCTATCCATCCATCTATCTTATCTATCTATCATCTATCTATCTATCTATCTATCTATCTATCCAGATCTGTCTTTATCTATCTGCATCTGTCTTTATCTATCTGCATCTATCTATCTATCTATCTATCTATCTATCTATCTATCTATCTATCTATCTATCTATCTATCTATCTCTAACTGCCTGTCTGGCTGCCCATCCATCCACCCACCCACCCATCCATCGCAATAGCCCTTAGCCCTATATACCGCTTCACAGCGCTTTCTAGCCCCTCTCTAAGCAGTTTACCAATGTCAGCCTCTTGGCCCCCCAAAACAATCCGGCTCCTCCTTTCTCCGACCTCGGAAGGACGGACGCCCGAGTTCAACCTCGAGCCGGTCAGGATGCAGAAAATGAGGTTTAACCTGAGTTACGCGATCCGGTGGGAGGACGCGCCGAGGGGTGGAAATTGGGGAGGGAGGCCAGCCGAAAGACAGGGGTAGGCGGGTGGGTCGGTGGGCTAACCCAGCCTTCTTCCCTTTTGATGCCCCTCTGCAAATTTCCCTGCGGCCCCTTCCTCCCTTCCTCCCTTCCTTCCTCCCACCACCACCCTTCCTCGCCCGGTGCAGGAGGTCAGCCAAGGGCCACCGGGTCTGCTTAATGGGCAGAGCGGTTAAATGCCACTTGATTTCCCAAATTGGTCCTTACCCAGCAGGTGGCAAGGCTCTCCCCCACCCCCTCCTCTCGTCTCCCTGTGATGATTACAGCTAATTACGATCAGGACCGGCTCCTCCTCTCCCCCCCCCACCTCTGTCCCCCCCTCCCCCTAGCTTTAATTGTCCGTTATTCATCGGCTCAGCTGTCTGTCCAGAGTGGGGGAGCGGGGGGGGGGAGGGAGCTTGGCAGACCCCGGTCGGCCCCCGGTCTAATTGCAAGGCCAGAGGGATTAGGTCCGGTGATTACACCCTTCATGCTGTAATTACATCAGCATCGCTCGGCTCGCGGCGCCCAACGCTTAAGCGCCCCCGAAGGTCATGCGCTGCGTTACCTGAGATTAATTGGCGCTGCCAGCCAAGTGCGAGGCTCTGGCGGAACAGTTATGCGATTAGCATTAACATTTCAACAGCCGCCGATCGATCCAGCCCCAGCCTGACTGGCCCGGCCGTGGCTGTCGTCCAGACACACCGGGAGCTGTGCAATTAGTTTAGACGAGGAAGGGAAGGAGGGGGAGGACGGGGAAGGGGAGGCCCTGCAGAGGCAGACGGGAGGGGAGGGCTTGGAAGGGGAAAGACAGATGGGTCGAGAGGAGGGGAGGGGCGTCCTTGCAAGCGGGATGGTTGAATGCACGTTTGCAGATTTCAATCCCGGCCTTTTCGATCCCTTTTGGCAAGTCTTAGAAGTGTTGCGTGCGGACAAACGACGATCGCGGGGGGGGGGGGTAGGGGGGTGTTTGTGGTCTTGCGCTGGCTTTGCCGCCCCGTGAGCTTCTTCGGAAGCACCCTGCTAGCTGTTGGCATCCATCGAGGACCCAAGTTGTTTGGGGGGGCTAACTAACTCTGCCCGCTGCCAGCAGTTCGATCCTGACCGACTGGCTCCAGGTTGACTCAGCCTTCCGTCCTTCCGAGGTCGGTAAAACGAGGACCCGGATTGTTGGGGGGCAAAAGGGCTGACTCTGTAAAAGGCTTAGCGAGGGATGTAAAAGCACTATGATAGATTTTTACCCCAAAAGTTTTTTATTAAAATAAATTTGATAAAAATAAAAAAAATCCGATTTAAATCAAAAAAATCCAATTTTTTTGATTTTTTTTTAAAAAAAATCATTGATTTTTATCCACCCTGGTATGGGAGCAGTCTCTGTAGCGGACAAAAAAGCTCTACAGAGAATCATTAAAACTGCCCAGAATATCATCAGGACTCCAGCTACCAGCCCTGGACGACATCTTCGCATCTCGCTGTTTGAGAAAGTTGCATAACATTCTCAGAGACTCTTCCCATTCTGCTTATCATCTTTTTGGACTGTTGCCTTCTGGCAGAAGATCCAGAACGATTAAAACTCGGACAGCATGTCTTCTGAATAGTTTTTATCCCAGAGCTGTAATCGCACTCAACCATGAACTCAAGGGCCACCATCAGTGAGCTGTTGGACGGCATGACTTGATCTGTTGCGTGGATGTTTGGATGGTTTAGGGGTGGGGAATTCGTAGTGGGTGGGAGTGTGTTTGGGGATTGTTATGTGTGTTGGATCTGGTCTTTGGGTGTTAAGTGAATTTCGTTGTATGGGTATACTGTGTGTACACATACAATGACAATAAAGTTTATTATTTATTTAAATAATATTGATGTTTCTATATCTTCCGATTTTCTCCTGTCGCCTCCTTTTTCAACTTCTCCTTTGTGTTTCCTCTCTATAGGGAGATGTCCCACCCGCCACCTCTCCTGTCGCCCCAGAATGCTCCCCACATTGCTTTGGGGCCTCACTTGCGACCGCCTTTTCTGGGGGTGCCCTCAGCTTTGTGCCAGACGCCAGGTAAGAGGGACACACACACACACACACACACACACACACACAGAGTGGGGTGAAAGGGCCTTGAGGGGAGGGGCTTGGGGGAGGGAGGGAGAACGGAGGCTTTAAATTGGGAGGAGGAAGCGGGGGTGTTCATTTTTTTTCTTTTTTTCCCCCCACCCTAAGGGCCATTTGAGGGAGGGGGGGAATACGCTGGAAGGAGGGGAGGGGTGGGGGAGGGAGGGAGGGAGGGATAAGGGAGCCTGAGAATGTGGGGTTCCCCCCCTCTTGCTTCGCTCTGCTGCTTCTTTTATTAATTTCTTCTCTCGGTGTAAGTCTGCTCCTCCCCCGCCCGCCCCCCCCTCCGGTTAATGCAGTCCATTAATTAATTAATTCATTAATTAATTAATGAGTTTGCTCATTCTCATTCTATGTCCTTCGTTTTTTCTTTCTCTCTTTCCCTCTGGTGTCTTCCTTCCTGCCTTCCCTCCTCCCACCCTTATCTCTCTTCCTCCTTACTCTTTCAGTGTCCCTTCCTTCCTTCCTTCCTTCCTTCCTTCCTTCCTTCCTTCCTTCCTTCCTTCCTTCCTTCCTCTTTCAGTGTCCTTCCCTCCTTTCTTTCCTCCTTCCTTGTCTCTCTTCTTCCTTCCTCTTTCAGTCCTTCCTTCCTTCCTTCTTCCCTCCCTCATCTCTTTTCTTCCTTCCTCTTTCCTTCCTCCCTTCCTTCCTCCCTTGTCTCTCTTCTTCCTTACTTCCTTCCTCCCTCCCTCCGTTCCTCCCTCCCTCTGTCGTCTCTCTTCTTCCTTCCTCTTTCAGTCCTTCCTTCCTTCCTCTTCCAGTGTCCTTCCTTCCCTCCCTCCCTCCCTTGTCTCTCTTCTTCCTTCCTCTTTCCTTCCTTCCTCCCTTGTCTCTCTTCTTCATTCCTTCCTTCCTCCCACCCTCCCACCCTTCCTCCCTCCCTCCCTTCCTCCCTCTGTCGTCTCTCTTCTTCCTTCCTCTTTCAGTCCTTCCTTCCTCTTTCAGTCCTTCCTTCCTCTTTCAGTGTCCTTCCTTCCTTTCTTCCCTCCCTCCCTCCCTCCCTTGTCTCTCTTCTTCCTCTTTCAGTCCTTCCTTCCTCTTTCAGTGTCCTTCCTTTCTTCCCTCCCTCCCTCCCTCCCTTGTCTCTCTTCTTCCTTCTTCTTTCCTCCCACCCTCCCTCCTTTTTGTCCACCTCCTTTTCCCTTCTTTCTGTTTTCCTCTTTTTCGTCTACCTCTCTCCCTCCCTTCCTCCCTCCCGGTGCAATTTCCCCCTGATTAATTCATCTCCTTCCTGGCTCTGCAGCCACCTTCTCTCTCTCTCTCTCTCTCTCTCTCTCTCTCTCGCATGCACATCCACCCACTCACTCAGCCTCAATTTCCGGGCCGGACGTTCGTTGTTCGATCTCTTGCTGGAGCGTGCAGGGAAACCGAACCTCGAGCTGGCAAAGCACAGCCGCATGTTTTACCCTCTGCCCCCCTCCCTCTCTTGTAGCCCGAGTTCACGTTGCTTCTCTTCCCTTTTTCAAGGTTACGGTTTCCTCCAGCCCGCCCAAGCGGAGATCTTTGCCCGCCAGCAAGAGATGCTCAGGAAACAAAACCTTGCCAGGTGAGAGTTTCAACACGAGTCCAATACATGACAGGGCTTGGCACCCGGGATCTCCTGCACCCTCCCGCCCCCCGCGTTTGTCCCTGGACAGCCAGCAATTACCGGGTAGCCTTGGCAGAGAACCAGCGCAATGGGGCGTCCTTTTTATCCTGGATTTTTCTGAGCAGCCGGCCTCGTTTGAAAAACATGAGGAATGGGAGATGTGGATTTAACTGGTTGGGCCTGGCAGTTCGTGGCCCACCGGTGGCAGCAGATTTGGACAGTGAGGAGGTTGGGGAGGAACATGCATCAGTCCTGGAGTCTGGGGAAGGCTCGGATGAGGGCTCTGCGTCGGAGGCGGAGAGTGGGCCAGGCCGTCTGATAGTTATGTGCAGCCTCCGGAATCTGACATCAGTGAGGCAGAAGAACAGCGGGAGCCTGTTCCCAGTGTGCACATGCACAGAGCTGCCAGGAGACAGGAACAATTAAGGAAACAGGGTCGACTTGGGAGTAAGGCTTGGAGATGATTGCTCCCTCCCATAAGACATAAAAGAGAAGTGAACGGGACGTGAGCTTTTGCAGGAAGAAGTTCGTTCATCTGATCGGTAAAAGCTCTGTTTGACTCTGTGCTAAGTTTGGCCTTGCCCTGCGTCTGGAAATTAGTTCTCTGGCAGCATTCCAAGGGAGATAAGGTGGGTGTTTATAAACATTCCCCTGCAAGACTGTTCGAGAAGCCTTTAGGACTGGGAATGAGAATAATTCACAGCCGTATGAACAAAAGAGGGTTGCCGGGACTAAGATTGTAAGGAAGCCTAGATCAGAACAGGCAAGGCCCTCCGTGCTTCTCACGCTAGGTTCTGCTTCGCCCCCTCGTTGACCGGGAGGGGCCAAAGAAACAATTAAAATTAAATTGAGCTTGGCCACTTCATGAAAGTCTCTTTGTATGGAATAATTTCCCATTGCCATTCGTTTGAGGGTGGTGGTGGTGGTAATTTTTTACCCCCCCAAGTCTGTGATTTCCTTGTGGTCTCTTTTTCAAGTACGAATAAAGCTTGCTTAACGTTGAGCCCAGACAGAGTATTGGGGGAAATGAAGTAGAAGAGATTGGAAAAGAATTAAGGGGTGAGGATTACCTCACTAAATTGCCTGATGTTTGAAAGGGGGGGGTGGAATCTCTCATCCTTCCAGATGTCATTAATCTCCAACAGGGTTTGAATCTTTAACCAGTGGAACAACCTGCCTCCAGAAGTTGTGAATGCTCCAAAACTGGAAGTTTTTAAGAAGAAGTTGGATAATCATTTGTCTGAAGTGGTGGAGGGTTTCCTGCCTAAGCAGGGGGTTGGACTAGAAGACCTCCAAGGTCCCTTCCGACTCTGTTATTCTATTAATTTAAAAAGGGTCTCCAATGTGACAGGTTTGCCCGATCTAAATAGACCCTTTCAATTTTGGATTTAGATTTTCTTAAAAAGCTTCCCTCACAGCCACCCACTGAGGCAGCTGACTAGATCCCATTTTTGAGGCAGGGATCTGAGTCAGAGGCGGAAACGGTATACAGGCAGTCCTCGACTTATAACCACAATCAACACCCAAAACTCAAGTGAGTTTTCCCCATTTTACGACCTTCCTCGCCACGGTTGTTAAGTGGATCAGCGCAGTTCTTTTAAGTTAGTCACATGGGTGCTAAGTGAATCTGGCTTCCCCGTTGATTTTGCTTGCCAAGAAGGTCGCAAAAGGGGATCGCGGGACACTGCAACCGTCATAAATGTGAGTCGGTTGCCCAGCATCTGAATTTCAATCATGGTGACCACGAGAATGCTGCCATGGTCCTAAGTGTGAAAAATGGTCCTAAGTCACTGATTTCAGCTCCGTTTGTAACTTGCAAACAGTCACTAAATGAATAGTTGTAAGGGGTACTGGTGGCAGAAGTGGGATTTCAATTACAGACCTTCTCATCCAAACCCAATTCTTTATCTGCGTAGGCTGGAGATGTCAGCGGAAATTATCCGGCAGAAAGAACTGGAGAACCTTCACCGCCAGAGGCTCCTGGCGACCGACCCCATGAGTTTGCACCCGGGGCTTCCTCCAGACCATCCCGCTTTGCGGAGTCTCCACGACATCCCGGAAGGACACCCACTTCGGGACGAGCTTTCCCGGAGGAACGCCATGCTAGTCCTCCGGCATAACAACGCCCCGCTGCTATCGCTCAACCCCCAAGGGGTCCCCGCCATCTCCACCACCCCTCCCAAGGAGCAGGGCACGCGGAGGGGCAGCCGGAAGGCCGCGCACTCTCGCTCCGAGGCGCTGGGCCAGAACGAATCCAAAGACTTGTTGGACAGCCGTCCGCCGGACAGCAACAACGAGGAAATGAAGGACTCGGATAGCGACGGCGAAGCGAACGACGAGAAACCGGACGCTCTAAAGCCCGAGAACAGCAGTGGGGCTGCTGGCGAGATTAAGGAGTGCAAAGAGGTGGCAAAGATTGGCGAGGGCACCAAAGAACTGGGCGAGGTGCCAGCTGGGCAGAACCCACCCTGTAGTTCCGCCAATGCCGAGTTGCCTAGCTATCTCCTGGGTCCGACCATCGGCAAATCGGAGGCCAAGCTACTCCCCACGGCTTCCCTCCCGCCACCCCAGCCGCTGCCGTTCGGTTTCCCGTATACGATGAATCCGTATTTCCATGCAGGTGAGTGAGGGGGGGGGACAATCACAGGTGACATACTTCAGTGGGGCAGAACACACCTTTTTGGGGGGGAGGGAGAAGGCCAAAAATGTAGAATTCCCAAGTGGAATCTAGCAGTCGTGGGGATCAAAGATTGGGCCAAATTTCTGGAGAGAGGAACAAAAAGCCCATCATTTCCAGCTTTCCGAAACATCACCCAGAGTCAGAGATGGGATTCAGCCAGTTCGGGAAAACCGGATGTTAACTTTAAATCTGGTTCGCTGAACCGATAGTTGCAAGGACCGGCTGACTCCGCCCACCCTACCCGTCCCGGGAGTCTCCACGCGGCCCGTTTTGGATGCCAAGTAAGTGCAAGGCCCGTGCGGAGGCTCTGGGAGGGCGAAAAAACGGGCCTACCAGAAACAGGCCCGTTTCCAGCCTCCGGAGCCACGGGGAAGGCCATTCTCGCCCCCCCGGAGGCTCGAGGAAAGCCAGCATTGGTGCAGGAAGCTGGCTAGGCCACGCCCCCATGGCCACGCCCACCCAGCAACCGGGCAAGAAAACCGGTTGCTAACATTTTCCAATCCCACCCTTGCCCAGAGTTCCTTGGCCTTAAGAAGGTGCCCAAATCCATATTCTGTTTTTTTTTTTTAAAAAAAAAGAAAAAAATTAGACAAAGGCTCTGACTAAAGGCACAGCTTGAAATCTCTTCTTATTCCAAAAAAAGTTTCTTTTGTAAAAAAAAATCCCTCCAGGTTTTTTTTTTCCGAGGTCGGCTCTCCTGCAACAAGAATTCTCAACTGACCGATTTGCGTTAGCTACACACCGAAGAGTTAAACGCGCTTTTTAAATTTCTTCTTTCATTTGCAGTGAGTGAGTTTTTTAACGGAGATGGGGGTGCAGAAATTGTGGGATAAAAGCCAGGAGACTCCGTCCCAAATAATTTGTGAATCTTTTCCAGAGATTTATTCCCTCCGTCTACACACACACCCTATTTCGAAGTTCCCCCCCCCCCCCCAAATCTGGGCAACTCATTAAAATGTTAAATTAAAACTCATCACATTCCCAGGCCAAGAAGTTAAGTTGGGAAAATATCTCTCGTCGTCACGCCGCTTAGATTTTTGCTTTGGTCTAAAAGAGAGAATTCTGGTTAATTTCCGAGAACTTCCTAGATACATCCGTGCAAGTTTTCTTGGCAGCAAAAGAGGGGGATTTCATTCAAATCTTAAATCAGAGGTTTAGGGATTTTTCTCGGAAGGGGAAAAAAAACAACAACTGTAAATCTCTCCCATAGCCAGTGAATTGAACAATTAATCCGTGGAACAGCTTGCCTCCAGAAGTTGTAAATGCTCCAAACACTGGAAGTTTTTAAGAAGTTGGATAACCTTTTGTCTGAAGTGGTGTAGGGTTTCCTGCCTAAGCAGGGGGTTGGAATAGAAGACCTCCAAGGTCCCTTCCAACTTTGCTACTCTACTCTACTCTACTCTACTCTACTCTACTCTACTCTACTCTACTCTACTCTACTCTACTCTACTCTACTCTATTCTATATTCCTTCTCATCTCTTCTCTTCTCTTCTCTCTTCTATATTCTTTCTCTTCTCTCTTTTCTATATTTCTTCTCTTCTCTCCTCTTCTATATTCTTTCTCTTCACTCTTTTCTATATTTTTTCTCTTCTCTTTTCTTCTCTCTTCTCTTCTATATTCTTTCTCTTCTCTCTTCTATATTCTTTCTCTTCTCTCTTTTCTATATTTCTTCTCTTCTCTCCTCTTCTATATTCTTTCTCTTCACTCTTTTCTATATTTTTTCTCTTCTCTTTTCTTCTCTCTTCTCTTCTATATTCTTTCTCTTCTCTCTTCTATATTCTTTCTCTTCTTTCTTTTCTATATTTTTTCTCTTCTCTTTTCTTCTCTCTTCTCTTCTATATTCTTTCTCTTCTCTCTTCTATATTCTTTCTCTTCTCTCTTTTCTATATTTCTTCTCTTCTCTCCTCTTCTATATTCTTTCTCTTCTCTTCACTCTTTTCTATATTTTTTCTCTTCTCTTTTCTTCTCTCTTCTCTTCTATATTCTTTCTCTTCTCTTTTCTTTTCTATATTTTTTCTCTTCTCTCTCCTCTCCTCTCCTCTCCTCTCCTCTTCTATTCCCTCTTCTCTTTTTTCTTCTCTTCTCTTCTCTTCTCTTCTCTTCTCTTCTCTTCTCTTCTCTTCTCTTCTCTCCTCTTCTACTCTACTCTACTCTACTCTACTCTACTCTACTCTACTCTACTCTACTCTATTCAATCCACTTCCAAATTCATTTTTCAGCTCCTTCCGAATGTGGCCTGATTTCTCAGGACTTAAAAAAAAAATGTTTGAGCCTCTCCAGGTGACAGGCCTGTCTGTTTCCATCCAGGTTATCTTCCTGACAGTCACCATTAACCTTGGTTTTCAGGGCTGTTTAAGGAATGATTTGGTTCAGGGCTTATGCTTGGATGGAGGAACTCCAAAAATGGCTTATATGTGGAGTTTTAACAAGTGTAGGAGGATGACTGAACACTAAGAGGCTCCCCAGGTTAGGGAAAAGAGAAGATTCCCCCACATTTCGATGGGGAATAAGGGATGAGAGGAAGGAAGGACCATTAAAAATATCTCCCATCCCCAGTACCCTGTTTCTCCGAAAATAAGACCCAACCAGAAAATAAGCCCTAGCATGATTTTTCAGGATGCTCCTAATATAAGCCCTATCCCCAAAATAAGCCCCAGTTAAGATTGTCAGCCAGATGGGTGCATTTAATACCATATTTCCCCCAAAATAAGACCCAACCGGAAAATAAGCCCTAGCATGATTTTTCAGGATGCTCGTAATATAAGCCCTACCCCCAAAATAAACCCCAGTTAAGATTGTCAGCACACGGAGGAGTTTAGTACCGTATTTTCCTACCTGGAAAATAAGCCCTAATGCGTCTTTTGGAGCAAAGATTAATATAAGACCCGGTCTTATTTTGGGGGAAACACAGTATTTATTTTGGAGGCAAGTCACTTTCTCTCTTTCGTCAGGTACCGTGTCCATTCTTGTTTGTTGTCAGAATTGTTTTGGCTACTGCTGCCTCCTTTGGCGAATGTCAAACACACACAAACACACACGCATACACATTCACTTTTCTCCCATCTCCGGCCGGAAACCGCCAATAAAACGCTTGTGCGTTTCTTCTTTTTCTTCGCCATCGTTTTAGCTCGGAAAGTTTTTATTCCAGCAAAAGACGTGTGAGACGGGGTGGGGGAAATATGTTGGCAGAGGAGGCTGGGTGGAAAAATACTTGGGTTATTTTTTGATTTTTTTTTTTAAGCGTTTGGAAGGGTCTGCGGGTTTTTTAATTCTTTTTTTTTTTTAATTGAATAAAACTCTCCTCCATGGTAAATTGGAGAGAATTTAGCTCTGGACACAAATTTTGTTGCTTTCGTTGGTTTGGAATTTCCGTCTCAATTGTGGAGTGGACAAACAACACTGCCTGGTGGAATTCAAATTTTTTTACTACCGGTTCTGTGGGCGTGGCTTGGTGGGTATGGCAGGGGAAGGATACTGCAAAATCCCCATTCCCTCCCCACTTCTGGGGGAAATATTACAAAATTCCCATTCCCTCCCCACTTCTGGGGGAAATATTACAAAATTCCCATTCCCGCCCCACTCCTGGGGGAAGGATACTGCAAAATCCCCATTTCCTCCCCACTCCAGGGGAAAGGATATTGCAAAATCCCCATTCCCCCCCAACTCCTGGGGAAAGGATATTGCAAAATCTCCCACCCCAATCTGGGGCCAGCCAGAGGTGGTACTTTCCGGTTCTCCCAACTACTCAAAATTTCCACTACCGGTTCTCCAGAACCTGTCAGAACCTGCTGAAGAGCACCCCTGGTCTGGAGGCTTGGAAAGGACCCTAAAAGGTCATGTAGACGTGAGTCTCTCCTATGCCTGGATAATCGCTTGGTGTTCTCCTCAACCATCGCACCACCTGGATCAGCGACCCACCCTCACTTCAGATGCTACTTTAGGATCTCTCCACACACACCCCTCCAAACTCAGTCTCTTCTTTGAAAACTTCCAGGGATGAAGTTCCCTCAACTTCTGATGGCAACTTCAGTTCCATCGGTTGATTTTTTCTCACTGTCAGGAAATTTCTCCTTATTTCCAGGTTGAATCTCTCCTTGATCAGTTTCCATCCATTATTATTCCCTGTCTGGCCTTCGGGTGCTTTGGAAAATAGCTTGACCCCCCTTCCTCCTCTCTGTGCAGCCCCTCAAATATTGGAAGATGCTATCCTGTCTCCCCTGGTCCTTCCCTTCACTAGACTAGCCGTGCCCGGTTCCTGCAACCGTTCTTTGTATATTTTAGCCTCCAGTCCCCTAATCCTCCTGGTTGCTCTTCTCTGCACTCTTTCTAGAGTCTCCACATCTTTTCTTTATTGTGTTGACCAAAACTGGATGCAGGATTCCAAGTGTGGCCTTACTAAGTCATTATAGAGTGGAATTAGTTAGTACCTCCCTTGATCTTGATTGCATCCCTCTGTTAATGCAACAGTCCATGTTCATCTACTCCATAATTTTTTCCTGCAGGGCTGCCTCGCTCTCGTCACAGTCTCAGCAACCTGGCTGCCCCCCCCCATTTGCCCCTGGCTAGTGGGGAGGCCTTTCTGCTACTTCTTACACCCGTGGCGGGATTCGTCCTCGGAACTGCCCCCTCCTCCCGCCTGAAAAGCATTCGAACATGCTGAAATCATTAGGGCCTTTGACCCTCCCCCTTCCTCGAAGGTTTTCCTCCTGCCTTCCCCACCCCCACCCCCAACCCCGGCTAGGAAACCCCCCTGGAGGAGTTCGCCTCCAAATTGACCCTGCCTGGTATTTTAATTGACAGTTCATTAAAGATGGATGCGTGGCTGGAGGGAAATGCAGGAACGGAGAGCAGGCTGTCCGCTGGGGAGGCGGGGGTAGGGGGGGGTTGGGGGAAAAAGAGAGGAAAGCTTTGGTGATTTATGTTTCCTCTTTTCCTTCTCGCCTCCGCTCACCCCTGTTTTCCCATCTCTGCAAAAAATAAACCTCCCCCCCTTTTTTTTTTTTGCTCCTTCCAGGCACGATGGGAGGTCTCTTTCTGGATGGGGAAGAGAGCCCAGCCACCGCTGCGTTGCAAGACGTCAGCAAATGGAGCGTAGATGACGTTTGCAGTTTTGTGAGCTGCCTCTCCGGTTGCGCTGAGTACAGTCAGGTAGGTTGCCACTGGGTTCCCTAATAATTGCAGAAACGGCAACAAACTCAACACAACACTCCCTTTTGCATGTGTACAGTGTACAACAAAGTGCCAATTTCAGGAGTCAAAACTCCCGGAAGTTTTGTTTGTTTATGGCTGCATGTTTAGCCTGTTTTTCCGAGTCCAAGCCTTGTACGTACAGAGGTCTCCATTTGATCCATACAGGTACGGTAGTCCTCGACTTAACAACCACAACTGAACCCCAAATTTCCATTGCTAAGCGAGACAGTTAAGTGAGTTTTGCCTCAGTTTATGACCTTTCTCGCCAAGTTGTTAAGTTGTTAAGTTTTGTGAGCTACCTCTCTGGTTGTGCTGAATACAGTCGGATATGTTGCCACTGGGTTCCTTAATATTGCAGAAACGACAACACAACTGCAATATTAAGGAACCCAGTGGCAACATATCCGACTGTATTCAGCACAACCAGAGAGGCAGCTCACAAAACTTAACAACTTAACAACTTGGCGAGACAACAGAGATACAACAGAGGGCCAGTTTCAGAAGTCAAAACTCCCAAAGTTTTGTTTGTTTATGGCTGCATGTTTAGTCTGTTTTTCCGAGTCCAAGCCTTGTACATACAGGGCTCTCTATTTAATCCATACAGGTAGTCCTCGACGAATGACCAAAATTGAACCCCAGATTTCCATTGCTAAGGGAGACAGTTAAGTGAGTTTTGTCCCAGTTTATGACTTTCCTTGCCAAGTTGTTAAGTGAATCTGGCTCCCCCAATTGGCTTTGCTTGTCAGGAGGTCGTAAAAGCGGATCGCATGGCTCAGGGACACTGCAACCGTCGAAAATATGAGGCAGTTGCCAAGCATCTGAGTTTTGATCCCGTGACCGTGGGGGATGTCGCGACGGTCATAAGTGTGAAAAATGGTCGTAAGTCACTTTTTTCAGTGCCGTTGTAACTTTGGTCACTGAACGAATGGTTGTAAGTTGAGGACTAGAGAGAGAATTGCCTAGTAAGTTTTATGGTAGGAATCGGGGTCTCTTGACCCCCCGTTGACCAGTTTCTGGATGGCGACCACCTCCTTACCACACTAGCCATTGTCGTTAGCTGTGTTAATTGCACTCTAAGCCTTTTGCTGGGATCCAGAATGTCTCTTGGAGCACTTTGAAATCGGATCCAGTCAATCAACCAATCAAAATAACAGAGCTGGAAGGGAACTTGGAGGTCTTCTAGTCCAACCCCCTGCTCAGGCAGGGGTCCCTATGTCATTTCAGACAAATGAATCCAAAGCTTCTGAGGTATTGTCGGGCGTTGCACTCACTTTTTAATCACAGGGGCTAGAAACTTGGTTACTCCCTTAAAAAGGCACTCTCGAACCTCTTATTTTATTTACCCAATTTTTAAATCACAGGGGTTAGAAACTTGGTTA
>NW_027256898.1:4862743-5037743 GCF_029215685.1 Pituophis catenifer annectens | reverse complement strand
CTCTGGGGCGCGGGGAAATAAAAGCCATGTCCTTTCGGAGGGAGAAAAGCCGCCAATCCTGGCTCATTAAGCAGTGGTGAAATCCAATTTTTTTTTTATTACCGGTTCTGTGGGCGTGGCTTTGTGGGCTTGGTGTGGCTTTGTGGGCGTGGCAGGGGAAGGATATTGCAAAATCCCCATTCCCTCCCCACCCTAGTGGAAGGATATTGCAAAATCCCCATTCCCTCCCCACTCATGGGGAAAGGATACTGCAAAATCCCCATTCCCTCCCCACTCATGGGGGAAGGATACTGCAAAATCCTCATTCCCTCCCCAATCATGGGGGAAGGATACTGCAAAATCCCCATTCTCTCTCCACTCATGGGGGATGGATATTGCAAAATCCCCATTCCCTCCCCACCCTAGTGGAAGGATATTGCAAAATCCCCATTCCCTCCCCACTCATGGGGGAAGGATACTGCAAAATCCCCATTCCCTCCCCACTCATGGGGGAAGGATACTGCAAAATCCCCATTCTCTCTCCACTCATGGGGGATGGATATTGCAAAATCTCCATTCCCATCCCACTCCAGGGGAATGATACTGCAAAACCCTCATTCCCTCCCCACTCATGGGGGAAGGATACTGCAAAATCCCCCTTCCCACCCCACTCCAGGGGAAGGATATTGCAAAATCCCTATTCCCTCCCCACTCTGGAGCCAGCCAGAGATGGCATTTGCCGGTTCTCCTAACTCCTCAAAATTTCCGCTACCGGTTCTCCAGAACCTGTCAGAACCTGCTGGATTTCACCTCTGCCATTAAGCATCCATCGAACTTGGGTGCATCTGCAGGAAGGTTTCGTGCGATGGCGGCATGCACGTTGCAGAGCAAGTTTAAAAGGATTTAAGTCTCTTTTTTTTTTGTAAACCCCCACCCCCATCAAGCTTTGCATTTTCTTATTTGGGATTTATATTTTTAAAGGGTGCAAGGGAAGCCCGGGCCTTCGCGGGAAATCCGAACCGGGAGAAACGTCTGCTTTTAATGTTTCATCACCCGGAAACCGCAGCTGCTGGGGAGGTCTGTCCCTCCTCGTCGGCTGGGGAAATGCAAAATAAAATTGCGATGGAGGGTTTTTGCGCTGGGAAGAAGAGAGGCGGTGGGGGGGGAAGAGTTTCTGCATTCAAGACAGCTGACTCGTCATTCTGTGTCCCCCCCCCCAAATTCTCTGTGAGTCTGTGGGAAAGGAGGAAGTCCCCAGGACAGGGGTCTGCAACCTTAAGCACTCAAAAGAGTCATTTGGACCGGTTTCCCACAGAAAACTGGGGAATTTTGGGAGTCGAAGCCCACCCATCTTTAAGTGATTTAACACAGATTGATACGCAATTCCATCTCACCATTGCAACTCCTCTGGAGTGTATAGATTAGAACAATGCCGTGTTTGGGAAGGGGGAAAAAAATTGCCTTTGTCCATTTCTAGCAAAATTGCAGCCCCGTCTTGTTTCTCGACAGGTCTTCCGGGAACAGGCCATCGACGGCGAGACGCTACCACTCTTGACGGAAGAGCATTTACTCAACCACATGGGCTTAAAACTAGGCCCTGCGTTGAAAATAAGGTCACAGGTAAGAAGCCGTCCGAAATGAAATTAAAACGGAAGCCTATGAAAAAAGTCGGCCGAACTATCATACTACGTACATCCATTGGCTGCTTCAGGGGTCAGCAACCTGCGGCTCCGGAGCCGCATGTGGCTCTTTGGGCCCTCTGCTGTGGCTCCCTGTTGGGTGATCCCACCACTGGCTGGCCCCACCTTTCACCGTCCCCTCCCACTCACTCCCCGCCTGGCCTGAGAAGATAAGGGTGACGGCGGGGGATGGAGAAGCGGCCAGGGCAGAGAAAGAGAGATACAGAGAGTGGGGGAGAGAGAGAGACAGAGAGAGATACAGAGAGAGCGGGAGAGAGAGAGAGACATAGAGAAATAGAGAGGGGGAGAGAGACATAGATACAGAGAGCAGGGAAGAGAGAGAGAGACAGAGATACAGAGAGAGCGGGAGAGAGAGAGACATAGAGAGATACAGAGAGTGGGGGAGAGAGACATAGAGATAGTGGGGGAGAGAGAGACAGAGATACAGAGAGAGCGGGAGAGAGAGAGATACAGAGAGAGCGTGAGAGAGACAGATACAGAGAGCGGGGAAGAGAGACATACAGAGAGAGCGGGAGAGAGAGACAGAGATACAGAGAGAGCGGGAGAGAGAGAGAGACATAGATACAGAGAGAGTGGGAGAGAGAGAGAGACATAGAGAGATACAGAGAGGGGGAGAGAGAGAGAGAGAAATCCAGAGAGCGTCAGAGAGAGAGACATAGATACAGAGAGCGTGAGAGAGAGATACAGAGATACAGAGAGAGCGGGAGAGAGAGAGACAGAGATGCAGAGAGAGCGGGAGAGAGAGAGAGACATAGAGAGATACAGAGAGAGGGGGAGAGAGAGAGAGGGAGGGAGGGGAGAGAGAGAGATGTCAAAAGGATTTTGTGGTTCCCGGTGTTTTTTAACAACTGGTTCTCTGTCCTAATCACCGGCTGGGTAGGCGTGGCTTGGGGAGGTCATGTGACTGGTGGAAGTGAGCAACATTGAGTTGGCCACGCCCACCCAGTGGCTCCCGGTGCTTTCTTTTCTGTGGGGAACGGGTCCAAATGGCTCTTTTGAGTGCTTAAAGATGCAGAACCCCTGGACTAGTTGTTTCTGTTTGGAAAAAAGGCAAACCACGGTTGCTGGTTTATCAGCAGTGCTGGTTTATCAGCAAACCTTGCTTTATCAGCAGTTATTCTTTTGGGGAGGATCTCTTCCAAATGCAAACTTTTAGATGTACTCTCTCTCTCTCTTTCTTTCTTTCTTTCTTTCTTTCTTTCTTTCTTTCTTTCTTTCTTTCTTTCTTTCTTTCTTTCTTTATTTTATTTTATTTTATTTTATTTTATTTTATTTTATTTTATTTTATTTTATTTTATTTTATTTTATTTCTATACCGCCCCTCTCCCGAAGGACTCGGGGCGGTGTATAGCCAGGTAAAAACACAATACAAATATCACAATTTAAATTTAAAAAATTATTAAAAGTTGGGCTTTAAACCATGGTTTAATTCTGTGTTCTTCAACCTTGGGGCACAGTTTTGCCAAGGTTGAAAAACACTGGTTTGTAATCCATGTGCTGAGCCATAAACCGCGGTTCATAAACCACAGCGGTTGAGTTGGCACGCTATCTCAAGCCACGACAGCTAGTAGGTTTAGGGTGTTGTTGTTTTTTTTAATTGTTTATATTTATGCTTGTAGTTTAATATCCTTTTGTTTTTCATTCTTTTATTTCTAGGCTGCCCAACAGCCCAAGCTTTTTCGCAGCGTCTAATAAAACTTAGCGATATCGAATAAAATCCAACAGAATGCAAATTTAGGAAGCAGCCAAGGCGTTCATTAAAAAAAAATAAAAAATTAGAACAGGGCCCAGTTTAAAATGCTGTTTAAAATCCTGGGCAACAGTCGAGGTGACTTTTAACCCAGTTCACGGCAGAATCTCTCCTCCGAGTTTGCAAACTTTGCAAGAGCCTTAAGCCTGGGAAATCTGGCTTCCAAGTTTTTAGCTGGTCTGGAAAAAGGGGGAGAAATTAACATTTTTCAATGATGCTCTTAACAAAGGAAAGCCAAATTCCCTGAAAGCAGAAATGTAGCTTTGAAGGAAGGCTAAGGTATGATTCCAGCTTCTCTTAGGGCAGTGATGGCTAACCTTTTTGCCATTGCGTGCCAGGAAAGGGGGGCGGTGGGGGGTCACACGCGCGCGTGCCCATATGCATAATTCTATGCGACCCATCCACACCCCACTCACCTCGCTCCTGGCACGCAATGGCCAGGTATGCCCGTTTTTCTTTCTCACCTGGCTCCAGGACCTCTCTAGGCATCTGGGGAGGGCGAAAACAGCCTTCCCTACACCTCCGGAGGCCAAAAATGGCCCGTTTGACAACTTTCAGTCCCATCGAAAGCTGAGCTCGCTGATGTCTAGTCCATCGTGGTTTAGTTAGCCTATCCTGGTTTAACTAGCGCAGCTTTGTGAAATGAATGCATCCGATCTGGGTTTGCTGACGAAGTGATATAGAGCCCTTTGGGTTTAATGCTTGGAAGGCCTCCCTTTGTGTCTTAAGACTGAATTTCTGAAGATGCCCCAACCTCCCCAAAATCTTCAAGGCCTTGTGCCCTTTGCCCAGTGCCTCGCAATCCAATTTCTCCTTGTGTGTTGTTGCTGTGAAGTTGTTTTGAGCCAATCTCTGCAGGCCCAAAAGGGCTTCCTAATTTTTTTTTTGACCTCTTTATTTTGCTTTTTTAAATGCTCTGGCTTCAAAATTGTCCCCGTTCCCCTGCCCCTTTGTGTGTCCCTCTCCCCCCCCCCCAAAAAAAAACCCAGACAGATTCCCTTCTCGGCCTGTTTTTAGATCCTGTAGATCTCCCAGGATTGCACTGGGTCCCAAGTTCTCCTCCTTTCGATGAATCGGTGTTATTTCCGGCGCAATTGTTCCACAGGGAACAATTGCCCAAAGAACCTATTTATTAGATCCCTCGTAAAGAGGGGGGAAAGTAATAAAGCTGCCCTTATCGTTTTAACATAATAAAACAAATGTGTAGGGCGGGGGTGGGGGGAGGTGGGCCGGAGAGAGGAAGGGGAGTCCGCATTGGTAAACAATGTTTATTGCTCTGTGCAGTGGTTTGCAACCATTTCAATTTCCTTGAGGGCCGCATCAGGATTGTGTTTGACCTGGGGGGGGGCGGGGTGGACACAGCCAGGATGGGCATAGCCAGCTTGACGTCACTTGAGTTGGGAGGGTCACCTGTGGTGGCCCAAGCGATCTGCCAGAGAAAATGGGTTCCCGAGCTCCGTTTTCTGCTGCGACAGCCTCCTGCAACCCTCTGCCAGTGAAAACTGAGCTCGGGATGGCTGTGTGCAGCCCTCCCCAGCTCCATTTTCGCTGACAGAGACACTTCAGGCCGGTCCTTCGCTGTTTCCAGGGTGGCTCTGCGGGACCAAATCAAAGCACCTCGCGGGTTGGTTCCCCTGGCACATACGTGCTAGTCGTTCCCGACTCTAGGGGGAGGTGCTCATCTCCGTTTCAAAGCCGAAGAGCCAGCGCTGTCCGAAGACGCCTCTGTGGTCATGTGGGCCGGCATGACTCAACGCCAAAGGCGCACGGAACGCTGTTCCCTTCCCACCAAAGGTGGCCCCTATTTTTCTACTTGCATTTTTTTACCTGCTTTCGAACTGCTAGGTTGGCAGAAGCTGGGACAAGTCACGGGAGCTCACCCCATTACGCGGCAGCACTAGGGATTCGAACCGCCGAACTGCCGACCTTTCGATCGACAAGCTCAGCGTCTTAGCCACTGAGCCACCGCGTCCCACTTTACGACTTTAAAGGCCGTAGTAAATGCCATGTGGACTCCCCCTTAGTACCAGGGCTGTTACTTCTCTGTGTTCTGGAAGAAAGGTGTAGACGACGTTGAAATTTCGGAATTTATGTTTGAAATCTTTGCACCCATTAGCTCGGTTTGGGTGTCGCTTTCCCAAATCCTCCCAGGTGCTTCATTTGCTTTTCCTTGCTGCTTTTTCTCCAGGTAGCCAAGAGAGTGGGCCGGGTGTTGTATATGGCCAGCTTCCCGGTGGCTTTCCCACTGCAGCCGCCCGGCCTGCGACCCGCCGATTGCAACCTTCCTCCCGCCGAGCTTCGCCCACCCTCCACCGGCAGCGTGGCCTCGTCCCCTTACGGAGGGCCGCTTCTCCCCAGCCGGGTTTCCCCCAAGCAGGAAAACGGGACCTCTCTCTTGGCGGCTCTGGGCGATGCCCCCAAGCTCCCTTCGTAACCTCTGGATTCTCCGCCGTCGGACATCCCACTGAAGAAGGAAGCTCCCCCACCCCCCACCCCAAGAGGCCGCGTGGAAATCTGCTAAAAATATTCAAATTGGGGGGGGGAGGAAATAAACACTCGGCGTGATGGAGTGGGAGGGTTGGATTAGGGAGGGTGGGGGAAGTGCTCCAAAGAAACATTGGAAAGAAGTCACAGTTGGAGAAGGAAGCACCGTTCGGCTCTGCAAACCGGCCATGGATGGGGGTTCAGAGGAGCAAGGAAACCCCCTCCTCTTCCTTTTTTGCAGAGGGGGGGTGGGCGGGAAAAAAAACACACATCCCTGGCTGGAACCGGTACAGCGTTTCTGTTTTTGGAAGGGGGAGGTCTATGCATCGCTAAGCAGCTTTTGAATTAATACCAAAGACAAGACAAAGTGATCCAGTGTCCAAACTCCACTCCATGTTTCTTCTTCTTTTTCTTTTTTTTTTTTTTGATTTGGATGGTACGGCACAGCCCAGTCCTGCGTGGGCTGTCTTCTTCCTTTTTCTTTTTTTTTGGGGGGGATTTTCTGTGTCTATCTTTCGATGTGCATCGGTTGGTTGTTGGTTTGCCCGCTCGGCTCGCTTAGTTTCCATCCTGGCCTTCTTTCAGACTCCCCATCTTTTCCGAGGTCGGTAAAAAACAAGGACCCGGATTGTTTCGAGGGCAATGCCCTGCCGACTCTGAAAACGGCTTAAAGGGGATCGTAAAAGCACCGTGAAGCGGCATATAAGTCTTAAGTGCTGCTTCTATTGCCGCTTAGCAGCGGGTTACCTTTCTGGGAACCGTTGGGAAGGAGACGGAAAGAAAGCAGGAAGGAGATTGTGCTTGGGGGGAATGGGGGTACCCCATTGCTCCCGTTCTGGAAGTCTGTCTTTTGTGTGTGCATGTGTGTGTGTATGAGCGGTCCTTGGTGCTCCCCGAGCTTGTTTTTCTTGGCAGACGTCTCGTGACCCAGTGAGGTAACGTCATCCAGTGCAGTGAGAGAGGTGATGATCGGTGCCAGGGGTGAAATGTAAAATTTGTTACTACCGGTTCTGTGGGCGTGGCTTGGTGGTGGTGGTGGGTAATGTGACTGGGTGGGCGTGGCCAACTTTTTTTTTTTTTTTTTAACTTTTCAAAGCATTTTTTTTCTAATGCTTTGAAAAGCCTCTCTGCCGATCCGGCAACTCAGCTGGGATCGTCAGAGACTTTTCAAAGCATTTTTTTTTTAACCACCTCTTCCGCCAAGAGGTTGCAGAAAAAAAAATGCTTTGAAAAGCCTCTGACGATCCCAGCTGAGTCACGCGGGATCATCAGAGGCTTTTTTTTTTTTAACTTTTCAAAGCATTTTTTCGAGATTGTTGAAAAAATGCTTTTAAAAGTTAAAAAAAAAAAGCCTCTGATGATCGGGCGGCTCAGCTGGGCATGGTGGGGGCGGGACAGGGATTTTTGCTACCGGTTCTCCAAACCACCCACCGCCTTCGCTACCGGATCGGTCCGAACCGGGAGCATTTCACCCCTGATTGGTGCACTGCTGATGATACCTAGCTGGGTGATGAAACTCTTGCAAGAAAACCCCCAAGCTCGGAGAGCATCAAGGACCCCACAGTTCCACCCTGAGCTATAAATATTCTCCTGTGTGTGTGTGTGTGTGTGTGTGTGCATATAATACAGAGGTATGCTCCATTTTAATTGGCTTTTGTGCCCAAAGAATGCATTGGGTTGTTTTTGTTTTTTTTTAAAGGCAGGGCAACCAGGGTGAGGCTATGAAATTGCACATTTTTCCTGCCATCCACACCCAGGCCTCCCTTGCCAGCTTTCAACCGTGTGTGTTTGTCTGTCCAGTTTGGGGGTGAGTGGGGAAAGAATGCAGGGGCCAAACTTTTAAGACACCCGTGTCTTGTGTTTTTTCTCTCTCTCTCTCTCTCTCTTCCCCCCCCCGGGGGGGGGCATTTTCAACAGCAACCCCACACTTAACCCGAGATAGCTCAGTTTGGTACCTTAGCTGCTTGTTCAAAGTTACCCATCACTACTTTTAAGGCTTTTTCCAGCAGTTGGAATGACAATAAAAACAAAAAAAGAGTTCACTCCGTTTATAAAAACGGGCAAAGTGTCGGGATGTGTCCTTCAGAACTTCACATTCCTGGCGGGCGGGGGGGGTGCATGTGGGGGGGGGGGAACCACCTTGAAAAGTCTTGGTGGGGTGATGGGTACACATATCCCAGCTTAGTAGAGGAAAATCCTGGCCTAATGAGCCAGCTTGGACCAAAGGGGTTAAGAATGAAATAAATGTTAGTGGTTGTGGGAACCTCACCAGATGGCAATGGAGAGGGACGAGAACAGGTAAGTTGGGGCGTGGAGGGTACAGGTGCTGGAAAGATGGGGGGGCAAAGGCAGGTCTTGAGGCAAGAGCCTTGGTAGTACAGTGGTTTAAAGCACCCTGTTATTAACAGCTGCCTGCAATTACTGCAGGTTCGAATCTCGCCAGGCTCAAGGTTGACTCAGCCTTCCATCCTTTCTAAGGTAGGTAAAATGAGGACCCAGTTTGTGGGGGCAATAAGCTGACTTTGTATAAATATATTCAAAAGTATGAAGGCTATTGCTTAACGCCTTGTAAGCCGCCCTGAGTCTCCGGAGAAGGGCGGCATATAAATCAAAACAAAAAAAAAACCAAAAGAGCCCCCCCCCAACAGCTGGCCTGCCTGCTGCAGCCCCCATCTTCCCAGCTCCTGCATTTCCCTCCCTCCATCTTTGGCCTCAAGGGGGTGACTGAGGTAGGGAGGGGCAGGCCCTGGGTGCCCCCCCCACTCCCAGGTTGGGATGGCCCCTGCCATCTTCCCAAGACCACCTTCCTCTTCTGGGGGGGCTAAATGGAGGTGGGAAGAGGAAGGATGTTAGAAGCTGGAGCTCCTTGCCCAACATCCCTCCTCTTCCCAGCTCCCTCTGGTGCCATGCGTGCGGGCACCGGCAATGGAGGGAATGGGAGGTCCTATAGTGGGGGGGCATCAGCAGGTCTAGGGGCAAACGCCTCCCTTGAAAAGCCAGCGAGGACCCTGCCCATTTCTCCCTCCTTTTCGGACCTTCCTTTCCCTGCTGTGTCTCTGCCAGCATGGCACCAAGGGAGCTGGGAAGAGAAGAGGTGGGATGTTGGGCAAGGAGACCCCCCCCCCCAGCCTGTCTTTTAACATCCTTCCAGTGTTTCCCACCTCCTCCAGCAGTTTGGGGGGGGGGAAGAAGAAGAGGAAAGTCTTGGGGAGGGGGGCACATCCAAGCAGATCTGGGGGAGGGGGAGCACCCAGGGTCTATTCCTCCCTGGTCCCCCCCTTGAGGCCACAGATGGGAGGGGTGGGGGAAATGGGGGGGAGGGGTGCGGGAAATGGGGGGGGGTAAGGGAAAAAAAAAAACACCCAGGATGGCAGAAAAATCTTTATTAGAACTCAAAAAAACAAATCGACGTTCCACCCCCCACAATTTCAGTTTTGGTTTAAAGGTTCAGAGGAGGGCAGTCCCAGAAGGGGGTATCTTTACACACCCCTCCCCCAATGACCCCCCCTTCCCCCCAAGGCCCCTATTGGGCCAAGATTGAAGCCAAAGGCATTGATGGTGACTTGAGGGAGGCGTATGAGAGATGGGGCACATGTGAGGGGCCACAGAGAACAACTTGCCAATGTCCTTGGCTTGGAGTGGCCAAAACGCCACCCTGAGAGCCAAGGACACTGGCAGCTGCCCGGCACACCTGCACCCCATCTCTCCGCCTCCCCCAAGTCCCCACCAGCCCTGAGCTTCAACCATGGTAAAAGGCAAGCTGGCGAAAGAGGCCCTGGGATACCCCAGACCTCTCTGCTAGCCTCCCCATGCCATAGTTGGCTCCCGGCCTTTCTTTCCCCCCCCCCCATATTCCTGCGCGTGACCCACCATGCAAGAGATTTCTCTCTGCACCCCTTGCTAGAAGCAGGCGCACACAAACGTAGATTATTCGAAATGAACTTTCCAAGATTTGGAACAAGAGGCATCTATTTTTTTTTTTTTATTTGAATACGCCGTGCACACCTGCTTAAAACAAGGGAGGAACTGCAATTTTACCTGGATGGATTTTCTGGCTCACCTGGGAAGAGTGTGGAGAGGGACCGTGCATTACGCCCAACGAACCGAGACCCTACATAACAAAGGTGTTCAACTTTGACAAGTTTAAGTTGTGTAGACTTTTCTAATTAGAACTGAAGTCCACCCATCTTAAGTTTGCCAAGGCACTGGAGACCCCGACACAAGGGAAGGTTTCAGAGTCGAGGTGCACCCATTGGACGGGAAGGACCTAAAAGACTTATTCTGGGGAGCCCAAATTCTGTGCATCCAAGTTACATGGATCGCAGCTCGAGTTCCTAATGTACAGAAAGATCTGGGAGGAAGACACATCCCCAGAATACACAAAGACCCCTCCCCAAATGGATGGACTTTGTTCCCCAGACTTCTCCAGCCACATTGCTAAACTTCTGGGTACTTAAATTCAATCAAAAAACTATTTTTAGATTTATGTTCCCAGAATACAGAAATAAGCTTGAGAAGTCTGGATTGCATCAGTTGACTTCCCATCTAGATAAGAGGGTTTAACTTTTGATTCCCTTAATTCTACACCCGTTGCCAAGCTCTGGGAATTGAAGTTGTCCTATTCAGATGCAGAATGCTAGGTGTAATGGACTTCAATTCTCAGAATTTTTAGCAGGATGATCGTTTTTAACATCAAACCTACCTTGAGAACGTGGGACTTCCATCTCTCTGTTTGGTGAACTTCAATTCCCAGAATTCTCCAGTCTTGTGTGCTGGAGAACACCAGAGATTGAATGGCAGCCAATCTGGTACTTAGGGGGGTCAGGAGAGGACCTCAAATTTCTAGACTACCATTGCTATAGGGCAAGGGTCTCCAACCTCAGCAACTTTAAGACTTGTGGACTTCTGGGAGTTGAAGTCCACAAGTCTTAAAGTTGCCGAGGTTGGAGACCCCTGCTGTAGGGTATCCCATCGAGATAGGATTATTCCTCTGCGGTGAAGAACTTTCTGAACACAGAATTCAGAAGAATTGGAGACCCACTATCTACGGGACATGGATCCATCTCCTGGATTGGACTCCAAGCCTCAGAATTCCTAACAGAACTAAGAGTTGGAGGCCCACCAGCAGGACATGGGATTTCCCAGAATTTTGAGCACAGAATTCAGAAGAATTGGGGGCTCACCACCAAGAGAACACATGGAGCTCTCAGTCTCCAAGAATGGTGAACTTCAGTTTCCGGAATTCTCCAATCCATGGGATGGAGAAAGCTGGACATTGAATTGCAGCCATCTGGTGCTCTAGGGATGGGGGAAAATGGGACATCTTAAGATTCTCTAGCCACCATTGCTAAGAATTCTGGGAGCTAAAAAAAAACCCTCCCTTTGAAAGCTGCATCGTTCAATGGGTGGACTACAGCCCCCCCAAAATTCTTAAAAATCCCTGCTGCAGAATTCTGGGAGTTGAGTTGGCAGACATCTTGCGCCTTCCAATCGGGTGGACTCCCAATTCCCAGAATTCTCAAAAATTCTGAAGAGTTCAAGTCCACCCTTCTAAAAGCCAATCGGCTTTCTGAAAGCAAGAGTTCGAAAAACCAGACATCCCCGGTGGGTGTATATATATACACACAACCTTCTTAGATCAGGGTTTCTCATCCAGAATTCCCCAAACCAAGTGGCTGGGGAATTCTAGGATTTGAAGTCCACACATCTTTAGAATTTAGAACAACAAGAGTTGGAAGGGATCTTGGAGATCTTCTAGTCCAACCCCGCTTCAAGTTGTTAAGGTTGAAAAAAACCCTGATGCAAGTTCTTCTGATGCCTCAACTCTTGTCCTACCACCTGAACTTGGTCTACAGAATCCTACAAGATAACACTCGTGGTCTGGTCTGGTCTATTCTATTCTATTCTATTTGTTTTGTTCTGTTCTGTTCTGTTCTGTTCTGTTCTGTTCTGTTCTACTCTACTCTACTCTATTTGTTCTGTTCTGTTCTGTTCTACTCTATTTGTTCTGTTCTGTTCTGTTCTATTCTATTCTATTCTTCTACTCTACTCTACTCTACTCTACTCTACTCTACGCTACTCTAAATTCTATTCTATTCTACAAAAGATAAAGGCTGACAACAGCCAAGATTCCTTGAGCCTACCATCCAAAGCTTAAAGCTAGCTGAACTACCGTCATTTCAAATTTATGGCATCCAAACTGACCACTTAAGGGCTCTTGGGCTTCAAGCGTATCTCCATAAACCCCAAAAACTCGGTTTTTCAGCCAAGCCAAAGACTTAAAAGAAGTCCCTTCACCTAACTTGCAAATTAGGGAGAGATCCTGGCTACGTTGGGGATCCACCCACGACTCAACAATAAGGATTTGCTAACTCCTGATCCTACATCTGATCTGTCAGGTGACCTTAAGCGACCAGTGTCTTTGGGGGGGGGGGGGGGGTCTCAGTTCCTGGTGGGCACCGCACAGCGGGTGGGGAAAAGAAAGGCGTTGTGTAGATCACAATGCAGTGAAAGCCGCAGGGAAAAACATCGCTCCCATCGGGATCTGGCCGTTTTGCCCGCTGCGGTTTCGGTGCAGCGAGATCTCCAGAAAGAAATCCACAAGAGGCTGTTTTTACAAGCCGAGAACCCACACAAATGTTCCCAATACAGAAATGAAAAAAAAAAGGAAATTGGATGGATTCAAAGCACGCCTTGCACTGCCCAGTCCAACTCTTCCTGCTGCGTTTGGTCCAATTTTATATTTTTTTTTAAATGTCCACTTGGCAGGAAAAGAGCCAAGCCAAAAAAAAAAATGTGGTGGGACTTCGGTTTTTTATCATTGCAATCTCCAGCGCTGGACGAGTGGGATTCCTTCCCAGAAGGTGGGTTTTAAAAAAAAAATATATTTAAAAGTTTTATTTTGAGATGGTTTTAAGAACCCACATTATTCTAAAGAGGCAGGTTTTTGGGGGTTTTTTTGCAGCCATCGTGTCTTTTTAGGCTCCCCTGCCGGATGACCAAATTTTCTGGCATGTCCGTCTAGTGCAGAAATGCAGCTGCTGGAACAATGCAACCTTCCTCGGCCCTCCAAAAGTGGCAACAGCTGTCCAGTTACCCACACACACACACCCCAAAAAAAATATCTGTCCATCCATCAGTCTTCATCGGAAAAATCCAAATCTTCCACCACGTCCTCTTCTCCTTGTGCCAGCTGTTGCACCTCTGCCCGAGACAGCGGTTTCCGACGGCTCGGTCGGGGCACGACCCTCTCGCCTCCTGGAGAAGGAAGGAAAATGGGAATGGGTGTCAATCCAACCTCAATGGGGAGAGGAAGAGGGGGGCACACACACACACACACACACACACACACACACAAGGCAGCTGGGTGCTAATTAATCACCAGTGCTAATTAATGGATCATCTGCAGAGCGCAGGAAAAGGGGACAAGATGGAAATGGCGAGATGGGCAGAGTACAGGTTTAATAATAAGCGGAGCGATAAATAAACGAGGCGCCTGGGGGGGGTGTTTCGAATGCAGACGGAGGATCAAGGAGAAGAAAATCTTTATTTCCCCCCTCCCCACATTTTGTTTGGGGGTGGGCGGGTGGGCACAACCCTGTAAAAGGAGAGGCTCCCAAAACCCACACGCTAGAAATAAGGGGGGGAAATGGGCTCTTCTCCAAATATTTCCTTTGCAATCTACGGAGGTGAATTTAGAAGCATGCTCTTAAAATGGGCAACGGTATTACTTCTTGAGCGCATGGAAGGGGGAGTCCTTTTGGGGTTGGGACTCTCCCCCCAAAACCCTCTGGTCTGCCTCTGCATTCTTCGGTTGGAGACCCACTCTCCAGCGCCGGTGGCAGACTCAGACAGTGAGGAGGTTGGGGAGGAACATGGGCCAGTCCTGGAGCCTGGGGAGGGCTCTCATGAGGGCTCTGCACGGGAGGCAGAGAGGGGGCCAGGGCCGTCTGACAGTTGTCAGCTGCCTTCGGAGTCAGACATCAGTGAGGCAGAGGAACAGCTGGAGCCTGTTCCCAATGTGAGCTGCCAGGAGAAGGGAACAGCTAAAGAACAAGGGTCGACTCAGGAGTAAAGCCACAGGTGGCCGGTGAATGGCCCCTCCCAGAGGGAATAAAAGAGGAGTAAAAGGGGAGTGGAGTTTGCAGGAGACAATTAGTTTGCTTAATTGGTTCGTGACTCTCCGAGACGCCTTGCCAAGTTTTGAAGATATCAGCCTGGCAGCTCTCCAAGCCAGATGAGGTCTGTGACTGTAAATTCTCCCTTGAAAGACTTTGCTGGATGTGAATGAGAGAGGAATTCACAGTCACTTAATAAAAAGGGGTTTTTTTTTTTTTTGGTTCAGAGAAGGAGCCTGCTTCTTCAGCTGAACCTGAAGATCTTCTCATGATGGTCTAGAAATCTAAGCGGGGAGACCTAGAAGTATGGGGGTTTATCAACCTGCCCACCCCAGAAAGGGGAGGAAAAGAATGAGAGAGAAGGACCAGGGGAAAAGCCAAAGAACCTTGGGAATGGTTGATGAGCACCAGAATGAACAAGAAACACACCTATGCACACATCCATCATGTCACAGGTTGGGGCTGGAGATCACTTTTAACATCCAATTTTTGAGACGGGACAGGAACATAAATTCTCCCCCATCCAGTGTGAAGCAGGATGGTGCAAACAGTCTAGATCAGGGCGTCACCAACCTTTCGGACCTCAGGGACCACTAAATTCGTCATTTTAAATCCCGCGGGCCGCTAATACGATCTGCCTAATGACCAGCTGGGTGGGCGTGGCTCGGTGGGCATGTGACTGGGTGGGCGTGGCCAACTCGATGTCACTCACGTCGAGGGGTGCTTCGCCGGCCCCCCCTACTCGCCCCTTCCCTGCCCGCTTATTAAAATAAATTCAATAAAAATAAAAAAAAACTATTTAAATCAAAAAAATCTGATTTTTTTGATTTTTTTTTTTAAAAATCATTGATTTTTATCCATCCTGCTCCTGGGAAGGAGGGTGGTGGGCTGAGAGGTGCAGCTCCACCTGGCTCTACTTCAACCTGATTTCAGGCAGAAATGTTTCTCCCCCCCACCCTTTTTTTTTTCTTCTCAGAAATGCCAAGACGACGCTGACATTCAGGATTGGCCTAAGCGCAAAATGAGGGTTTGGCCGTGAAGTTTGGGACCGGATGACCGTTTCCCTCCAGTCTCAGGATTTTATTCCCCAAAAGCTCCCGATGAAGGGAAGGTTTGGGCCAACTGGAAAACAAAAGCAGGGAAAAGCCAGAAACTGGAACAGCCGCCCGAAAAAGGGAACGGGATAAACGAGTTTTGGGAGCGAGGGGACTTTTCAACATTTCGCCAATCCCGGAGAGAAAGCATTTTTGAGAGTTGGCACGCGGAGATGCCAAGGGTGCCAGCCGTTGCCCGCTCTGGCCTCTGGCGTCGGGTCTATTCTGGGCAACCGGCACCGAGGCTGGCATGCCAAGCCTCTGCCATCTGCTACTGAGAATTGGGCACCACGCCGGACTCTTTTAGCTGCAGAGCATTTGGGGGGGGGGGGGAAGAGAGGGGGAAACGGAGGGGAGGGAAGGGAAGGGAAGGGAAGGGAGGATGGAGGGAGGGACGGGGGTTTGGCTCGGAGGTGCCTCTCCTGCGGTGCAGGGCAAAATTCGAACTCTTAAAAAGTGTTGGATCCTGCAAATAATTTTCTGGAATTACCTGTATATATATATATATCCTCTGGAGGGGTTTTGTTTTGGGAGTTTCGGGGCTAAGGGTGGGAATATTCACTGAGACACACCCGACGATGCCCCTCTCCAGGGGTGAAATGTAAAATTTGTTACTACCGGTTCTGTGGGCGTGGCTTGTGGGGGGGTGGTAATGTGACTGGGTGGGCGTGGCCAACTTTAAAAAAAAACAACTTCAAAGCATTTTTTTCTAATGCTTTGAAAAGCCTCTCTGCCGATCAGGCAACTCGGCTGGGATCGTCAAAGAGGCTTTTTAAAAAATGCTTTGAAAAGCCTCTCTGCCGATCAGGCAACTCAGCTGGGATCGTCAGAGACTTTTCAAAGCATTTTTTTAAACCACCTTTTCGGCCAAGAGGTTGCAGAAAAAAAATGCTTTGAAAAGCCTCTGACGATCCTAGCTGAGCCACACGGGATCATCAGAGGCTTTTTTTTTTTTTTTTTTACTTTTAAAAGCATTTTTTTGTCGGAAGAGGTGGTAGAAAAAAATGCTTTTAAAAGTTTTAAAAAAAAAAAGCCTCTGATGATTGTGCGGCTCAGCTGGGCATGGTGGTGGTGGGGGCAGGGATTTTTGCTACCGGTTCTCCGAACCACCCGTCACCATCGCTACCGGATCGAGCGATCCAGTCCGAACCGGGAGCATTTCACCCCTGCCCCTCCCCCACCAGCTTTGATCTTTGATCCCCCACCATAGAGTCTCCTCCTAGCGCGACGTCCTTTTTCCTCTACCTGTCCTAACCGAAAGCCCTATCAATTGTGGAGCCGACTGGCGACAGGGAGCCGCAGCAGAGGGATGAAAGAGCCACATGCAGCTCCAGAGCCACACGGGTTGCCAACTCCTGTCATAAGTTCACAACCGGTTCGCCTAGTGCAAAACTGAAAATGTCAGCGTGTGTGCGCACGGCTTCAAACACATGGTGATTTCATGCGTGTGGCTTGCAGGACACCTTCTCAGACAGCTGCGGTTGAGTAGAGCGGGCGAGGCGTGGGAATCAGCTGGGTTGCATGGGCGGGGCAAGGGAGCCAGAGAGTGAGATATATAGGATGGGACAGTGCTGGGGTGGATGGACAGGCCCAGTCGGTGGTTGGAACTACCGGTTCGGCCTAAACCGGACCGAACCGGCAGCAGCTCACCCCTGGCTGTACCTGAATGGGTGGGGGTCTTTTTTTTTTTTTTTCTCTAGATGTTCAAGAGAGATTTAAAGATTATCTTGGGGGGTTTCAGGAACTCTGTAAGGGACGGCCTGATCCCCTTCCATGCTGCACGTGGAAAGCTGCAAGGAAGCCTCTTAATTCTTTACCATCCGAGTCGCTCAGGTTCTCTTCGTCTCCTTCCTCTCCCTCATCGTCCACTTCGTATTGTCCTTCATCCTCCTCCTCTTCCTCCTCCTCACTGCTGCTCACGGAAACACGGTCTGCAGCCCCCTTCTTGCCTTTCCCTGCACCGAGGAAACAAAAACGGTCCTACATAAACCAAGTTTCTCAAATTGCAGCCATAGCTCAGTGAAATCACATCCACTATCCTAGGCTCCTTCAGACAGCAAGCCAGCATTTTGCTGCCTACTGGGAGACTAATATAGATCTATTTTGGACTGATTGGTCCTCATCAGTTAGCCACACCCTTACCATATGTTCCCTTCCGGTATAGGCTAAGTATTTGCTTTCTTCTCTTATTGTAGTTTTTGTATGTATTTTTCTTCAACCGGGTATTTTCCTACGTAAACCAAGTTTCTCAAATTGCAGCCATAGCTGCATATATTTATATTTATATTTATTATTTATATATATATATATATATATATATATATATATATATATATATATATATATATATATATATATATATATATATATAAAAAAGCGAAAACCACTCATGCCGTAATCACGAAATCTCCAGAACCATAAAGCCTACAAACTTGAAATTTGCCACGTATGTTCCTCTTGGCTTCTAGGTGCTCACTAGGAAAGGATTTTTCGAAATGACCATCAGAGCATTAATATTTCCTATATTATTATTAACACGCTCTGATGCTAATTAGTTAGACGTTCTACTCCCCCTCTCAACTTGAAAATAACTCTGGAGAGAATGGGATAGCATAGGACAGGCTTCTGTGGGGCAAACCTGAGGGAGAGAAGGGGATAGGAAGCCTGAGGGAGAGAAGGGGATAAGATAGGGAAGGCTTTTGTGGGGCGAGGCTGAGGGAGAGAAAGGGATAGGATAGGGGAGGCTTCTGTGGGGCGAGGCTGAGGGAGAGAAAGGGATAGGATAGGGGAGGCTTCTGTGGGGCGAGGCTGAGGGAGAGAAAGGGATAGGATAGGGGAGGCTTCTGTGGGGCGAGGCTGAGGGAGAGAATGGGATAGGATAGGGGAGGCTTCTGTGGGGCGAGGCTGAGGGAGAGAAAGGGATAGGATAGGGGAGGCTTCTGTGGGGCGAGGCTGAGGGAGAGAAAGGGATAGGATAGGGGAGGCTTCTGTGGGGCAAGGCTGAGGGAGAGAAAGGGATAGGATAGGGGAGGCTTCTGTGGGGCGAGGCTGAGGGAGAGAAAGGGATAGGATAGGGGAGGCTTCTGTGGGGCAAGGCTGAGAGAAAGAATGGGATAGGATAGGGGAGGCTTCTGTGGGGCGAGGCTGAGGGAGAGAAAGGGATAGGATAGGAGACGTTTCTGTGGGGCAAGGCTGAGGGAAAGAAGGGGATAAGATAGAGGAGTATTCAAGATATAACTGTTGATTTATCAAGCCCAATCACATAGTTTCGTAGCGAAGCAATAAATATTTTAATTATTTTAAACTTTTAAGTTCCAGAGCTCGCAGAATGTCTGCTCGCTGATAAAGAAATAAAGGGAGACTAGTATAGATCTATTTCAAGCTATTTAGCTCTCATCAGCTAGCCATACCCTTACTTGGATTCGAATATATATTTGCACCACTGAAGTAGCTTAAGGGACGAAAACAAGCCTTTTTATTCCTGGATATATATATATTTTTAATCGAGAGACAACAGCGTTAGTGCCTGCAACGGCTTTAAATAAAGGTACGATTTATTGCAACCTGAAGCTTGTGTCCAATTGAGCATTGGGGAGAAGCTGCACATAGGAGATGTGGCTCCCCAGATTTTTATTTCAAAGTTTTCCTACCTTTTCTCAGTTAGAAAAGGCAGGAAATTGAACCCCAACACCTTCCACGCCCAGCCAGCAAAGCAGGAGTTGAAATTAATCAAACCACGATTGCAGACGACGGCTAAATCAGAGCACCGTAAACCTTTAAACATGGAGATTATAACCTGTGAGTTGCTTTCAATTTTCTCCTGACTGTGGAGTCCCCTTACATAAATGTGACATCGTTATATATATTTTTAAATTTATTTTTATTCTGTCGATATAGCCGCCTATCTCATACCAGTCACTATAGACAGAAAAACGGGGTTACAAGATTGGAAACAAGAGAATTGCCAAGAAGCAGATTCGAAGATTAGTTCTCTGCGTCGGTTCTGGTTTTACTTTAAAAAACGCAGAAAAAGCAAGTTTCCAGTCCTTATGAAATGTGTACACCAAAGAAAGGGAGGCCAGAAAAGGTTTGTCAAAAAGGAAAGTGATAAAATGCCCCCAGCCCTTGAGAAATAAAGCTCTAAGAACACCTAAACCAATTTCTGAACTTCTTAGGGACTAGATGCTTATTTTGTCCTATTTTTAAAAACTAGGAGTGGGAGGGAAACAGCCTCTTGGATCAGATCCTTGGCCAAGAAAGAGAAAAAAAATGGACACCAAGACCCTGCAGATTATTTATGGAACTTTTCTGCTCTGATTCCGTGCGATTTATCTACCGTCAGCCTCTTCAATATAAACTACTTAGTTTGATTTATTTACAACAATTTTGAGTCCCTTCATTTTTGTAGAAGTGAACTTAATAATGGTTTATGAGGGGATGTGACACAGCAAGTTGCCCAAGCTGCATTTATCTTTGCTTTTAAGGAAATATATATATATATATATGTATGTATGTGTGTATATATATATATATATATATATATATATATATATATATATATATATATATATACACACACACACACACACACACACACACCACAGCAGGGGGGACGGATGCTTTTGCCCTCTCCAGGTTCCAGAGGTTTTCCTTGAGCCTCCGGGAAGGTGGAAATGGCCTCCCCAGGCGCCAGAGGCCCTCTGGAGGCCGGAAACAGGCCCAAACTTCCGGTAGGCTGGTTTTTGGCCCTCCCCGAACCTCTGCGCCCGCCCTGCACTTCCCTGCATCTAGAACGGGCCACGTGGGGACTCCTGGGAGGGGCGGGGCAGAGTGGGCGGGGCCGGCCAGAAGTGGGATTCGGGGGTTCTCCGAACTGCACAGAATCTTAGCTAGTGGTTCTCCTGAACCCGTTGCGAACCCCCAACAGCCCCACCCCTGATAAGGAGTCAATAAAACGAAGTTAACCTGCTTCTCATTCCTTCTGTTCACACATTCAGATGAAAATTCAGATGAAAAAAAAATCGATTTCTTACTCCAGTGCAAACCTACAAGCTGGGGATTTGCACTGCTTGTATAAAAATATGTTAAGTTTTTTTTCTGGATATTTTTGAAACTGGATCAGCAGGATTTTTTAAAAAAAAAATAAAACAACTATCACAACTCTTTTTAAATAACAATTTAAAGCAGTGCAAGTTTCATTTTGTCATTGCAATTTATACACACACACACCCCTTTTCTACCTTAGATGGAGGCGGTCCAAGCGATATAAATGAAATGAAAATAAACTCAAGCAAAAATAAATAAAAGCAGAAAAATAAAAACCATTAAGATGTCTGCATTTATTTCTTCTCTGCTTTCCCTTAGAGCCAGCCTAGCAATCCTATCAAAGCAGGAGAAATCGTAGAAAAGAACTAGAAAAAATCAAAAATGCAAATAAATGCTATTTAAAAATAAGCCAAATTCTCTGGTTTCCTAGCTGGGCTGGAGGTTTTCATTTTATGATTCTCCGGCTGCTGGGTGTTTTATGCCTCGTTTTATTTTGCATTTGAATGTATTGTTGCTCTGGGCTGCCCGAAGTCATAAACTGAGACTGGCAGTTATATAAATCAATTTAATAAACCAATCTTTGGCATCCTTCCAAGAGGTGGGGAATGATGGCCCCTTTAGGATTTGTGGACTTCAACTCCCAGAATCCCTGAGTGTTTGTGAACTTCAACTCCCAGAATCCCTGAGTGTTTGTGGACTTCAACTCCCAGAATCCCCGAGTGTTTGTGGACTTCAATTCCCAGAATCTCTGAGTGTTTGTGGATTTCAACTCCCAGAATCCCTGAGCGTTTGTGGACTTCAACTCCCAGAATCCCTGAGCGTTTGTGGATTTCAATTCCCAGAATCCCTGAGTGTTTGTGGACTTCAACTCCCAGAATCCCCGAGTGTTTGTGGACTTCAATTCCCAGAATCCCTGAGTGTTTATGGACCTCAACTCCCAGAATCCCTGAGTGTTTATGGACCTCAACTCCCAGAATCCCTGAGTGTTTGTGGACTTCAACTCCCAGAATCCCCGAGCGTTTGTGGACTTCAATTCCCAGAATCCCTGAGTGTTTGTGGATTTCAACTCCCAGAATCCCTGAGTGTTTGTGGACTTCAACTCCCAGAATCACCGAGCGTTTGTGAACTTCAATTCCCAGAATCTCTGAGTGTTTGTGGATTTCAACTCCCAGAATCCCTGAGTGTTTGTGGACTTCAACTCCCAGAATCCGCGAGCGTTTGTGGACTTCAACTCCCAGAATCCCTGAGCGTTTGTGGACTTCAACTCCTGGAATCCCTGAGCGTTTGTGGACTTCAACTCCCAGAGTCCCTGAGTGTTCTAAGGAATTCTGGGAGTTGAAGTCCCCAAATCCAAACGGGGCCATCGTTTCCCACCTTTGCCATAGGGTGACAGCAGCCATAGGAAATAATATTTTTGGAAGTGGCGCTTCCCGCTCTCGGCTTCACAGATTCTGGGGGGGGGGGGGGTTCAGGGAATTCTAGCAGATTAAAATATCTTGCCTGGCTTTGGCAGTGCCCGGGTTGCCAGGGGGCTCCAATTTCCTGCTGTCTGGGACTCCAAACCTCCTTTTTTTCAGGCACCCCCATTATCGGCACGAAATGCAAGATGAATGGAGTGGGAAACTCTCCGAGAGCAGGACCAGGAGAGGCAGAACAAAACCCTTTTGTGTTTTACCCATCTATTGTGTGTTGTGATTGTGTTTGTGTGCTCAGCAGCTGCTGCTGATTGGCACCAACGCTCTCTGCAAGTCAGCCCCAGCAACCACAGGGCACAGAACGAAGGTGCTTGTTTCTTTCAGCTCCGGTCTGAGGGTGTACCGGTAGCAGAGATCGCGGGGGCGGGGAACGGGGAAACATCCACCTGCCACGGCTCTATGTCGTCCTATTTAGGCACGTTTTTGAGGCCGGGCGCATGCGCGGGAGACGCACAGGTGCACGAAGCGAGTGGCGAACTGGTGGTAACAAAACGTGAAACCCACTTCTGGTGTGTGCCAAGACCAGGGGTCAGCAACCTGCGGCTCTGGAGCTGCATGCGGCTCTTTGGGCCCTCTGCTGTGGCTCCCTGTCGGGTGATCCCATCCCTGGCTGGCCCTACCCCTCGCCCTCCCCTCTCAGTCACTCCTTGCCTGGCCTGAGAAGATAAGGGTGACGGCGGGGGATGGAGAAGCGGCCAGGGCAGAGAAAGAGAGATACAGAGAGAGGGGGAGAGAGAGAGACATAGAGAGATACAGAGAGAGCGGGGGAGAGAGAGAGAGACAGAGAGATACAGAGAGAGCGGGAGAGAGAGAGACATAGAGAGATACAGAGAGAGAGAGAGGAAGAGAGAGAGACATAGAGAGATACAGAGAGAGCGGGAGAGAGAGAGAGACAGAGACATACAGAGAGAGCAGGAGAGAGAGAGACATAGAGAGATACAGAGAGAGGGGGAGAGAGAGAGACAGAGAGATACAGAGAGAGAGGGAGAGGGAGGGAGGGAGGGGAGAGAGAGAGATGTCAAAAGGGTTTTGTGGTTCCCGGTGTTTTTTAACAACTGGTTCTCTGCCCTAATGACCGGCTGGATAGGCGTGGCTTTGGAGGGGGGGTGTCATGTGACTGGTGGAAGTGAGCGACATTGAGTTGGCCATACCCACCCAAGTTTTGTGGCTCCCGGTGTTTTCTTTTCTGTGGGAAACGGGTCTAAATGGCTCTTTCCTCGAGTGCTTAAGGTTGCAGACCCCTGTCCTAGGCTGATTGCACCATCTATTACCCCCAGCTACCCCCTTCCTCGCCTCCCCCTGCCCCGTTGTGCCCGCAGACATTTAGGGGAAGGGGATGCAGAACTGATTCGAATTACTCTAGAAAACGAGCACATCCAACCAGCCCTGGCAAACCCAGTGGGATCACAACAACGGAGCCCCATCAAGATTTCTTCTGTTTCCCCCACCCCCACCACACTCTGCTCTCTTCCCACCCCGCCACCCCCTCTCCGATCGGTGTAATGTGATTACGGGCTGGAAAGCCGCTAAAGTTCATTAGACGTGCGCCGTGGCTTAATGTGGACAGATCGCTCATTACGGGCCAGGGTCTTGGGAGACGAGAGTGTCAGCCGAGCGGTTTCTCCCCCCCTCCCAAGCTTTAATTGCCTCCTGACACGGCCATCCACCATCCGATTCCCCCCCCCACAGTCCCATTAATAACCACGGGCAGCCGCGTCTCTCCCCCACACACACACCCCCGGAAGTCTCATCAGCCGGTAAATGAGAGGAATGTGCCGTGTCGTCTCTCCCTCCAGACGAGCCATTGATCAAATCTGGCAGGCGGGAGGGCGGCCCATCCCCCACCCGTTCTGGGAAACAAGAGCGGGGAGGGGGTCTGGGACAGAGGGGGGGGGTTTCCAGGTCCTTGACCTCCTGCCCCTCTTCCTCCCGAAGTCGCCGAGTCCATCTCTGCACTTGGGTATTTTTTATTCATAGCGCGAAGGCGGAAGGAAGCTGATGCGGTTTTCGAAGCTGGTTGAATTCCCACCCTGCTTAAGCCGTGATTTATTTCAAGCATGCCTTCGTGGAAACCGCTTGCACGAAACGGCCAACAAGCCTGCCAATCGCTGCCATGCCACAAGGACAGGCCCACGCAATTTTGGGACGGTGTGGGGGGATTTTCATTTTAATGTACGCCGATTAAGCGTACATTTCAAAGGGACAGTCAAGCGATTCTAAAAGTCTTAAGAAATGCAATGGAAAACAGTAAGATAGGACCATGATGGCGAACCGATGGCACGCGTGCCAAAGATGGCACACAGAGCCATATCGGTGGGCACACAAGCATTGCCCTAGCTCAGCTCCAGTGTGCGCCGGCCAACTGATTTTCGGGCCTTCCGGGCCCACAGGAAGTCAGGAAACAGGCTGTTTCCAGCCTCCGGGTGTGTGTGTGGGGAAGGCAGTTTTCACCCTCCCCAGGTGCCTAGAAAGCTTCTGGAGCCTGGGGAGGGCGAAAAATGGGCCTTCCGGGCCCACCATGCCATTGCGTGCCAAAAATGAGGGTTGCGCGGGTGGGGGGGGGTTGTGTGTGCATGTGAAGGGGGAGCATTGAATGATGAGTGTGGGCACACGTGCACGTGATCCCCCCACGCTCTCCCCGCTTTTGGCATGCGACGGCAAAAAGGTTAGCCATCACTGAGACAGGAAATTATCTGAAGGATAATTGGGTGAGATTTTAAAAAGAGAAGCTCTGCAGGAAGCGCAAATGCCTATTTCAGCGATGGCTAACCTTTTACGTCACCGCGGGCCGATGTGCGGGCCGGAAATGGCACACATAATTATCCCGCCTGGATCGCGCGGCCTTACTGGCCTTCGTGTACACGGGAGCGCTGAAACCCGGAAGAGCAGGGTTCCGTCACGCATGAGCACGCCGGCACCTGAACTTCCAATTTCCGGCACGGAGGCATGCCCAATGAACAGCTGGCTGCTGTGCACACATGCATGATGGAACCCTGCTCTTCCGGGTTTTGCCGCTCCCCCGTGCGCGAACACCAGCTGACCGGCACACGTGTGTGCACAGGAACACGGAAGAGGAGCCAGTGAGGCCGAGCGCCCCGCGCAAGATGGTTCTGCATGCCACTTCTGGCACGCGTTCCATAGATTTGCCAACATGGACCTATTTAGTCCACCGACATGGGAGATAGACAGGTACCTTTGTTTAATAACAATGGGGACTAGCAACTTGATTGTTAAGCGAAGAGACTGCTAAATGAAATGGCGATGCGCTTCAAATCTTCCATCAACTTTCTTTTTCCATCTTTTGCTGCGAAGGTTGCAGATGTGGCCATCAAGTTACTTTTACATCCCTCTTGTAGTGCAGTCACTAAACAAGGACTCGTACATGCCATGTTTTTTCGCTCTCACCCCCTCTTACTAAAAGCTACTCTTTTTTTATGTACACTGAGAGCATATACACCAAGACAAATTCCTTGTGTGTCCAATCACACTTGGTCAATAAAGAATTCTATTCTATTCTATTCTATTCTATTCTATTCTATTCTATTCTATTCTATTCTGTTCTGTTCTGTTCTATTCTATTCTATTCTATTCTATTCTATTCTATTCTATTCTGTCTATCCTATTTTCTATTCTATTCTGCCTATCCTATTTTCTATTCTATTCTGTTCTATTCTGTCTATCCTATTTTCTATTCTATTCTATTCTATTCTATTCTATTCTATTCTATTCTATCCTATCCTATCCTAAATTCTATTCTATTCTATTCTAATTCTATTCTATTCTGTCTATCCTATATTCTATTCTATTCTATTCTATTCTATTCTATTCTATTCTATTCTATCCTAAATTCTATTCTATTCTATTCTATTCTATTCTATTCTATTCTATTCTATTCTATTCTATTCTATTCTATTCTATCCTAAATTCTATTCTATTCTATTCTATTCTATTCTATTCTATTCTATTCTATTCTAATTCTATTCTATTCTGTCTATCCTATTTTCTATTCCATTCCATTCCATTCCATTCCATTCTGTCTATCCTATTTTCTATTCTATTCTATTCTATTCTATTCTATTCTATTCTATTCTATTCTATTCTATTCTATTCTATCCTATCCTATCCTATCCTAAATTCTATTCTATTCTATTCTATTCTATTCTATTCTATTCTATTCTATTCTATTCTAATTCTAATTCTATTCTAATTCTAATTCTATTCTAATTCTATTCTATTCTATCCTATTTTCTATTCTATTCTATCCTATCCTATTTTCTGCTAGTGATGAAATATAACTCTCAGAGCGATTCCAACCCCGCCTGAAAGCTACCCAAGAGGGAAGGAAACCAAGCCAAATCTTTCTTGTGGCAGGGGGTTCCAAAGGCTCAAAATTACACCTTTGGAAATGACTACGTCCCCAACTTTCCCCCCCCATTTTCTATTTAACAGTGGGGTGTTAACCCCCACTTCCAACACCAGCGGGACAAAAATATTGCTCTTATCTACCCTCCTCAAAAGCCAGTATCCTTGGCCAAGGTGAATTACAATCCGACGCATCCTTTCCCCAAACTTAACTGGCCTGAAAATTGGGGCTTTAACTGGAGGGGAGGGGGAGGCAGACATCTGCACCCCAATGTCTTGACTGGGGTTCAGCAGCTAAAGGTGAACCTATCTGTTTTCTAGGATATTTGACTTTTATCTCGAGGGAATGCCCGATGCCACCCAATTCCGACTCCGTCACCAATCCTTTTCCAGGCCAACGTATTCCGCTGAGATTAGAGCTGCTATAAAACGCTAATGAGTGCTTAACTATGGCAATATTTAATTAAAAAAGAAGAAGGAGAAGAGGGGGCCGTGAGCTGCTGCTAATTAACAGAAAATTGGTAATTTCCTAGCTATTAACGGCTTATTTTCCACTCATCTGAACACAAGCAAGGAAGCACAGCGATGGCATAAATAGGTTGAACACAATCTGGCTTATCGAGAAGCGCACACACACCGTGTGCAAAATTGGCAGAGCCGGTGACCCCTCTTTGCATTAACCCTAACCGACAACGAATCAATGGAATGGAATGGAAAGAAATAAAATAACAGAGTTGGAAGGGACCTTGGAGGTCTTCTAGTCCAACCCCCTGCTTAGGCAGGAAACCCTACACCACTTCAGACAAAGGGTTGTCCAATTTCTTCTTAAAAACTTCCAGTGTTGGAGCATTTACAACTTCTGGTGGCAAGCTGTTCCACTGGTTAATTGTTCTAACTTTCAGGAAGTTTCTTCTTAGTTCTAAGCTGCTTCTCTCCTTGATTAGTTTCCACCCGTTGCTTCTTCTCCTGCCCGCAGGTGCTTTGGATAATAGCTTGACTCCCTCTTCTTTGGGGCAGCCCCTGAGATATTGGAAGACTGCTATCATGTCACCCCATGTCACCTTTCAAAAGGCCACTGGATTTTTTCTGTTTTTCAAAGTCCAGTTAAAAGAGCGAATCTGGTGAGTTCCAGATTCGATTCGGAACCCTGACTCGCCTTAAGGCCCTTAAAACAGAAGTCAAGTTGCTACACCTCATGAATCTTTTAAACTTTGGAAAATTCAAGCAAGCTGCACCCACCGGGAACGCCGATTAAAATAAAATAAAATAAAATAAAATAAAATAAAATAAAATAAAATAAAATAATAAAATAAAATAAAATAATAAAATAAAATAAAATAATAAAATAAAATAAAATAAAAAATAAAATAAAATAAAATAAAATAAAATAATAAAATAAAATAAAATAATAAAATAAAATAAAATAAAATAAAATAAATAAAATAAAATAAAATAAAATAAAATAAAATAAAATAAAATAAAATAAAATAAAATAAAATAAAATAAAATAAAATAAAATAAAATAAAATATTGGGGTTTTAAATATGGTTCAGCCAAATTTATTTAATCTGTTTTATCTCTATTTTAAATTTTGTATTTATATGTTTTATTTTATGGCTGTTCACCGCCCTGAGTCCTTCGGGAGTAGGGCGGTATACAAATTTAATAAAAACAAAACAAAAACAAATAAAATAAAATAAAATAAAATAAAATAATAAAATAAAATAAATAAAATAAAATAAAATAAGAGATTTAAGTTACGTTCCCTCTCCCAATTCCCGCGGTAAGGCGGTAAACCGAGGCCCGCCTGCCCTCCCAATAGGGATCCACCCGCCCCATGGAGGGAGGGCTGCGAGGTAAAGAAAAGATGATTTCCAGATGTGACAGCAGCTTCTCTTCCTCCACACCAAGGAAGGATCTGCTCCAGTACCATCACCACCCACCTAGACGTCTCCCCTCCTGGGAGAACCCGTCTTGGCTGAGTTGATAGCTTCCTTCCAAAAAAAAAAACGAAAGAAAGGAAGGAAGAAAAAGAGCCGACAACATCATCAATGCACCGAGGCACATCCAAGTTGCCTGTTGCAAGAATATGGGAACAACGTACGTGGCAGACTCCCGCCGTGCGCAGAAGTCAAAGCAAGAGAAAAACCCAGCAGGATTTTGGGTTTTGGACAGAGATAGTCCCTCTCTCTCTCTCTTTCTCTCTCTCTCACACACACACAAAATATCATCTGAGGACAAGAGAAGACAGCAAATCAACCAGGGATTTCAACCACCTCAATTAATCCTTCAAAAGTCTATGGGAAAGGGGGTGGAATTGACTGGAGCAAAGCTTAATCTAGCCACCTGTCTTATCTACCTACCTGTCATATCTATCTGTCATCTTTCTTTACTATCTATCTATCTATCTATCTATCTATCTATCTATCTATCTCATCCATCTCCTTTCATTTCTCTATCTATCTATCTATCTAATGCATCCATCCATCTCCCTTCATTTGTCTCTCTGTCTATCTATCTATTCCATCCATCTCTTTTCATTTATCTATATCATCCATCCATCCCCTTTCATTTCTTACCTGTTCTATCTATCTATCTATCTATCTATCTATCTATCTATCTATCTATCTATCCATCCATCTAATCCATCCATCCATCCAATCCATCCACCCATATCCATCTCAGCAGTTTGGATTGTCGGTGGATTTTTGTATCTTTGCTTTCATGGCATTCGTTTGTAGTGCTTGTTCTTGAGCAGCCAGTATTAAACCTTCCGTTTTTTTCTTGATGGTTCCTATCTTAAGCCAGGCCCATGTCAAATTGCCATCACACTTTCCCTCAATATTTTTCAAGTGCTGTCCATGCAAAGCTTTGCTTTTCCATCTTTGGAAATCATCATCATCATCATCATCATCATCATCATCATCATCATCATCATCATCATCATCATCATCATCTAATCTTTAATGAGATTCACAGCCTTTGAGGCTGGTTAATAGCTCAGCAGCTCGAGTCCTAACCAACTGTTAGGAACTGTTAAGGTATCGTCGGAGGATGTAAGCTGTTCCGAGTAAGGTGATTTATTATTATTACTATTATTACTATTATTATTATTATTATTTAATCTTTAGTGAGATTCACTAGCTCAGCACCTCGAGTCCTAACCAAGGACCTAGGAACTGTTAAGGTATTGTCGGAGGATGTAAGCTGTTCCGAGTAAGGTGATTTATTATTATTACTATTATTACTATTATTACTATTATTATTATTATTATTTAATCTTTAGTGAGATTCACTAGCTCAGCACCTCGAGTCCTAACCAAGGACCTAGGAACTGTTAAGGTATTGTCGGAGGATGTAAGCTGTTCCGAGTAAGGTGATTTATTATTATTACTATTATTACTATTATTATTATTATTATTTAATCTTTAGTGAGATTCACAGCCTTTGAGGCTGGTTAATAGCTCAGCACCTCGAGTCCTAACCAAGGACCTAGGAACTGTCAAGGTATTGTCGGAGGATGTAAGCTGTTCCGAGTAAGGTGGTTTTTTATTATTATTATTATTATTATTATTATTATTATTATTATTATTATTATTATTATTATTATTATTATTTAATCTTTAATGAGATTCACAGCCTTTGAGGCTGGTTAATAGCTCAGCACCTCGAGTCCTAACCAAGGACCTAGGAACTGTTAAGGTATTGTCGGAGGATGTAAGCTGTTCCGAGTAAGGTGATTTATTATTATTATTATTATTATTATTATTATTATTATTATTATTATTATTTAATCTTTAGTGAGATTCACAGCCTTTGAGGCTGGTTAATAGCTCAGCACCTCGAGTCCTAACCAAGGACCTAGGAACTGTTAAGGTATCGTCGGAGGATGTAAGCTATTCCGAGTAAGGTGATTATTATTATTATTATTATTATTATTATTATTATTATTATTATTATTATTATTATTATTATTATTATTTTCACTGTCCAGACTCACTTGCTGAGATGGACACCCAGGCAGACTGAAAAAGGACATTTTAAAAAAACCGATCGATACCTGCAATGCAACGGTGGTATAAAACTGCCCCAACAGTCAATCAAATTTATTACACTCGTCGTTTCCAAATGGCGCCTCTGCATGTTACGATAAATTTGCCAAGCTTGAGAAAAAGTCATTTAAAAAAAAAAAAAAGGAGGTTAAAGATCTATTTTTCAGACAAGATTAGCAAGGGACGTCCTCCAAGTGTGTTGACTAAGATGATCTCTCCAGCTGATGGTTCGTCGACTTTTGAGGCTACTTATGTCCCTAAAAGTGATTACTTAATTCGGGTATTATTCTTTTCTTAATCGGTTTCTTACCGTGAATGTGCCCGTTTATTTACAGCGGGTGTAAATGATAACAATAAGTATGATTTGTATTCTTTAGCGTTAACAGCAGGGAACCCAGCCGACTGACTGAATAAATGAATAAATGAGTGAATAAAAATCTCAGCAGTGCGATCAACTCAAAAGAGCTCACATCCAATTTTCTTGGTTGACTTTGTAAATTTGTGCTTTTTTAAAATGAACTTTTCTCCTTGGGCTTAAAATGGATTCTCTCACGAGGCAGATATGCACATCCCTGAGCTAAGTTTTTAAAAAAGGATTTTTTCCTGGAAAACAGTCTCCCAGGATGGGTGGGAGACAGAGAAACGACTAGAAGGCCTCTAAAGTCCCTTCCAACTCTGTTATTCTGTTAATTAATTAATTAATTAGTTCAATTTATATGGCACCCTCCTCCGAAGACTCAGGGCGGCTTACAATGCACTTATAGCAATAGCCTTCATTCTTTTGTATAAACCTGCTTATTAGGGCTTTTGGCCCCCCCATAAGCGGTGTTTCTACAAAGTCAGCTTATTGCCCCTACAATCCGGGTCCTCAATTTACCTACCTCGGAAGGATGGAAGGCTGAATCAACCTTGAGCCTGGTGAGATTTGAACTCGCAGTAATTGCAGGCAGCTGGCAGCTAAGTGCTAAACAGTACTTAGTCCACTGCGCCACCAAAGCTAATAAAAGTATTTCCTCCACTTTTAAATGATTTTAAATTCTAAACTCAGGAGGACGTCAAACTTGGCAACTTTTTAAGACTTGCGGACTTCTTCCAGAAAAAAATTGTAGATTATATTATTGTAGAATATAATTGTAGATTATATTTGATTATACATGTAACAACAGTTGCAACGATTGTTCTTGCCCAAAATTGGAAAGCAGAGAAAATGCCTTTAGAAGGAGAAGTAATCAAAAAAAAAATCTTAAGATTGTGCAGAAATGAATAGATTGATGATTAAAGAAAGAGAGGATTCAGAATATTTTAAGATACGGGATCAATTTTATGATTGGTTAGAAAAGAGATATAGATAAGTAAATCAATAGTTATGTAAAAAAAAATGATATGATTAGAATACTGTTACTTTTGGAGATATGTTGTAATAGATTGGTGATAATGAAGACAGAAGAATTTGCAAAAAGATGATGTCGTGGAGAAAACACCGAGATGTCGCATGGAAAAAAATGATTGATTATAATTAAATGTTTGTTTGTGTATAAAATAAAAAACTTTTTAAAAAAAAAAAGACTTGTGGACTTCAACTCCCAGAATTCATGGTTAGCTGGGAACTGAATTCTGGGAGTTGAAGTCCACAAGTTTCCAAGTTTGGAGCGCTTCGTTTTCGCTTGAAGTTAGGAAATTTGTGGCAGTGAGTTAAGAACAGGGTTGGTTTTCACTTACTTTCCCTACCGGTTCGCAAATCCACGCATGCGCCCGACTTTCCTTACGCATGGGCCTTTGGTGCACGTGCTTTGCGCACACACACGCCTTCCGCGCATGTGCCCAGTCTCAAAAACGCACCTAAATAGGATGGCATAGAGCTGGGGCGGACACACCCGCGATTTCCATTACCGGTTCCGGTGAACCGGTCTGAACCGGCTGAATACCCCCTCTGCTTAAGAGCAGTGAAATTTGTGAGAATTTTGTTGCTCCGAACACTTCTTCCTCTTACCTTTACGGGAGAAGACATCCGAAGCCTCTTCTTCTGAACTGCTCTCCATTTCAAAGAGGTCCTTAAATTCCCTCTTATCCTCCTCTTTCTTTTCATTCGGCTTCTTGCGTTTAATTTCTGGGAAGTTTAGATCTTCCATCTACAGCCAGACAACAAAGGGAGGATAGAAGAAAAGACATTAAAAAGTAAACAACACTGAAAAATCTTTCCTCCGGTCTCGAACTGGCCCCAAGGCAGGTGTAGGAGTAGGTGGTTATTCTAAGCATGTATTAAAATCCCACAAAATTACATACGGTAGTGGCCAAAATTGTGGAAATCTTTTGGGAAAAGTGTATTTTCTAAAACTAGCTAATAACACTAATTTTGGGGGGTTTTTTGGAGTAGTGCCATAAAACTATAGATCAATGGAAAGATAATTTAATCAAGAATGTAATGCAATCACTTTTAGGAAGGATTTGCTATTAGAATAGCAGTGACAGTCTAAAGAAGAAAAGTGAAACAGGTAGAAAAAACAAGATATACAAAAATGATCGCCGTAGAAAAAACAAGATATGCTAAAATGATCACATCAGTTAATCCTTAGTTAGGTAACTTTTAGCATGAATGATGGCCTTACAATGTCTTCCCATGGAGTGAACCAAGTCTTTTGAGTTCTGTAGCTGTTATCATGTGAAACCAAGATTGAATTATGGCTTCTATTAACTGGATTTTATTGCTGGGTCGCTTCTGACTAACAAGTTTCTTTAGTCAGCTCCATAGATTTTCAATTGGGTGAAGGTCTGGGCTATTCCCAGGCCATTCCAGCAATGGAACAGGATTATTCTAGAAAGAAATCTTGAATTTTAACTATGGGAGGATTGTAAAAATGCCAAAGATTTGTCTTTCATTTTTTTAATCCTTTCCTGCCAATTGCAGCCTTCACAGAAGACTGCAGAAAATCCCTCTTTTTGGAGTTTCCGACTAAGTTTCCGAGCAAGATCCCCGAATTATATAGCTAAATGAAAATGTTGGGGGGAAATCTCAAAATTAGGGATGAAAATACTCCTTGGATTGCAATCATTGTGTGGCCAAACCTGCCACGATACAAAGGCCGGGTTATTTGGGACTAAAACCCTGACAAAGTTAATTAAGTAGTAAATTATCAGTTGCATCAATTGGTCAGCCAATTGTGCTCCTTGGCTGGGATCTCAAGATGGTTTAAATTTGGAAGGATTTTGGTTTCCTACCCGTTCTTTGCCAGTAATTTCAAGCTGAATTTCCTTCTCCCTCAGCTTCTTCCAGGTCACGTAGTATGTCCTTAGCGGAGTTCCTTCTGCTTTTACGGTTTTTTCCCATTGTTCCTGTCAAAAAAATTGGCCGGAGACGTTAAGAAGGACATCAGCCAAGCGTTTCCTATTAACGTTCATAAAACGATCCGAATTTTCTGCTTCGGATGCAAAGGAGAGGGGGGGTTTGTCTCTCCAGATTTTCTATATTCCAGTTCTGAAGACTGAAGTCAAAATTTGCCAAAAAAACCCGAGCTGGGCATTCAAAACGGTTTCGGAGGGGAAAAATTTTGCTCGTGGAACTTTTTCGGAGCAAAAAAACACTGATTGGCATCTAACGACACAAATTTGATCAATAACGCAGAAGGGCAGCGCCGAGGAGTTACAAAAAGGTGTATTTGTACACTTTACAGATAGTCCTCGACTTGTGACTGCAATTGAGCCCAAAATTTCTGTTGCTAAGGAAGACATTTGTTAAGTGAATCCCTGCAGTTGGATAAATCTAGCTTCCCCGTTGACTTTGCTCATCAGGTCGCAAAAGGGGATCACATGTGTCCCGCCTGGACTATTGTAATGCTCTCTACATGGGGCTCCCCTTGAGGTGCACCCGGAGGCTCCAACTGGCGCAGAGTGCGGCCGCGCGGGTGGTAATGGGAGCGTCATGGCGCTCCCATGTAACACCTCTCCTGCGCGAGCTGCACTGGCTCCCGGTGGTCTTCCGGGTGTGCTTCAAGGTTTTGGTTACCACCTTTAAAGCGCTCCATGGCTTAGGACCTGGTTATTTACGGGACCGCCTACTACCACCAATAGCCTCCCACCGGCCAGTACGCTCTCATGGAGAGGGACTCCTCCAGGTGCCGTCAGCCAAACAGTGTCGGCTGGCGGCCCCTAGGGGGAGAGCCTTCTCTGTGGGGGCACCTACCGTCTGGAATGAGATCCCCCCGGAGATACAGAGGATCCCGGATCTGCGCACCTTCCGCCGCGCTGTGAAGACCTTTTTATTCCATCAAGCGGGCTTGGCCTAATCTCCTCCCTCTTTTAATATGTAAATTTTAATCTGTTTTTAAATTATTGAGGTGTTTTAATCTGTCCGGGCCAAAATGATTTAATTTGATTTTATCTGGTTTTTAAATTTTGTGTATTTATGTATTTTATTGCTTGGCTGTTCACCGCCCTGAGTCCTTCGGGAGTAGGGCGGTATACAAATCAAATAAACTAAACTAAACATGACCAGCAGTGAGTTTCACATGTTACTACTAGTTCACCGCTTGTGCACCTGCCTTCCACATATGTGCCTGCCTTTTCGCGCAGGCGCATAGCCTCAAAAACGTGCCTACATAGATTGGAATAAAGCCAGTAGCTATTTCCGCTACTGGTTCGGGCAAATTGGTCCGAACCGGCTGGATACCACCTCTACACATGACCCCGGGAACCTCACCAGGCTCCAGAATTGACTCAGCCTTCCGTCCTTCCGAGGTTGGTAAAATGAGGACCCAGATTGTTGGGGGCAATAGGGCTGACTCTGTAAATCGCTTAGAGAGGGCTGTAAGGCAGTATATAAGTCTTAAGCGCTATTGCTCTTCATTGGCTTGAGTTAAATTTTAAATTGATTTTAAATTGGGTTGTTTTAATCTACGGCCAAAATATTTAATTATTTTAATACTGTTTTTTAAATTTTGTATGCTCTGTTTTTTACTTTGGCTGTTCAGTCCTATTTGGAGAAGGGCGGTATAGAAATGGAAATAAATAAATAAATAAATAAATAAATAAATAAATAAATAAATAAATAAATAAATAAATTTGGCAAAGAAATCAAAAGAATGAACCGGCCTCGGTATAAAGTTTCCTTTTTCAATGCACAAAAAATAAAAACAGGTGTTTCTCTTGGATGGGGAACCCTCCCAGCTGAACAAAAGGGGAAAAGAGGTGACTCACCACCGCCTCCCGATCGGAGACGCCGAAGGAAGCTTTCTGGCGCTTGGCGGTGATGAACGCCGAGTTCTCCTGCAGTTTTTCCAAGAGCTGACGGACGGTTTTGCAATAGTTGGCAATCTTGCAATCCTTCAGGAAGGACTTCAGCTGGAGGAGGAGGAGGACGGAGGACCGGAAAGAAACAAGACAGCAAGAAATTCCATGAATGGCTCTCTCGGGGTTTTGTGTTTGCCAAGTAGGAAAACAATCAGCAGGGGAAGAATGAAAAAGTCACAAGCTGTTGATGGGAGTTTTGGCAAAAGGACTGGCCCCGATGGAGGCGGAAGGCCTCGCTGACCGAGTCAGATCTTCCTGCGGCCCTTGGTGACCTCTGACTTTTGAGGCCAGCAACAGCTGTTCCTGACAATTTGCAAGATCCCATTTTATATCTTAGCCTTAACCCCAAAAGGAACTGGTGGGGTGAGGTAGGTCAAATTGCTTCGTTGGAAAGTCCAGCTGATGAGAGCCTGGTTAAATCTGCTTTCATTTGTGCCAGGAAAAAAAGAGAGACAGCAAAAGAGTTTATGGGCAGGCAAGAAAGAAGGAAGGACAAAAGAACGGGGAAGAGAGAGGAAAGGAAGAGAGAGAAAGAGGGAGGAAAGGAGGGCAGGGCAAAAGAGAGGAAAAAACAAAGGAAGGAAGGAAGGAAGGAAGGAAGGAAGGAAGGAAGGAAGGAAGGAAGGAGAAAGGAGGAGAGAAGAAAAGAGATAGGAAGGAAGGAGAGAGAAAAGGAAGGAAGGAGAAAGGAGGAGAAGAAAAGAGATAGGAAGGAGGGAAGAAGAGAGAAAAGGAAGGAAGGAAGGACGGAAGGGAGAAAGGAGAGGAGAAAAGAGATAGGAAAGAAGAAGAGAGAAAAGGAAGGAAGGAGAAAGGAGGAGAGAAGAAAAGAGATAGGAAGGAAGAAAAGAGAAAAGGAAGGAAGGAAGGAGAAAGGAAGATAGAATAGAATAGAATAGAATAGAATAGAATAGAATAGAATAGAATAGAATAGAATAGAATAGAATAGAATAGAATAGAATAGAATAGAATAGAATAGAATTCTTTATTGGCCAAGTGTGATTGGACACACAAGGAATTTATCTAGGAAGGAGGGAAGAAGAGAGAGAAGGAAGGAAAGAAGGGAGAAAGGAGGAGAGAAGAAAAGAGCTAGGAAGGAGGGAAGAAAAGAGAAGGAAGGAAGAAGAAAGGAGGGAAGAAAAGAGATGAATAGAATAGAATAGAATAGAATTCTTTATTGGCCAAGTGTGATTGGACACACAAGGAATTTATGTAGGAAGGAGGGAAGAAGAGAGAAAAGGAAGGAAGGAAGGGAGGGAGGGAGGGAGGGAGGGAGGGAGGGAGGAAGGAAGGAAGAAAGAAAACAGAAAGGTAAGAAAAAGCTAAAGACGGGTAAAATAAAAAGAGTGAGGGAGAAGACAGTCCAATTCCACAAATACATCCTCTTTAAACAGCACGTAAAAGATGCTATTTTGTCGGAAGCGTGACCTTCCCCAGTCTAACCAGCTTTTGGATCACAACTCCCATCCTCAGCATAGGCTGGCTGGGGCTGATGGGAAGCCCGGCCCAATCCTGAATCGAAGGATTCCCCTATTCTACCTGCCTGCTTTGAAAGACAGGAGCTTCCCAACCTCGTTCCAAAAAAACTGGCATCGTCTCCGAACGTTATCTGGAGGTCAATTCCGAGTCCCTGCGCCAGCTCTGAAGGGTTGGGGGTGGAAGGGGGGGGGTGGATCAGTCCCACCACTTGACCCCTGGGAACTTTGGGGGGGGGGAAATGGAGGGGGCACGCAAAGCCTTTCCACCAGCTCTTTGTGTGTAGGTGCGTCTGTGTGAAAAACGACGACCCTTTCTTGGCTGCTCACTTGACCTCAGACCCACCCGACGGCGGCTTTCACCCCCCCCAAACGCTAGGACCACTGAAATATTGTGTCCTCCCCTCCCTTCCTAAAAGGCATGGGAGAAGAACAAACCCCCTCCCCCCCGCCAATCCGCACAGTCAGTTTCCTTCTGTCCAAAATAAAAGCGGGAACGTGTGTTAAGAGCGGGAGAGACAGAAGGACGCACCTCCGTACCCTTCGGGCACCCCAAGAGAAAGGGGGGGGCGATCCCTTTCATAACCGCAGCCTTCCTTTCACTCACACACACACACGCACAAGCACAACCTCCAGAAGACAAGGGAGCATTCATGCTGGGCGCTTCTCCAGGAAGCCCGGCGGCCTGGCACAGCCGGAGAAGGGGAAAATCCAGCTGCCGGCCTCCTTCCTGCGTTAATAATCTGGCTCTAGGGGTTCGGGGGGGGGGGAGACTAGGCTCTCCCGGCTGACACAATTAAAACTGGGCTGCCTGCCGGGCAGGAATCTTGGGAAGGGGCTGGGTCCTGGATCGCAGCCGCTGTTGACCTCCTCTTCAGGGGTGGTCCATCACTAGCCAGACGGGGGCGTGGGGGGGGAAGGGGGGAAGGGAAGCCCACCCTGAGGCTGGGAAGCCAGGTGGGAGGAGGTGGAAGGGGTAGGCCCAAAGCAGTCATGGGATTCAAATCCCGGCGCTACAGGTTCGCTATTGGGACCACGTGGCGGTTCTGCACATCCGCAAAGCGTTTTTGATGACGTGCGGGTAGGCGGAAGCTCGAACCGGGCTGAACCGGTAGCAACTCACCCCTGGCTCAAAGACCTCCGACTGTGAAAAAAAATCACATTTTCCCACAGGGCTTGGGAAGCCCCACTTTTGCAGTGCAAACCACAGCGAGCCTTGAAATGCCCTCCTAGCAGGCGTAAAGGAAAAGAGGAAACACGCTTTCCTCGCCCCCTTTCGATTAATTAGCTAAACGAAGCCCCCTGTTGTGCAGAAGGGCGCTGATGGCGTAACCTAGTAGGGTAACGAGACGCCCGCAAGCAAATGACCAAGTTTGAGAGCATCAAGGATTCCTCATCTACAGAGTTGGAAGGGACCTTGTAGGTCATCTAGTCCAACCCTCCCCCACACCGAAGCAGGAGACCTTACACCCGGGATGGCGAACCTGTGGCACGCCGAGCCATATCGGTGGGCACGCAAGCTCAGCTCCGGCACACATGCACGCGCCGGCCAGCTGATTTTCGGGCCTTCTGGGCCCACCAGAAGTACAGAAACAGGCTGTTTCCTGCCTCCAGAGGGCCTGTGGGGGTGGGGAAGGCCGTTTCCGCCCTCCCCAGGCTCCTAGAAAGGCTCTTTCTTGAACGTCTCAAGTGATGAAGCTCCCACAACTTCCGAAGGCAACTTCTGTGCCACGGGTCGATTGTTCTGTCCGAAAAAAAAAAGAGATTTCCCTTCCAACTGGAAAAAATGCCACCGTTTTTGCAAAACAAGACACTAAACGTGGCACTCTCTTTAGATTTATTTTCTGTACTTAAGGTAAGATTCTAGTCCTCGGTGTGCTTGGAAGCATGTAAATTGATTGCTGGGTTGTTGTTGTTTTTTTCTGCTTTAGGCTGTCCAACTGGGGGGGGGGGAACCTGGGGATGCTTGGCAATTTCCCCCCCCCCCATCTGTTTATTTTAGCCACACAAACTCCATTTACCTGAAGGATGGCAGGCAGCGCCAATTCTGGGAAACCAATTGTGTGAGACTGGCTGTGGAGATATTCTAAAGTCAGGTCATACAGCTGTTCAAGAAGGCCATCCTGGGAAGGGAGAGAAGAGGAGGGGGGAAAAAAAACCAGTCAAAATTTGAAAAGGGTTTCTGAAGGCCAACTTCCCACCGAAGGACGGGTGCAACGACAGCATTCATAACCCAAAATTGAGTTAAATCAATGTTTTGTTTTGTTTTTTTCAACTTGGCTACTTTTAAGTATCTGGGCGTTGAAGCCCCCACTTCTTTTTCTTTTTTTAAATCATTTTTATTAAACAGTTTTTTTGGGGGCGTTTGAAAACAAAAACGAATCTTTTACAATTTTCTTCTTTTCAACCATTTCGCATCGGTAGATATTTCTTACATATCCATTTTTTTTCCTCCCTTATTTCAATTTATCCTTTATACATATAATTCTAATATTGATTTATTTACATAGATGCATATTACAAACTCTTCTAAAAATACGAGTTCCAGGTATATTAGTAAAGAAAGAAGCAGACATCCTGCGAGCTCCGGAACTTAAAATTTTAAAATAATTAAAATGTTATTTTACTAAGCTTTCATCAGCCATCTGCTGACATCGTCAAGAATATTAAATTACCATTACAGAGAACTCTGCCTTTATATACCAGTGTTTCCCAAACTTGGCTATTTTAAGATGCATAGACTTCAATTCCCAGAATTCCCCAACCAGTATGCCTGGTTGAGGAATTCTGGGAGTTGAAGTCCATACATCTTCAAAGGGTCAAGTTTGGGAAACACTGTTATATACCATTAATGAGAAACTAACATGGCCGACCACAAGGTCACGGACAAGGCAGCAAATTGCAATAGTTGACAGGCTAACATCATCCACCACTGATAAGCAAGCTAGGAAGGAGGAAACAGTAGGAATTAAGCCTCCATCATCCAGCATGAACAACTCAGCTAATTATAAGTGGGAAGGGCCTGTTACACATGCAATGGCCAAATTGATTAATGGCATATAAAGGCAGAGATCTCTGTAATGGTAGTTTAATACTCTGACGATGTCAGCAGATGGCTGACGAAAGCTTAGTAAAATAAAAGTTTAATTATTTTAAAATTTTAAGTTCCGGAGCTCACAGGATGTCTGCTTCTTTCCTTAATAGATACATATATATATAAAACAGTGTACATAATTTCGTTCCTTTGGTCTGCATCGTTTCTGTTTCCTCGTTTGTTACTGCATTTCCACTCCTCTATCTTCCTCATTTACTCTTTCCTTGCCTTTTATCCCTCTCCTCTAACCGTTCATACCATTTTTATTTTTATTTTTTGCTTTAATTTATATGCCGCCCTTCTCCGGAGACTCAGGGCAGTTTACAATGCGTTAAGCAATAGCCTTCATCCTTTTGTATATTTATACAAAGTCAGCTTATTGCCCCCACAAACTGGGTCCTCAATTTACCTACCTTTGAAAGGATGGAAGGCTGAGTTAACCTTGAGCCTGGTGAGATTTGAACTTGCAGTAATTGCAAACAGATGATGTTAATAACGGTGCTTTAGTCCACTGTACTACAGGCTCTTTGTATCTCATTTCTCCCACACTATATAATATTCTGTTTCCTCCTTTTCTTGTATTTCCTTTGTAAGTTTGTCCCATTTCTGCACACTCCAAAACTTTTCTAATCAGATTGTCTTCCGTTGGTGTATTGTTATTTTTACAATTTTGTGCATATATTATTCTTGCTGCTGTTACAATATGTATAATTAAATATTGTATTTTTTTTTTCGTAAGTCCCTGGAAGTAGTCCTAATAAAAATATTTTTGAAGTCCACAAGTCTTAAAAGTTGCCACGTTTGGACAGCCCCGCCTTGAAAATTATACAAAGCTGCCCACTTCGCCTTCCCACGACTTACCCGGAAGGCCTTCTCCTGCAGGTTGGCATTAGAGAGCTTCAAGATGACGGCAAAGTTAATAGGCTTGGCACTCATTCGCCCCGGTTTCTTGTTGAAATCCACCTGTTGGAAAATCTGTGGAAAAAACGAAAAGCAAAGAGAACAGACAGATCAGCCGGGCATCCATGGAAGAGAAAGTGTGGGAAGATACAGCTAGCAAATTTTGGATTTTGGAAAGCCCAGGCTGGCTGTCTTACATGGCTACTTTGATTGTCTCCAGCCTGCAAAAGTGAACTTGATATAGGTCAGTGTTGGCAAACTTTTGCGGCACCAAGTGCTGAAGGGGGAGCGCGCGAGTGTGCACGGGAGAACTCCGGAAACTAGCAGCTTCCTGGCGCGCACGTGCGGGAGTGCCCGGAAACCGGAACAGCAATTCCCCGGTGCGGAGCTGAGCTTCCGGTTTCCGGCATGCACATGTGCGCTGGTCGCCCAATCTTCCGGTTTCTGGCATGCCCACATATGCGAAGACCAGCTGTTCCAGGTTCGGGCACATGTATGTGCCGGAACCTGGAACAGCAACAGGTCATGGCTGACGGAGAGATGGTTCTGCATGCCACTTCTGGCATGCGTGCCATAGGTTCGCCATCACGGATATAGATTGTGGATTTTTTTTAAAGAAAAATAATTCTTGGATTGTCCCAAAGGTGCTTTTTCAGGAGGCAACTGGACTTATTTTATTTTATTTTATTTATAGTACAGTGCTTTACAGACGGCTAAAAAGCATTGTGAAGCGGTATATAAGTCTAAGTGCAATTGCTACCTTCCTTCTTTACTCCCTCCTTCACAGTGGTTAGAATGTAGTATTGCAGGCTAATTCTGCCCACTGCCAGCAGTTTGATTCTGACCGACTGGCTCCAGGTTGACTCAGCCTTCCATCGTTCTGAAGTCAGTAAAACGAGGACCCAGATTGTTGGGGGCAAAAGGGCTGACTCTGTAAACCGCTTAGAGAGGGCTTTAAGGCACTGTGAAGCGGCATATAAATCTAACTGCTATTCCTTCCTTCCTTCCTTCCTTCCTTCCCTCCCTCTGGTTAGAATGCAGTATTGCAGGCTGACTCTGCCCACTGCCAGCTGTTCGATCCTGACTGACTGACTCCAGGTTGATTCTGCCTTCCATACTTCCGAGGTCGGTAAAACGAGGACCCAGATTGGTGGGGGAGGGTCAAAACAATATTTTGTCTTATAAGACAAAAAGGCTGACTCTGTAAATAAAACTCCGGTATATATATATATATATTTAATTTGATTTATATGCCGCCCTTCTCCAGAGACTCAGGGCGGCTTACAATGCGCTAAGCAATAGCCTTCATTCTTTTGTATATTTTTATACAAGGTCAGCTTATTGCCCCCACAAACTGGGTCCTCATTTACCTACCTTAGAAAGGATGGAAGGCTGAGTCAACCTTGAGCCTTGGCGAGATTCGAACCTGCAGTAATTGCAGGCAGCTGTTCTTAATAACAGGGTGCTTTAGACCACTGTACTACCAAGGCTCTCATATAATGTCCAAGAGCTATTGCTATTACCATGCTGCTCCATGGCCCCCGCCCCAAATTTAGTCTAACCCAAATGCCAGCTCTGCACCCCCACCCAGCCTCACAGCGGCACAAGGCTGTGGACCCACCGATCCGAGATATTAAAAAATAAAAAGGCGAACGATCATTATATCCCTCCCCGTTTGGGCAACCGTGCTTTCCTGCCCCCTTCTTTCTCTCTCTCTCTCTCTCTCTTCACACAGCTCGATCTTTGCCAAAGAGCACAGCGGCGATGCCGCGGGGAGGCGGGGAGCGAGAGGGGGGGCGCCCGCCCGCTTCTCTGTGCCAAGAGAAGCATAAACTGTCAAGGCACATCACCGATTTCCTGCTCATTTCCAGTGACAGTAGCTTGGGGAATATCGGCACTCCGAGGGACCTCACAAGAAGCCCGAGCTGTCATCGTGCTGGTGACAAAGTGAGGAGGGGAGGAAGCCAAGCGGGAGGGAATTAACGGAGAAAAGAGGGATTGCATTAGGTTGCTCCCCGGATGAGGAGAACCCACAGTTCCAGCCGAGTTTTTTTTTTTTTTTGCAAATTCGGGAGTAGAAGGAAATCTGCGACTTGATAGCAGCGTTTCAATATTTGAGGGTCTGTCGCAAAGAAGGGGGGGGTCCACCTATTTTCCAAAGCACTTTGAACACAGGACAAGAAGCAACGGATGGAAACCAACCCAAGGAGAGAAGTAACCTAGAACTAAGGAGAAACTTCCCGACAGTTGAGAACAATTAACCCGCGGAATGGCTTGCCACCAGAAGTTGTGGGTGATTCATCCCTGGAGGTTTTTAAGCAGAGCACATTGTCTCGAGCGGTATAGGGTTTCCGCCTTGAGCCAGGGTTGGACTAGAAGACCTCCAAGGTCCCCGCTTCTGATACATCAAAAGAAACAGCTCAATAATTACGGAGTCAATCAAGTCCAGAGATAATCCAGCAAAGTCTATAGCCAAAAGTCCGGCAATGCAGAATGGCATGGAAGCTTTCAGCTTTGTTCGTCACAAGGTTTGACTGGCCATCACGCTCCCTTTTATACCCTGTGGGGTGTGGTCCAGTGACTCAGCCTAATCTCGGGCACGCCTTTTCTTCTGTTGTGCGCGCTTATCTCTGCGACGCTGGCGTGGATCCAGCCAAGACTCATTTCCCTCATCACTGTCCATCTGTGGGTGCGTGGACGTGCGTGGCCCCGGCCCTATCTCTTGCCCTTCGGCGGACACCGAAGGCATTGCCAGAGAGGAGGGTCCTGGAGAGGGAGGCCTTGCCAACTCCTCTCCTTCACTCTCGGAGTCCTCTCCTGCCGATGACACAGGCTCCGGTAACGGAGCTACAACAGTCCCTTCCAACTCTTTTATTATTCTGTGGATTTGAAGACTGCGGGGGAAAACTCCCATCTGGCCCTTTGCTGCATCGATGCAAAAGGAGGCGACATGACAATAGCAGACCAAATTAGGGGGTCTTGAGGCGGGGCGAGGGTCTCTTTTAGAGTTTTAGAAATCGGGGAGGGGCAATCACTATCAATCCCATTCCTCTCTCTATTACAGGAGGGGAGGAAGCAGTGGTGGATTTCCAAAAATTTTACTACCGGTTCTGTGGGTGTGGCTTGGTGGTTGTGGCATGGCTTGGTGGGCGTGGCAGGGGAAGGATCCTGTAAAATCCCCATTCCCACCCCACTCCAGGGGAAGGACACTGCAAAATCCCCATTCCCACCCCATCAGCTGGGACTCGGGAGGCAGAGAAATAGATGGGGGCGGGGGCCAGGCAGAATTTTTACTACCGGTTCTCCAAACTAACTCAAAATTTCCGCAACCGGTTCTCCAGAAACCGGTCAGAACCTGCCTGAAACCCACCTCTGGGGCAGGAAGGCTGAGAGTTAAAACTTCACTTTCCTATTTTCACCTTTATTTGGGGAAGGGGAAGAGGGGGAGGGGCCAAACGGATTCGCATTTTGCAGATTTAAGAACAATTTCAGCGTAGAAAGAAGGGACCAGCCTGGGACGGTTTCCCAGGCAAGCAGGCGGCCCTGAATTATTTATTTATTTGTTTGTTTGTTTGTTTATTTATTTATTTATTCGATTTATATGCCTCCCTTCTCCAGAGACTCAGGGCGGCTTCAGCAATAGCCTTCATACTTTTGTATAGACCTGCTTAGTAGGGCGTTCGGGGCCCCCCTAAGCGGTGTTCTTTTTTTTATACAAAGTCAGCTTATTGCCCCCACAATCCGGGTCCTCATTTTACCTACCTCGGAAGGATTGGAAGGCTGAGTCAACCTTGAGCCTGGTGAGATTTGAACTCGCAGTAATTGCAGGCAGCTGGCAGCTAAGTGCTACTTAACAGCACTTTAGTCCGCTGCGCCACCAAGGTTTTTAAATGCAACCCCTCCCCAAATTTGGTGCAGGAAGAAGGGACATGCTTGGTATGATTTCCCAGGCAAGCAGCCACCTTGCCTGAATTCAATGCAAGCCCCCCACACACACCCAAATTTGGAGGTTTGCATTAAGGAATGCAAAATATATATATATATTTTTCTCTTTTGCAGCATCTCAAGTTGTGTGTGCACAATTGGTGTTTCTTCCCAAAGCTCAGCCAGCCACATTTCCTTCCCGCTCCCACCCAGGAGAGGGGGGGGGGAGAAATGCTGCCCCCCCGCCCCCACAGCATCAGATGTGACGGAGGGCCGAAAGGCCAAAGCAGCGCAAACCGCCGGAATGTCTGCGGTTGGTCAAACGCGGCTCGCCTGGAGGAAAGGCTGTTTTCGACACACACAAAGACACACACAGAGAGAGGAAAAGCAGGCCATGCAGAAGCCACAAGGAGTCCTGGGGAACGCAGGAAGTGAAAAGGATGTGGTGAACAAACAACATTTGCAGCAACATTTTGGGGAGGGGGTGGGGAAAACCCACAACGGCCTTCCCCCCCCCACCGCTTCCTGGCGATGAGCAACGAACCGAGGCGGCTTAGTTAAGTCCCCAAAAACACCAGCCCACAATCCCTCCCACCGATTGCACCATCTGCCACCCGTTTTTCTATTTATTTTTTGGTTAAAACTCACACAAGGTAGTTTGGGAGTTAAAGCAAGGGTCACAAGCAACCTCAAGTGAGGAAAAGAATAGCAAGGGGAATGCTTAAAATAATAGGAGTTTATTCTTACTGTGTTTCCCCCCCAAAATAAGACCGGGTCTTATATTAATTTTTTGCTCCAAAAGACGCATTAGGGCTTATTTTCCAGTTAGGTCTTATTTTTGGGGGGAAATACGGTACTAAATCCGTCCATCTGGCTGACGATTTTAACTGGGGCTTATTTTGGGGGTAGGGTTTATATGAATAGAATAGAATAGAATAGAATAGAATAGAATAGAATAGAAATATGGAATGGAATGGAATGGAATGGAATGGAATGGAATGGAATGGAATGGAATGGAATAGAATAGAATAGAATAGAATAGAATAGAATAGAATAGAATAGAATAGAATAGAATAGAATAGAATAGAATAGAAATATGGAATGGAATGGAATGGAATGGAATGGAATGGAATGGAATGGAATAGAATAGAATAGAATAGAATAGAATAGAATAGAATAGAATAGAATAGAATAGAATAGAATAGAATAGAATAGAATAGAATAGAAATATGGAATGGAATGGAATGGAATGGAATGGAATGGAATAGAATAGAATAGAATAGAATAGAATAGAATAGAATAGAATAGAATAGTCCCACCTCTGTTACTCTATGTTCTGCGCTCAAAATGAGTTTAAAGCACTGTTTTTCCTACATGTCCAGTTTAAGAAGTGTAGACTTTCAACTCCCAGAATTTCCCATTTAGCGCCTCTATGTGTATTTATTAAGGTAGGAGATACAGTATTTTATGAGGTAGGGCTGTTTGGCTAATTTTAGTTTTGAAGGCCAATTATTTATGTTAATAAATATTATTTATTTACCCGCTACCCTGGTAAAACATCGCCCGTATACATTTCTGCTGTATTTTGCATGCTCTGTATCTTAATAATGCTTCATGTCTTTTTTTTTTAACTTTTGAATAATAAAAATACAGACATTCTAATGCAGGTGGTCCTTGACTTACAACCACTGTTTGAAGTTACATCGGTTCTGGAAAAAGTGACGTGACCTTTTCCCACCCATTTTAGCATCCCCGTGGTCACATGATCAAAATTTAAGAAATAGAAATAGAATAAACAGAGTTGGAAGGGACCTCGGAGGTCTTCTAGTCCAACCCCCTGCCCAGGCAGGAAACCCTACACCACTTCAGACAAAATGGTTATCCAACATCTTCTTAAAAACTTCCAGTGTTGGAGCATTCACAACTTCTGGTGGCAAGTTGTTCCACTGGTTAATTGTTCTCACTGTCAGGAAATTTCTCCTTAGTTCTAAGTTGCTTCTCTCCTCGATTAGTTTCCATCCATTGCTTCTTGTCCTGCCCCCCTCAGGTGCTTTGGAGAATAGTTTGACTCCCTCTTCTTTGTGGCAACCATTTAGATGCTTGACAATTCCGATTTATGACGGTTGCAATGTGTCTCGGGGTCACACAATCTCCTTCTGACCAGCGAAGTTGACCGGAGGGGGGGGGGAGAGGGGAGCCAGATTCACTTAACAACATTGCCACTAACTTAACAACTGCATGATTCACTTAACAACGGTGGCAAAAAAAAAGAGGTTGCAAAACGGGGCACTTAAAAGCTGTCTTGTTTAGCCACATAAAATTTTGGGCCTAATCCTAAACATGTGTTTTTTGTTTTTGTTTTTTGCTAGAGCCAAGTGTCAGGTTACGATGTCGTCTCAAATAAACTGCATTTCCAAACAAATAGTCTTTGATGAAATCTTTCATTTATTGAGCACAACAATCTGTCCCCGACGCCATTGTAGTCTGCACTGACCTTCTGACCCCAAACCCCTCCTTTCCGTTCCCCAATTCTCTGCGTCTCATTGGCCATCTTCCAAGTCACTCTCCCCATATCTACTACTTCAGCTCACAGGAATGTCCCCCCTCCCATCCCATCTCCTAGGGGGATAATATCTTCAGGGAAAATAAGTAGGTGAAGAGTCAAGCGTCCTCTTCTCTTCCTTATGTCAGCACTGGAGTACTGACACAAAGATTGTCTTGGGCACCGCCCCCCCCCCCGAACTTTGCAGGTATACAATTTGGAAAAAAACCTTCTTTTGACTGACACTCACCTCCAGAATGAAAGGTAGGACTGGGATGAACGTCTGTGTGCTCTCCGACAGCAGGGTTAGCGCCCGGACGCAGTGCATGCGCAGAGGGTAGAAACGAGCTGTTGGTACCAGCCTGGCATAGGAAAGGGGTTAAAAGAACAAGAGGGTCGAAAACCAGGGACGGACCAAAAAGTGAACTAAGTACGCCATTTTAAAAGGGGGTGAGCGATACAAGTTTGCTATATAGGTAGTCCTCGACTTATGGCTTGCAATAGGAAAAAGGCTCGATTTAAATCAACTCGATTTAAATCATCCCCTTTACAGAGCCACTGTCATCTCTGCTGCGAAATTGTGCGAATGCATCAACGCAGCTCATGTTTTATCTCAGCTCGCAGAGCTTGGATTCAATTCTAAGAGCCCTGGTGGCGCAGCTGACTAAAGCACTGTTATTAACATCAGCTGCCTGCAAATGACTGCAGGTTCGAATCTCGCCAAGGCTCAAGGTTGACTCAGCCTTCCATCCTTTCTAAGGTAGGTTAAAATGAGGACCCAGTTTGTGGGGGCAATAAGCTGACTTTGTATAAAATATACAAAAGTATGAAGGCTATTGCTTAACGCATTGTAAGCCGCCCTGAGTCTCCGGAGAAGGGCGGCATATAAATCAAATCAAAAAATAAAATAAAATTGAACAAGTTTACAAAAAAAAAAAAAAATGTAAACATTGCCGAATATACAGCCTCTTAAAAGCTCCATTTCACGCTGAATACACTAAATTACGAATGTATCTTAAAATAGAAAACGACCTTGAGATAAGATTTTTAATTCGCAAAAAGCATTGTATGAAAATAAATTGGATAAAAATAAAAAATTTAAAAAATCCGATTTAAATTTTTTTAAAAAAAAAAAATGTTTTTTTTAAATAAAATAAAATAAAATAAAATAATCGGTTTTTATCCACCCTGATAGAAAAGCTAAAGGCCAAGATGACGCTTTTAACTTTGCCTTCAAAAATTCAAGTCAGATTTTCCTTCCTATCCCCCACCCCCATAAGGTTAAGAACTCACCACCGTCCAGGCTGCACCCCCCTCCCCTTAATCTCTGCCAACACAAGGGGGATTCACAATAGTCAGCCCACCCACCCCTGTGCCCCCCACCCCCCCCCCCCGCCCCCCCAAGGCACGGGAGAGCAGCAGGTTTTGGAAAAATCACAAAGGAAACCGTCCCTGCAAGCTTCCCGTTGCCAGTTATCCTTCTTATTGTCTTGAACCACATTTAAAATTCTACCCCGGACTCTGCCTGGAGCAACGAAAGCTGTCGCAGATGGCAACTTCGCTTCCCCTTCTGTCAAAGCTCTCCCCTCAATTCCCTTTGCTCCCCTGGTTTTTTTCAGCTGCTCTACTTCAGTTCACTAGGGACTAGCACCATCTTCTGGTTAGAGGAAAAACAGTTTGGTTTTGTTTTTAAAAAAATATGGAAATAAACCAGGTGGGGATTAATTTACGGAAAAGTTGGAATGAATTTAAAAGAAATCAGAAGGAAGGCAGAATTACAGTTTGGGGTTTTGTTTTAGAATAGAGAATAACAGAGTTGGAAGGGACCTTGGAGGTCATCTAGTCCAACCCCCTGCTTAGGCAGGAAACCCTTTTCCCGACACCCGGGGGGGGGGCCTTCTCTGTGGGAGCCCCTGCCCTGTGGAATGAACTGCCCCCGGAAATGCGTAAGATCTCCGACCTCCGGGTATTTCGCTGTGCACTCAAAACCCTGTTGTTCCGCCAGGCTGGGCTATCAACATAATAATTTTAAATTGGGTGTCTTAAATTTCTGGGGTTTTAAATTGAGCCGAATTATTTAATAATTTTAAATTATTTTAATTGATGTTTGTCTTGTGCTTTTAATAGGCTGTACACCGCCCTGAGTCCTTCGGGAGAAGGGCAGTATAGAAATAAAATTATTATTATTATTATTATTATTATTATTATTATTATTATTATTATTATTATTATTATTATTAATTAATTAATTATCCGTGGGGATAAATTAAGGCTCAGTCACTCGATTTGTGGTGGGGATAAATTTAAGGCTCAGTCATTCAATATGTAGGGTACTTTTTCTGCATCTTCCTTCCCGATTCCCTTCTCCAAGGTTGGTGAATGGATAAAACCGGAAGGAGGTTAAAAACGCCACCCAAATTCTAAACCTAAAGTCTATAAACATTCAGAAGTGATTTATTTCTTTTAAGTTTATCGTTTATGGATTCCGTAAGGATCCGTCTTCATTCAAGCATCTGTTGTGGCCCGTCGGACAGTGAGGAGGTTGGGGAGGAACACGGGCCGGTCCTGGGAGTTGGGGAAAGCTCGGACGAGGGCTCTGCGTCGGAGGCAGAGAAGGAGGTAGACAGTAGCGAGGCAGAGGAATAGCTGGAGCCTGTTCCCAGTGTGCGCATGCACAGAGCTGCCGGAAGACAAGAACAACTAAGAAAGCAGGGTCGACTCGGGAGTAAAGCCACACCTTGGAGGTGATTGGCCCCCTCTCATATGAAATAAAAGAGGAGCGAACGGGGAGGAGGCTTTTGCAGGAAACGATTCGTTCGTTCCAAGACTCTGAGAGACTCTGTGCCAAGTTTGGCCTTGTACTGCGTTTGGAAATTAGTTATCCAACAGGGGTCCTCAACTTTTTAAACAGGGGGCCAATTCACGGTCCCTCAGACTGTTGGGGGGGGCAGACCGGCTGGGTGGGTGTGGCTAGGTGGACATGTGGCTGTGTGGGCGTGGCTAGGTGGGCGTGGCCAATTTAGCAGTCCATTAAACAATGCACACAAATTACACTTTAATTTGTCTGTCTCTCTCTCTCTCTCTGTGTGTCTCTGTCTGTCTCTCTCTCTCTCTGTCTCCCTCCCTCCCTCTCTCTGTCCCTCTCTCTGTCTCTGTCTGTCTGTCTGTCTCTCTCTCTCTCTCTGTCTCCCTCCCTCCCTCCCTCTCTCTCTCTCTCTCTCTCTCTCTGTCTCTCTCTCTCTGTCTCTCTCCTGGAGACGTAGGTGGGGCAATGTGGGCGGGGCACCCTCATGGACCCACATGGGCCGGATTAATGGCTTTGGCGGGCCATATCCAGCCCATGGGCCGTAGTTTGAGGACCCCTACTCTAAAAGGATGCAAATGACCAGCTGCCCGCAAGGAATATCAATCCTTCCATTCCCCACTATATCCTGTCCAGAACTGAAGAAGCTTCTTGGATGAGAAGCGAAATGTCTTCAAAAGAAAAGGGAAAAACAAAACAAGGAATTCCAGTTGCCTCCTGAAAAAGCATCTTTGGTGCCACCATCACCTGGAGGACGGAGAATCTCTACAGACCCCCCCAAAGGGTTAAGCATTGTGTAGGTTACTTACTTAATGCAGCCAATGATGACTTGGGTCAAAGGGTAGATCAGAGGTTGCATGATGTCATTTGGATGCATCGTACTCAACGCCCGGCACCAAAAATATAAGCAGTGGACATACTGCCAGTTGTAAACTGACTGATAGTTTTCCTATTTAAAAAAAAAAAAAGAGAATCAGGAGGTAATGCTGAAAAATTAATGAAGCACACTATAAGATCCGAAGCGGTTCAGAATTACGATGAGATACGCCTGTTTTTCCTTTTGTGCCGTGACTTTTTAAGATTACAAAATTGTGCGTGTGTGGTTTTTTTTTTTAAAGTGAGCTGTAAATGGCCCATTAATTCTTTCTGGATGAAGAATACGATTAAAAACATTTAGATGAAGATGGATTACCATCCTGTTCTGCCCCCAGCTACGGACCCCAAAGAACGCAGCACACGCGAAGTCCGTACAAACCTTAGTTTACCAATTAAGGACTACTAATGAGCTTTCTTAGTAGTTGTTCGAACACAAGTACAATTTAAATCCGGCCCGGACGAGAGCTCTGCATCGGAGACAGAGATGGGGCCGGGGCCATCTGGGAGTGATGCACAGACTCCGGAGCCCCCAGAGTCAGACAGCGGAGAGGCAAAGGAACAAGAGGAGCCTGTTCCTAGTGCGCACATGCGCAGAGCTGCCAGAAGGCAAGAGCAGCTAAAGCAAAAGGGACGACTCGGGAGTAAGGCCAGGAGATGATTGGCCCCTCCCAGAAGGCTTAAAAGAGAAACAGAGGCACTGGGGCCTTTTGCAGGAAAGCAACGTTGCTAACTCTGTTTCCAGTCGGCATCTCTTGTTTGTTTCTGAACTTTGTGGGGCTTTGCCGAGTAAGGCCTTTGGCAGGGTGTCAAAGAAGATAAAGCTTGGTGATTATCCCGAAGGACTTGTTTTGCAACTAATTAGGACTCAGCTGGGAACGAACGTAATTCTCAGCTGTTACCATAAAATAGGTTTGTTTGGGACTAATTGTGTCTTGTAATGACTCAATAAGCCTAGATCACAACAGTTCTGGTTACTGTTTAGCTAACCTGGTTTACTGGACTACTTGCCGCTGAAGGCGAGTGTGAGAGCTTTGCTCCAGGATTTGTAAGGAACATTGGGACATTTGGAGCAATAAAGGGGAGATAGACCTGTTCTCTGGCTGTGTTGCTTTCATGCCACGCTCCGGGTCATCACACCTTCAGATTAAACCCACCTTCTTCTTGATGGTCATCGCCCCACGCAGGTGGATGGCCAGCTGACGGATGTATATGAAGGCCTGTTGGTAAGACACAGAGGGATCCAGAGCGTACATCTCGATCAGAGTCCGTTGCATGAAGTTGATGAGAGGGAGGGCGTTGGGAGAGGTGAACCTCGAATTCTTGACGTAGGAAATGTACATTTGCTAAGGGGAACAAGAAGGCAAGCAGAGAATTAGGGTGACACGGAACGATGGGTTTGCCAGTCACTTGTTTTGAGGTGGGCCTCTGCCCTTCGAATTCATCCCCGATAAACCTCTTTTTAATTTTGTTAAGGGTGGAAATACTGATCCAGCCCAAAAATGAATTTATAGTCTATGGGTTTTCAGTCGCCATCTGTCAGAAATGGTGTAGGGTCTCCTACTAGGGCGTGTTAATCTTACCTTAAGAACGGAGGGCAAATAAGCTTCCTGTTTATACCGGCAGAATTTGTTGAGTATCAAAAAAGCTAGAACTCTCACAACTTCATCGCCCGTGCTCCAGAGTCGAATAATTTGCTTAATGAAAGAAAGGAAGAAACAAAAATAAGTTATTTTCAATTTTTTATTTTGGTGCCCAATGTGAACAGGGAGAATCCAACTTGAATGTCTTATTCCGGTACCTTCTGGGCCAGCCCTGCTATCGAGCTTAACTTACCTTAAGTAGCATGCGAGACTGTTTTGGGAAGCTTAAATAGTAAGGCACTATGGCACTGATGTGGTGAAGGACGGCTATTGTCACGGAGGTGCGGGTTAAACACGACAGAAGCTGCAAAAAGAAAAAAAAAAAAGATAAAAAAAATATCCATCAATAAATACGGCTGAAAGGCTGGCCGACTTCAAATCTCCTATGCTCCCTTTTGCCCCCGTCTCGAAGGGGCTTTTTTCAACAGACAACTGGGCTTTTCTTTGTTTTTTCCTTGAAAACATTTCGCTTCTCATCCAGGAAGCTTCTTCCGTTCTGCCTGAGCGCTGGGCGAACGGAAGAATTCGGTCAGAACGGAAGAAGCTTCTGGGATGAGAAGCAAAATGTCTTCAGGGAAAAAACAAAGGAAGTCCAGTTATCCGCTGAAAAAGCACCTTTGGGACAACCATGACCTGGATGACTGAGAATCTCCGTAGACAATGATCTATAGCAGTGATGGCTAACCTTTTTGCCATCGCGTGCCAGGAAGGGGGAGGTTCGTGTGCGCATGTGCCCACACGCATAATTCTATGCATCCCACCCTGTGCATGCACACGCGACCCACCTCCCCCCCCCCCACTCCTGGCACGCGATGGTCCGGTAGGCCCATTTTTCTTTCTCCAGATCCTCTCTATGCATCTGGGGAGGGCAAAAACAGCCTTCCCAGGTCCTTCAGAGGCCCGAAATGGCCAGTTTTCCGACTTCCGGTTGGACAGGAAGTGACTTTTTTTGTTGTCTCCAGCCTCCAGAGACGCTGAGCTGGCGTGCCAGGCAACATGGCTCTGTGTACCACCTGTGGCACACGTGCCATAGATTTGCCATCATGCATCTATAGTCTTCTAAATGTTGCATTTCTTCCATTTCTATCAGCTGAAAGTCAATATTTCTCTATCCAATGCTCTGTTGTGGCCTGACGATGAGGAGGTTGGGGAAGAACTTGTGCCAGTTCTGGAGTCTGGGGAAGGCTCTGATGGATGCTCTGCGTCAGACACAGAGACAGAGTCAGGGCCGTCCAGCATTTCCCAGCCACCGGAAAGGCAGCTGCCTTTGGAGGCTGAGATGAGTGAGTAGGAAGAACAACTGGGGCCTGTTCCAGATGCATGTATGCGCGGAGCAGATAGGAGAGGAGACAAGGAGTCGACTCGGGAAGCAAAGCAAACATGGATGCTGAATGGCCCCTCCCTGGTTCGGGAAAAAATAGAAGGAAAGGGGAGTGGGTTGTCGTAGGAGACAACCGTTCGTATTTCTGGAGATTTTGCTCATTGTGTTTCGTGCCTCAAAGGCTGCTTGCCAGAACTTAATTTGCAATCTTCGGCTGGGAGCTCGCACTCTTGCAACTATCGTAATGAGTTGATAAGGTCTGCTGCTGCAGTTAACTCCTCGCAGGACTCTTGCCTGGACTTTTTTGGTGGGTGAATGCAATTAATTCACAAGAGGAAAATAAAGAGGAGTTTTTCGTGACCAGGAGTCTGTTTCTGGTTTCTACTAAGGCTGGGTCAGAACATGCTCTTTCATTAGAAACAGAGACGAAGAGAATCAGTGGTGTCCATGTTATTCTCTGAGCTTGGTGGTTTTCTTGCAGATGTTAAGAGCCGAGGTGGCGCAGTGGTTAGAGTGCAGCACTGCAGGCTACTTCAGCTGATTGCTAGCTGCAGTTCGGCAGTTCGAATCCCACCAGGCTCAAGGTTGACTCAAGGTTGTATCTTTTCTTTTATGTACAATGAGATCGTATGCACCAAAGACAAATTCCTTGTGTGTCCAATCACACTTGGCCAATAAAGAATTCTTTTCTTTCTTTCTTTTTCTTTCTTTCTTTCTTCTTTCTTTCCTTCTTTCCTTCTTTCTCTCTTTCTTTCCTTCCTTCCTTTCTTCCTTTTCTTATCTATCTATCTATCTATCTATCTATCTATCTATCTATGTTTCCTAGTATGATTTGATTGCTTATTTGTTCCCTATGACTATCACTAAGTGTTGTACCTTATGATTCCTGACGAATGTACTTTTTTTCTTTTTATTTACAATTGGTATGCACCAAGACAAATTCCTTGTGTGTCCAATCACACTTGACCAATAAAGAATTCTATTCTATTCTACTCTATCTTCCAAAAACCCAATATATATATATTTTTTTTAAAAAAATGACCAAATTTGACCCTCGTTTGCTAGATGACTTAAAACTCACCTGAATGGTACAGCCAAGGTGCATTTTGATGTCCAGTCGTAACTTGGCCCACAACGGGCTGGAGGAAGGCAAAACTAACCTACAACAATTAAGGAAGACATGATTTAGAAGCAAATATGTGATTCAAAAGCTGTCATTTCTCTTTAACTGATGGGAGATGACTGAATTTCAACTGGGCTAGAGGCTGTTCAACCGGAAAGGTCCTTGCCTGTGATGTATTTAAAATTCAAGGTAGAAAATAAATACATATACCTGTATGGATCCCTGATATATACCAAAGCTGGTATTCAGCTGGTTCGGACCAGTTCAGGAATCCTGTCCTATATCGCTGTGTTTTTGATGCCGCACATATGTGCAGACGGCGCGCATAAGTGAATTGCCGTGTTTTGTGACGCCGCACGCATGCGCGGATGGCACGCGTGCTCACATATCCAGTGCTGGGCAAACCAGTAGCTACAGTATGTGAAATCCACGTCTGATATTGTTCTGCCCCAGCTACGGACCCCAAAGAACGCAGCACAGACAAACTCTATACAAAGCTTATTTTACTCAAATAACTTACTCTTTATCATTCAAAGGCTGTTAATGAACTGTCTTAACAGCCTACCAGAATTCTAAGATAAGGTAATCATAGTCTTACTAGAGTTGGCAGAAAGCCCAGAAGCAATTTGCAGGAAACTGATAAGAGAACTAAGATCAGGACGCGAAGGAGAGTGAACGAAGTTGTTCCCTGCAAATTGCCTCAGTCGTCGTCCTTCCTTAAATAGGCTAAGGGAATGGCCAATTAGCCCCAAGCCTTACTCTCGAGGAGACCTCCTCCTGAGAAGCCACTCCTGCCTTTTGGCAGCTCTGCATGCCCGTGCATCGAGAAGAGGCTCCTCCTCTTCGTCCTCTTCACTTAAAGGAGCTTCTGGAGGTTCTGAAGGCCTCTGGCACCACATCTTCTCCAGCCTCCTCACTGTCTGACTCGAGCGCCAGCTGCACAGGCTGCTGACGCAGCACCACACCAGTCTCCTCGCTGTCGGAATCAGCTACAATCTGCACAGGCCGCTGACGGGCCACAACAGATATATATATACATATATCTATTAATCACCGTCCATTTTGAATACATAGTGGAAAGAGGAATCTTGAGAGTTCACAAGGTTGATGCTATATGGAACAAAAATGCGGCTGAATCTGGATGTTCTGCTTCGGGGACCACGAAGCCCCCTCCCAGAAGGGAGCAAGGAAAACAGGTCCTGAAAAGGATGTGTAGCGTCCCAAACAATCATGTGGACCCAGCTTGGAAACTCAGCCAAAAGTAGCAGTCGGCTGAGGTCACGTGCAAAGCGCGTCATATACAAAGTCGTACCGTTACTCAGACCGCCGAGTGCCCATGATGCTATGCGGATCAGATAGCTGCAAATTACCGCCCACATGCCAGCTAAAAAGGGATTAATTGTACTCTAACCAGCTGCTTTGCCTTTGCGGTCCGAATGGAAAATTCGACCCTTGTCAGCCATCCAATTTTCTTGGGTTAGCTGTTTTGCAAATGATTCTTCAGTATTTTGGGATTTTTAGTTAACCGTGGGAATACCCACCATGGATTAGACACCAAAAATCATTCGCTTGTCCTGGGAATTATTTTATGGCTGCAGGATTTGGGTTTGGGAGTGACAGGATAGCAGTATTCAAGTATTTGAAGGGCTGCCACAAATAAGAGGGGGTCAAATTATTCTCCAAAGCACTAGAAGGCAAGACAAGAAGGAATGGATGGAAACTATTGTGGCCCATCAGCAGCCTGTGCAGATTGTAGCTGATTCCGACAGTGAGGAGGCTGGAGAAGATGTGGTGCCAGAGGCCTTCAGAACCTCCAGAAGCTCCTTTGAGTGAAGAGGACGAAGAGGAGCCTCTTCTCGATGCACAGAGCTGCCAAAAGGCAGGAGTGGCTCCTCAGGAGGAGGTCTCCTCAAGAGTAAGGCTTGGGGCTAATTGGCCATTCCCTTAGCCTATTTAAGGAGGAACGCCGACTGAAGCAATTTGTAGGGAACTTTAGTTCAACTCTCCTTCGCGTCTGGATTCTCTGCAAATTGCTTCTGAGCTTTCTGCCAACCTTAGTAAGATTGTGATTACTTTATCTTTGGTTTCTTGTAGGCTGTTAAGAAAGTTTATTAACAGCCTTTGTTTTGAAAAAGACCAAGTTATTTTAGTAAATTAAGTTTTGTACAAACTTTGTGTGTGCTGTATTCTTTGGGGTCCGTAGCTGGGGCAGAACAGGAAGCTAATCAAGGAGAGAAGCAACTTAGAACTAAGGAGAAACTTCCTAACAAGAGAGGACAGTTAACCAGTGGAACAGCTTGCCACCAGAAATCGTGGGCGCTCCATCACTGGAGGTTTTTAAGAAGAAACTAGACAGCCATTTTTCTGCAATATTATAGGTTCTCCTGTTTGAGCAGGGGGCTGGACTAGAAGACCTCCAAGGTCCCTTCCAGCTCATTCATTCTTTTTCGATGCCTCTGCCAGAGTACTGAACGGTAAACTGAGTTAACACTGCCCAAACCAGGCCATCAAAGAACACACAAATTAGTCAATTAGCCAATAAAGCGGCTGCAGGTTTAAATAAATTATAGGTAGTTCTCGATTTGAGCCCCCAAATTTCCCATCACTAAGCAAGGCCGTTGTGAAGCGAGTTTGGCTCTGTTTTACAACATTTCTTGCCAGTGTTAAGTGAATCTGGGCTGCCCATTGACACTGCAACCATCATCAATGAGTCAATTGCCAAGCTTCAAATTTTGATCACATGACCAGGGGGATTTATAGTTTTTTTAAATTAATTGTTTAAAAGAGTGGTCACCAACCGGTGGTCCCCGAGAAAATTTTGGTGGTCCCGCAGAAAAATTATCTGCATTTTTTAATATTGCGCTAAATATACTATTTATCTTTTTTTTTAAAAAAAAATCATATTTGTGGTCCACGGGATTTAAAAATTATGAATTTAGTGGTCCCGGAGGTCTGAAAGGTTGATGACCCCTGGTTTAAAAAAAAACATTCTGCTCAGGATGGATACAAAATGGCCAGTCTAGGAACTGAAGGAATAGTTCTTTTGCAATTCCCAGACTGGAAGAATAAAGAGGAAACAAATGTGAATAAACAAAAAATAAAAAATAAAACTTACTTTGATTTATTTTTTGCAGGTTTCACCTGAAGCAGTTTTTGCACAAGAACGAAGAGGTCGCGGACGCAGAACGAGACAAGTGTGTTGAAGACTAAGCAGGAGACGAAAAAAAATAAATAAATAAGAGAGACATCTCCAGAGACTCAGGGCGGCTTACAATGCGTTAAGCAATAGCCTTCCTACTTTTGTATATTTTATACAAAGTCAGCTTATTGCCCCCACAAACTGGGTCCTCAATTTACCTACCTTAGAAAGGATGGAAGGCTGAGTCAACCTTGAGCCTGGTGGGATTCGAACTTGCAGTAATTGCAGGCAGCTTGGTGTTAATAACAGTTAATAATAGTGCTTTAGTCTGCTGCGCCACCAGGGCTCAGTTTTGACAACTGATTCACACTTATGACAGTTGCAGTGTCCTGGAACTATGTCATCCCCCATTTTGCGACCTTCTGACAAGCAAAGTCAATGGGGAAGCCAGATTCACTTAACGACCGTGTGACTAATTTAACAACTGCAGGGATTTACTTTAACAACGGTGGCAAGAATGGTCATAAAATGGGGGAAAACACACTTAACAACTGTCTCACTTAGTGACGTAGATTTTGGACTCTATCGTGGTCATGAATTGACTACCTGTATAAGTAACTTAAAATAATGGAGTTTTTCATATTGCCCAGAATTCAATTTGCTTGCTTTTGGTTTAATGTTTTTTTTGTGTGTGTGAACTCAATTGTTTTGTTTTGCAATTGATGGCGTATGACTTAGTGCCACCTAAGGGATCTTAAATCAATGTGCCCACACTCACAACTTAATCATCAAGGATCAAGGCAACATTAGCAATTAAAGGAAAGGAAGAGTCTGATATTATTATATCATTATTATAATAATATTATATTATTATATTATATGGGATTTATTTTATAGAGAAGAAATATGAAAGTACTGTATAATAAAACCAAATAAGTTAAAGAGAAATGTTATGATAATAGAATGTTAAGTATTAAGCATTCATATTAAAATAAGAGTAGATACAAATAATGAATGTGGTGGTAGGCTTTAACTGTTATGAGACAAAAAATGTGTACCCAGACGACACACGAATGATGGAATGTTTTGTATGAAAAGAAAATTATATATATATATACTTTTCTAGTCAGGGTTTTTTCCTACGTAGCTCAAGATGTTTGTATAGCCATGGTGGGGTGATATCTCAAATCACCACTTTCAGGCTTTATCAGACATTTTGTGTTGTCTGTTGTGAGACTTAAGGGAGACTGGGATAGTACTATTTCTGTCTTATGAGACTTCTTCAGCCAGCCACACCTTTATTTTAACCTTTTTTAAATTATTTTAAATTATTTTTAATTATTTAAACCTACGAATTAAAAGAACAATATGTGTGTGTGTGTGTGTGTGTGTGTGTGTGTGTGTGAGCTACATGCTATCATCTAGTAAATGATTTGTATATAACTTATACTATATATATAATGTATGTGTACTTCAGCATTTTTGGGGTTGTAGATAGACACACTAAGGAAAATTTAGCCAAGTCAAATTGGGTATACAATAAAAACCTTATTTTACCATAAGGATCAAGGGCAGCTAAAGCAAAACAAAGAGCTAGGGCAAAATATCAACAAGGATGGAATGTGTTTCTTTAATCTTTTATTTATTTATTTATTTTGCAAAGCTAGCTCAGTTCTGGAAGATTTACCTGTGCTGTCCGTGACTTTGAACTTGCCGGAATCAGGCCCTGCCGATTCTCCTTTGGCGGTGACCACGCAGGCTTTAAAAGCTTGAGTGACTTCATGGAAGATTCTAGGAGTGAGTTTCTTCTGTGTGGAATAAAAAAAATAATAATAGAATTAATCCGAAGAGAAGAGAAGAGAAGAGAAGAGAAGAGAAGAGAAGAGAAGAGAACGGTACAGTAGGGTAGAGTAGAGTAGAGAATAGAACAGAATATAGAAAAACAGAATAGAAATAGAAATGGGGTGGGGTGGGGTGGGGTGGAAGAGGAGAGGAGAGGAGAGGAGAGGAGAGGAGAGGAGAGGAGAGGAGAGGAGAGGAGAGAAGAGAAGAGAAGAGAAGAGAAGAGAAGAGAAGAGAAGAGAAGAGAAGAGAAGAGAAGAGAAGAGAAGAGAAGAGAAAATAGAATACGGAATGGAATGGAATGGAATTGAAGAATACAGTAAGAATAGAATAGAATAGAATAGAATAGAATAGAATGGAATGGAATGGAATGGAATGGAATGGAATGGAATGGAATGGAACGGAACGGAATAGAATATGGAATAGAATGGAACAGAATAGGAGAATATAATAATAATAGAATAGGAATAGAAGAATATAAGAATAGAATAGAATAGAATAGAATAGAATAGAATAGAATAGAATAGAATAGAATAGAATAGAATAGAATAGAATAGAATAGAATAGAATAGGTTGACCAATGAAGAATATATTCTATTCCCATTCCCATTCCCATTCCCATTCCATTCCAAATACTATCTTTGTTTTGGGCAAGACCTTCCATATTTAATCAGCTTTATTTGCAGCTCCTAAAGAAATGTTCCTTTAAAAAAAAAAAGGTCTCTCTTACCTCTGCAGCTTCCTTCCAGTGTTCCACCATTTTCAATGACACGGTGATGAAGTCCATTTTTTTCCGCTTAGCTGGTTTTTCGTCTTCTTCTTCCTCTTCATCCTCATCTTCATCATCAGTTGCTTCCTATCAAAGATTTTTTTTAAAAAAAAAAGCCTGAAATGAGTGACTTCCAGGGACACAGTCCATACAGTTTTTCTTGGGAATAAAAAGAAATTGGTTCCTCTGATCTTTTTTTTTTTTTTGATTTAAAGTTTATTTACACATTTTCATTTAACATACATTGTCTGGGTCATTTTGCTTACATAATACTACCCCGTTTCCCCCAAAATAAGACACCCCCTGATAATAAGCCCATGGGACTTTTTGAATTTTTGAACACGGGACTTACTTTATAAATGGTTGGGTAATTAGAGGTAGAAATTAGGAGCTGGGAAAGTACCATGTTCCCTGAAAATAAAACCCCGTCTTATATTTTTTTGAACCCTGAAATAAGCACTTGGCCTTATTGCCATGTGCTCAAAATCCCGATTGGGCTTATTATCAGGGGATGTTTTATTTTGGGGGAAACAGGGTAGATGATAGATAGATAGATAGATAGATAGATAGATAGATAGATAGATAGATAGATAGATAAGATAGATAGATAATAGATAGATAGATAGATAGATAGATAGATAGATAGATAGATAGATAGATAGATAGATAGACAGATAGACAGGCAGGCAGGCAGGCAGGCAGGCAGGCAGGCAGGCAGACAGATAGATAATGATATAGATAGAAGATAGAGACAGTAGATAAGATAGATAGATATGATAGATACCGTGTTTCCCCGAAAATAAGACCCTGTTTTATATTTTTTTCAACCCTGAAATAAGCGCTTGGCCTTATTGCCATGCGCTCAAAAGCCCGATTGGGCTTATTATCAGGGGATGTCTTATTTTGGGGGAAAGCAGGGTATATTGAAAATAAATTAATTACCTCTAATTTTTCAGGCAACACATGATGATCTTCCTCTTCATCAGAACTGTCAGAGTCATCAAAATTAAGCAAAGTCTTGTCATTTTCTTCCAGGAACTTGTAAAATTCTGGATCTCGGTCCTTTAGTCGAGAGAGCTGGTCCTTATGCACTGAAGCATTACCTTTCTTTATTTTCCTGCACGACACGGAAGAGTTTAAGGAATTTAGGTTTATATAACTATATATCCAGCCAGGAAGGATTTTTTTTTTTAAATGCTAATTAAACCCTACAAATTCCATAGTGCTATATTGCTTAAAAGAGAAACATTGGGGGTTTTGCTTCCTAGAAAGTATGAACAAAAGTCCCAATTTCCAATTTTGTGTCGTTTCCTTTTCGAGTCTAACTTGAAAGGCAAAGGGCTGGCTGGGGCATTCTGGGAGTTGAAGTCCACATATTTTAAAACTAGCAAGGTTGAGAAACGTTGTTGTTTTAGAGGAAATTCTTTCTCGTTTTCTACTAGGAAAGACAATGGAGACAAGGTAAATTTGATCTGCTCTTGTATACGCTCATCTAGGAACTTCAGTGGGCTTCCAAATTGAGATTTCTAGGCATATAATTTAAAAGCTATTCTCCATCCATCCATCCATCCATCTATCTACCATCTATTATCCCTCCTTCCCTACCAAAATAGCACTGGGAAAATTTCAAGGAAGAATAAACGTATCTGTCCCTCCATCCATAACATCTAGCTATCTATATCTATCATCTATCCATCCATCCTTCATCCATTCTCCTTCCCTCTCACCTTCATCCATCCATCCATCCTCCTTCCCTAACCCCTTCATTCATCCATCTATCTATCCATCCTTCATCCATCCTCCTGCCCTCTCATCCCTTCATCCATCCATCCATCCATCCTTCATCCATCCTCCTTCTCTCTCACCTTCACCCCTTCATCTATCCATCCTCCTTCCCTCACTCCTTCATCCATCCATGTATCTATCCATCTATCTATCCATCCATCCTTCATCCATCCTCCTTCCCTCTCACCCCTTCATCCATCCATCCATCCTCCTTCCCTCACCCCTTCATCCATCCATCTATATATCCTCCTTCCCTCTCACCCCTTCATTCATCCATCCATCCATCGATCCATCCTCCTTCTCTCTCACCCCTTCATCCATCCATCCATCCATCCATCCATCCATCCATCCATCCATCCATCCATCTACCATCTATTATCCCTCCTTCCCTACCAAAATAGCACTGGGAAAATTTCAAGGAAGAATAAACGTATCTGTCCCTCCATCCATAACATCTAGCTATCTATATCTATCATCTATCCATCCATCCTTCATCCATTCTCCTTCCCTCTCACCTTCATCCATCCATCCATCCTCCTTCCCTAACCCCTTCATTCATCCATCTATCTATCCATCCTTCATCCATCCTCCTGCCCTCTCATCCCTTCATCCATCCATCCATCCATCCTTCATCCATCCTCCTTCTCTCTCACCTTCACCCCTTCATCTATCCATCCTCCTTCCCTCACTCCTTCATCCATCCATGTATCTATCCAACTATCTATCCATTCATCCTTCATCCATCCTTCCCTCTCACCCCTTCATCCATCCATCCATCCTCCTTCCCTCACCCCTTCATCCATCCATCTATCCATCCTCCTTCCCTCTCACCCCTTCACTCATCCATCCATCCATCAATCCATCCTCCTTCTCTCTCACCCCTTCATTCATCCATCCATCCATCGATCTATTGATTTATCCATCCTTCAGCCATCCTCCTTCCCTCACCCCTTCATCCATCCATCTATCTATCCATCTATCCTTCATCCATCCTCCTTCCCTCTCACCCATCCATCCATCCATCCTCATGAAAACTCACCTTTCCCCTGGTACCAAATTACATCCTGGTTTCTTTGTGCTGTCAAGTTTTGAAGGCAACTTTCTTTTCTCATCTTCCCCAGAATTTGGAGTATCGTCGATCAAATCATCTTCGAAATCGGAATCAAACCCGGACGTTAAAAACTCATCCACGCTCAAGTCACCCAGTTTTTTGCTTCTGAAAAGGCAAGACAGACAGGATTATTTTTTTAAAAAAAATAAAAATACATTTTTTTTATCGATGGCCTCGTTTAGAAAGGCCAATGCATTATGACATTATAAATTTATTTAATTTAATTTAATTAATTCAATTTATATGCCGCCCCTCTCCGAAGACTCAGTTCGCCTCTGGCAAACATACTGGACCCTCATTTCCAAGTTGTTAATTTCACACTTAGTGACACTATTTGCAGGTGAGAAAATCTCAGATTAGGTCCTATGCAAACACCGATACACAATGAAAATTTAAGGCTCTCTTTTTCAGTGTTGCTTTAATTGTATCCCACCCAAAGCCAGATCAGAGGTGGTATTCAACCCTTCGGACTGGTTCAGCAGAATCGGTAGCGGAGATCGCGGGTGGGCCCGCCTACTTGCCCTGGCACTATGCCAGTGATTGGCTAACTGTCAGCACGTCAAGATGCATTTATCCTAGTGCTGACATGAGAAGGAGAACGCAAGTGTCTGCAACGGGACGGTTGCCTTTCACCTACTTATTTTAGCTGGAGATAATGTCCCCTAGGAGATGGATGGGAGGGGGGAAATTCTTTGAGTTGGAGCAGTAGATTAGGTAACAATACCCCCTAATAATAAATTGTTATAAATAAATTTATAAATCATAGATGATCCTGGATTATTTTAGAATTTATAAATAATCATCTATGATTTATAAATTTATTTATAACAATTTATTATTAGGGGGTATTGTTACCCCCGTTTGCTTCTCCTGAGTTTTGAATCTCATTGAACTCTGCCCAGAGCAACTGTGGTGACTAAATAAATAAAAAAACAAATGAAATAAACCTACACCTTTGCACTTATTACTCTCAAATGTCTCCCCAAAATCATTCTGTTCCCCAAAAACGAATTCACAAAAACTGCCTCAAAATTCTCAGGTCCACAAATTACAAGAGATTTTTTTTTTAAAATGGTATTTCTGCATTTTAAAACCAGGGGCTTTCAAAAAAGAACAGGAAAAGGGGGGGAAATATAAAAAAATATATAAAAAGAAACTTAAAATTACTTGGATTATATTATCGCTATTGTTATCAGAACATGTGTTAATATTTATTACTGTCTTTTCTCTGGTCCTTTTTTTTTTTTGTAAATGGACAATACACTGTATTCAAAATGTTCATGAATATATATATATATATATATATATATATATATATATATATATATATATTAAAAAGTGACAAGGTGATGTTAGGTCTCATTGGTCTCTGCAGATAAAAATGACATTAATTAAAAAAAAAAAACCTTTCTGGTTTATCTGGAATTGTTTCTCAATATTTTAAGTCTGCCAGCCTAAATTTAACATTTAAAAAAAAATCCATTTTTTTAAAAAAATAAAAATTAAGTTGCCTCAGGAACTGCTGCAAAGATAACCTGCTCCCAATTAAGCATCACCTGTAGCCTTCAAGATAAAATCTCCAGGTGTTGCTAATTACCTGTTATTCCCAAACCAGCAAGTTAGGATGAGATAAATTAGGTTGAGAGACTTTAGCAGTTATAATTTAAAAGGGTTTTTAAAAACTTTTTGTCTTTAATGGAACTGTTTTAAAAGGCCTCAAAGGTTGGTTTGTTGTTTTGTTTAACATACACAAAAACTCATTTCACAGCTGTCCGATAGGCAATAAACAAAACATTTATTTCTAGTTAGCCGTTTGTTTGAATATATATTTTCCAATTTTTTTTTACATTAAAAAAGAGAGTGAAGTATTGTGTCGGAGAAAACACAACAGGCGTAGCATCCTTTAAAAGCAAAATTGGTATGATCATACTCTTCCCTACATACCTATATAGTGCTTTAGATTTTTTTTTTACTTTAATGTAGGCCTTGTTTTTTTTTTAATCAAAATATAGAAATATCATCTAGCAAAAAGTTTTGTATTTGAGGCTAGGGAGAAAACCATACGAATGGGGTGAGTTTGAAGTATTTCTAAAATCTCTTTTATTTACTTATCTATATCCCACCTTTATTATTTCAACAAATACCCCAAGGGGGCAAAATGCATCTAGCATACCTTCTTCCTAGATGCTAGACAGACATGATAGATAGATAGATAGATAGATAGATAGATAGATAGATAGATAGATAGATAGAAAGAAAGTTGAGAGAGAGGGAGATGGAGAGATCCTAGACAGACATAGATAGATAGATAGATAGATAGATAATAGAGAGAGAGAGAGAGAGACAGAGGGAGAAGCTGAGAGAGAGGTAGAGAGATCCTAGACAGACAGACATAGATAGAATAGATGGATAGATGAGAGAGGGAGAGAGAGGGGGGGAGAGAAGCTGAGAGAGAGAGAGGTAGAGAGATCCTAGACAGACATAGATAATATATAGATAAATAGATAGATAGATAGATAGATAGATAGATAGATAGATAGATAGATGGATGGATGAGAGAGGGAGAGAGATCCTAGACAGACATAGATAGATAAGATAGATAGATAGATAGATAGATAGATAGATAGATAGATAGATATAGATGGATGAGAGAGGGAGAGAGAAGCTGAGAGAGGTAGAGATCCTAGACAGACATAGATAGATAGATAAGATAGATAGATAGATAGATAGATAGATAGATAGATAGATAGATAGATAGGAGAGGGAGGGAGAGAGAGAGAGAGAGAGAAGCTGAGAGAGAGGTAGAAAGATCCTAGACAAACATAGATAGATAGATAGATAGATAGATATAGATGGATGAGAGAGGGAGAGAGAAGCTGAGAGAGGTAGAGATCCTAGACAGACATAGATAGATAGATAAGATAGATAGATAGATAGATAGATAGATAGATGAGAGAGAGAGAGAGAGAGAGAGAGAGAAGCTGAGAGAGAGGTAGAGATCCTAGACAGACATAGATAGATAAGATAGATAGATAAGATAGATAGATAGATAGATAGATAGATAGATAGATAGATAAGGTAGATATAGATGATAGATAGATAAGATAGATAGATAGATGATAGATAGATAATATAGACAGACAGACAGACAGACGAGAGAGGGAGAGAGAGAGAGAGAGAGAAGGAGAATTTGCTAAGCCATGTGGAAATATTACGCAATATTAACATTCTACCAATTATGAGGTGGAGTATGGCAGTGAATGGGCCCATTTTCCCTACGACAACAACCCTGTGCGGTAGGTCGGGCTGAGAGAGAGAGAGAGAGTGGGGGGGGCAAAGTCGCCCTTTGCAACAGAGCCGGGGGGCCCAACGCGTGCTTAGAAGGAAGGTTGCAAACGCACGCACTTGCCTACCCGACACGCGTTCTCCATTCCCTTCCATCCCATAAACGACTCCTACGCCCCCCCCTCCCCACTCCCTCCCTCCCTCGCCCTCTTTGCAAAGTCCGGACCCGCGAAAGCTGCTCCCCGGGGAGGTGGCTTTTTGCAAAGCGCGCCCTGACCTTTTGGAGGAGGAGGAGGAGGAGGAGGCGGCCATGGCTTTCCCCTCCGTAGCTGCAACAACGTGGGAAACGAGGCGCTTCCTCTCCCACAATGCAACTGAGTAGCGAGTAGGAGCGGGGTGGGGAGGGGTTGGAGAGGGGGAGTTCCCACAGCCGAGCCGGCCGGATTGGCTTTCAGGTTCACTCCCGGGCGTGAGAGGAGAGCCGCCGCCGCGGAGGCGTTGCTTTCCCTGCTTCTCTCTCTTTCTCAGCCGGTGCCCGCGGGCGCCCGCTTAAAGAGTGGACAGGAGTGGGGAAGGGGGACCTTGGGAGGTGGTCTAGTCCGCCCCCGCTCTCTCCTCCCCTCGGGCTCAATAGCCATAGCACGTACCCCTGAAGATCAAAGAAAGAAAGAAGAAGGAGAAGGAGAAGGAGAAGAAAGAAGAAGAAGGAAGAAGGAGAAGAGGAAGAGGAAGGAGAAGAGGAAGGAGAAGAAGAAGAAAGGAGAAGGAGGAGGAGGAGAAGAAAGAAGAAGAAAGAAGAAGGAGAAGAGGAAGAGGAAGGAGAAGAAGAAGAAAGGAGAAGGAGGAGGAGGAGAAGAAAGAAGAAGAAAGAAGAAGGAGAAGAGGAAGAGGAAGGACTTGTTGTTTTTAATTTGATTTATATGCCGCCCTTCTCCGGAGACTCAGGGTGGCTTACAATGCATTAAGCAATAGCCTTCATCCTTTTGTATATTTATACAAAGTCAGCTTTTCTTTCTTTCTTTCTTTCTTTCTTTCTTTCTTTCTTTCTTTCTTTCTTTCTTTCTTTCCTTCTTTCTTTCCTTCTTTCTCTTTCTTTTCCTTTTTTTTAAAAATTTGATTTATATGCCGCCCTTCTCCGGAGACTCAGGGCGGCTTACAATGCGCTAAGCAATAGCCTTCATCCTTTTGTATATTTATACAAAGTCAGCTTTTCTTTCTTTCCCTCTTTCTTTCTTTCTTTCCTTCTTTCTCTTTCTTTTCCTTTTTTTTTTAAATTTGATTTATATGCCGCCCTTCTCTGAAGACTCAGGGTGGCTTACAGTGCATTAAGCAATAGCCTTCATCCTTTTGTATATTTATACAAAGTCAGCTTTTCTTTCTTTCTTTCTTTCTTTCTTTCTTTCTTTCTTTCTTTCCTTCTTTCTCTTTCTTTTCCTTTTTTTTTTAATTTGATTTATAGGCCGCCCTTCTCTGGAGACTCAGGGTGGCTTACAATGCGTTAAGCAATAGCCTTCATACTTTTGTGTATATTTATACAAAGTCAGCTTATGGCCCCCACAATCTGGGTCCTCATTTTACGTACCTTAGAAAGGATGGAAGGCTGAGCCAACCTTGAGCCTGGCGAGATTCGAACATGCAATAATTGCAGGCAGCTGAATGTTAATAACAGGCTTTTAGTCTGTTGAGCTATCCAGGCTCCTAAGCACTTATTGTATGTAAAGAGAAAACAAAAATAATATATGTATATGTATAGGTGCGTCAAATGAGGACCCAGATTGTTGGGGGCAGTATACTGACTCTGTAAACCCGCTTAGAGTGGGCTGCAAAGCATTGCTAAAGCGGCAGATAAGTCTAAGGGCTATCGCTATCTCAGCCTTGGCAGTGTGCATCTTCGCAGATTCGTGTCGTGCCAAGAAAACCCGTGCAAGTGTTGTTGTTGTTGTTGTTTTTTGCACGCTTGCAAAAAGTGTGTGTATGTGTGCCCTGCAAACAGGACCCCCTCGGCAGCAATAAAAAAAATTCAAAAAAAAAATATCTCCTTTTCTCTCCGTGATCGGGATTGTTCTAAAGCAGTGTTTCTCAACCTTGGTAGCTTGAAGATGGGTGGACTTCAACTCCCAGAATCCCCCAGCCAACAGCGCTGGCTGGGGGGATTCTGGGAGTTGAAGTCCACCCATCTTCAAGCTACCAAGGTTGAGAAACACTGTTCTCAAGCCAGCTGCTTCCCACAAGAGGGACTGAGCTACAGCCTCCTCCTATTGCAGGGACTGACATCACGGCCGAAGTGGACCAGAGAAACAGAGAGAGCGAGAGAGAGCCCAAAGCCGGCCACCCAGTTGAGAATTGCAGAGCGGGCGGCGACTTGACACACACAGCAAGCCTTCCCAACACTCCCCTGTCATATTGCTGTGTAAACGGAGGGGAAGGGGGGGCAGAGAAAGAGAGACACAGAGAGAGAAAGAGAGAGAGAGATACAGGGAGAGCAAAAGCAAAAGTGATTTGTCTTTTTCGGAGCAGAGAAAGCACCAGGCGCCGGTGGAAAAAGGTGCAGGGGAGGCATTTCCACCCGCCACCCACTCACTCCTTGCCCCCTTCCCCCATCGGATTTATTTATTTATTTATTTCAACCCCCGGGGCGAATTTTGCCAACCCCCAAATCCATCAATCTGGAGAACAAAGTGCCCGAGCAGGCAGATCACCTTTGCTGCTTAACCCTGGAGGGTCCCACTGGGTGAGTCTTTTTTGCAGTATGGGGTGGGGGGGGGAGAGAACAATGCTGGGGGGTGGGGGGGGGTAGTTGAACAGGCAGCAGCCCAGTCTGCAAAGAAGTGGGGGGAGGGAGGGAGAAATCCGGGGGTCGTGCGTGGATGTGGGGTGACAGTGCATAGTCCCCCTTGGCTGCAGGGTTGCAAGGAAGCTGCTTTTGTTGCAGGTTTGCGGGGAGACCCCCCCCTTCCCCAATTTTACACACAGCCTCCTTTCCTCCGGGAGGAGGGCGATCAAGGCCAGTCTGAGCATGACCCCTTCCCCCAGCCCTCCCCCTCCCCACAAGATCTGGGGGTCTCCCCAGCATTGCAAAGGCTCCGATGCACCAAAGAGCCAAAAGGAAGCTGCCTTTGTTGCAGGCTTGTGGGGAGACCCCCCCTCCCCAATTTTACACACAGCCTCCTTTCCTCCGGGAGGAGGGCGATCAAGGCCAGCCTGAGCTTGATCCCTTCTCCCAGCTCCCCCCCAAAAAATCTGGGGGTCTCCCTAGCATTGCAAAGGCTCCGATGCACCAAAGAGCCAAAAGCTCCTTCTGCAATCATCCATCACTGGGAATAAGGGGGGGGGGAAGGAAGGAAAAGCAGCACCGCAGTGGATGGGGAAAAAGGGGGGGGATACAGACAGGGAGGGGCGTTGCTGAAAGATCTGCCCCACTGTTGAGTGGGGAGGGGGAAGGAGGGAGGCCAAAAAAAAGAGGGAGGGGGGGTCTCGCTTGCGCGTTGCGGCTGGGAGCGAGAGAGGCGCGCCTGTCTCCCTCCCTCCCTCCCTCCCTCCCTGGCTGAGTTGGGGAAAACTAGGGGGGGTTATTTAAGGTGACTGGCTCAGCCGCCAGACGGATGCAGTCTCCCCCTGCACGACACCCCCCCTCCCTCTCTTCTCTCCCCCCACTCCCAAACAGCGTCATGCACCTTGCTGATTGTGCAAATTGTGGGATGGAGGGTGTGTGGGGAGATAGGGGGGGGTGCAAATGGCATCCTAAGGAGGGGATAACAAAGAGCAAGGGCAAGGAATGCCCATCACCCCTTCCTAGCCCCCCACTCTCCTCTCTCTCTCCCCCCCACCGCCACCCCATCCTGCTGTCTCCCAGGATGGAAGAAATCTGTGCTAGCCAAAAAAAAGAGCATCCCATAATAAAGGATGCTTAAGAGATGGCAGCTCTTTAAGGAGGGGGGGGTTTATTCGCACACCCCCTCCTCTCCTTAAATCTCTGGGCGTGTAGGGTTTGTCTCTCCTCTTCTCCTCCTCCCCACACACAAACAGACACGCAACCATCCCGTCCGTCTGTCGTACCCCCCCTCCCAAAAAAGGGGGTGACATCAAAAATGTGACACTTTTTTAGATCAGCCTGAATTGGGTGGGGGGCAGACGGTGAGTCCTGGTTTTTTTGGTAGGCCAAGCTAGGAAGCAGAGAGAGAGGGAGGGAGGGAGGGAGGGGAGGGGATGGAAATTAGCAGGAGGGGGGAGGAGAGAAATGCTTGTAAATAAATAATGGCGCTTTATGGATTGGGGGGAGGTTGACCTGGATTTTTATAGCTGCAGCTGCCGGCGGGAAGCTGGAGGGAAACTTGGCTTGTTCTTGGCTAATATCCGGGTTCTTTTTAAGCTGGTTTTTGAAAGCATCAGGAAAGGCCGCAGCGTCACACCTGGCTCTTGAATGCAGCAACGTCTTCTGCTTTTTTTTTTTTTTCCCCAAAAAAATTGTTTTTGGAAATCGCTCCTTGCTGGGTTTAAGGCCTTCAACATGGGCTCCACATTCGGTCACCACCGGTTCGCCGAGCACTGGAAATGTGAGTCCGCGTGACGTCAAACGGCACGGCGATTCGCTCGCTCGCACGCACCGTCCACACATGCATGTGGTGTCAAAACTGCAGCGATATAGGACGGGATTGTGCCCACGGGGGCCCATCCTCAGCCCAGATCACCCGCAGGTCGCTACTACCAATTCGCCCAAACCGGCTGAATACCCCCTTTGCCCTCAACCCAGACTTGGAAGAGAGAAATTTGGCAAAGTTCAGACGGCAGAATCCCGGCATCCCAGCGTTGACGTAAAGGAGAGAGATTTTGCAACATCCCTGTTGGGTCTCTGCATGAGTTCAAGACCAGAGAGGGCATCGGAATGAGTTGCTGCTCACTCATATACGATTGCTTTTTTCCCAGGGTGGTTTTTTTTTCCCGTCGTATCTCCAAGTAATTACTTTGAAGAATTCGCTGATGGAGCATTCACCGATATCCTCGCTCTCAGCTGGCTTTTCTGTCCGGCCTGCGTTTAAATTATTAAATATTTCAAGTAACGATCAATCAGTTACGCCCAGGACAAAGATCTTAAGCTGAATGCTTAAGCTCTGGAAATCCACCTTGGTTCTGAACCTAGAGATCTGGACAACTGGGAACGATTTATGGGGTCTTCTAAGCTAGACATTAAATTGATTTTGTAGTCTTTTCCCCCGCCCGCCCGCCCCCCCCCTGCCCCCCCAGTTTTTGCTAGCATAACTGATGCACTATAATGTCACAATTCTGGAATGTTTCTGCTGGCAGATTCCCAATAATCTAAATTATAAACTTCAGCAATGCAGCGGGTTTGGGCAAATGCTCCGTTCAGAATTTTAGAACTTAGGGACCATCTTGGAGGTCATCTAGTCCACCCCCCTCCTTTCATTATCTCGAAAGCATTTGACTGAATCGATGGTCATCTTCAAGCGAAAGAAAGAAACCCAATAAAATAAGAGACTGCTGGAAAATGTCCAGGGCTGAATGTAGCCAATTACATTCAGAAGGGATATCGATTGACCGATACAGGTAGTCCTTGAGTTACGACCATAAATGAGCCCGTTTATGTTGCTAAGTGAAGCATCTGTTTTGCCCCATATTACAATCTTTCTTGCCACAGTTGTTAAGCGAGTCACGCGGTTGTTAAGTGAATCTGGCTTCCCCTGGCCAGAAGGTCGACCCCAGAATAGTTGCAACCGTCATAAGTATGAACCTTTTGCCGAGTGTCTGAATTTTGATCCGGTGACCATGGGGATGCTGCAACGGTCGTAAGTGTGGAAAAAATGGTCATAAGTCACTTTTTTCAGCGTCGTCGTAACTTTGAACGCAGCTCACACTGAATGAACTGTTGTAACTTGAGAACTACCTACATTCCAGCATTTATTCAACAATTCTCCTTTGCTTGGAATGTCCTCGGTTTATTTTTGTGCAAAGTTTGCTTCATGTTTACGACTTCAAGCCGAATCTATCCAGTCTAACGAGAGGTCGGCTTCATATACTGTAACAACCGGTTCGCCCAGCACCAGAAATGTGCGTGCGCGGCATCACAAAACATGGCAATTTGTTTGTGTGTGCCGTCCACAAATGTATGCAACGTTAAGCAACACGGCAATTTCTGTGCACGCCATCTGCACATGCGTGTCAAAAACACAGCTATATAGGATGGAATTGTGCCTGGACAGGCTGCTTCTACCGATTCACCCAAACCGGCTGAATCCCATCAGTTTCTGCTTTACAATAGAAACAGTTTGCCGTGAGGGCCAAAAAAACACATGCACGTCAATAATTTTTTGGGGGTATAATGAAGAATATTGGGGAAGGTGCCCCTGGTTAAATTCTAGCTCTGAGCACCCCCTGCCAGGTCAGGCACGCAATTGCTGCGTTGTGCTTTGCCAGTATATGCCACAATCTCTGGCCCACGTGGATGTCGAGGCTGGCTTCGCAGCCCTTTGAAATGTCAGTTGGAACTTTTTCAGCTGTTTTCGGAAGCTACCTGTATTAGCAAGCAGATTAATCTTGGCCTTTGCGTCATGTTCTTATTCACAACCGGGGCTATTTTTAGGGGAGCTGGAGGGCTACAAAGGAAAGGAGGGAGGGGAGGAGGAGGAGGAGCTGCTCCCTTCAAAAATGAGATGGGAGCTTTTTTCCTGGCTGGCCAGTGATGGGATTCAGCCGGTTTGAGCCAACCGGAAGTAGGGACCTGCAGTGCCACTCACTCACCCTGGTGCTACGCCGTCCTATTTAGCTACGTTTTCTAAGCCACGTGCATGCATGCAAGCCACATCTTTTGATGCGGGGCGAAGCAGTTGTTAAATTACATGAAGCCCATGTACATGCAGCAGGCAGAGATGCAAATGGAAAGATCGGGACAAAACGTGTCTAAGGTGAAATGTGAGGCTAGAAAAGACGACTGCAGGTAGTCCTCGACTTACGACCACCATTGATCCTCCCCACCCCCATTACGTCTGCTTGAAGTGAGACGTTGGTGAAGCGAGTTGCGCTCCGTTTTTGCGACTTTTCTCACCACCGTCATTAAGTGAATCAGTGCAGTTGCTAAGTCAGTAACCTGGTTGTTCAGCGAATCTGGCCTCCCCGTGGACTTCGCTAATCAGAAAGTCGCAAAAGGGATCATGTGATCCCCCCAGAACACAGCCAAAGTCATAAACGTGAGCCAGTTGCCAAGCGTCCGAATTTTGGATCACGTGATTCTGGGGATGCTTGCAAAGGTCGCAACTATGAGAAACACCCATAAGTCACATTTTCCAGTGCTGTTGTAACTTTGAACCGGGGTGAAATGCTATCGGTTCAGACCGGTTCGGCGGATGGTTCGGAGAACCGGTAGCGATGGCAACACGAGGCTCCGCCTACCCACCCGGTCGTCATTACTTCCTGGTTTTAACTAGGAAGTAAATTGTTTTTTTACCCTCTGTGCATGCACTTCCAAACTGGTGGGGAAGGTAAGTAGATTTCACCCCTGCTTTGAACGGTCACTAAGCAAACTCTTATAAGTCAAGGACTATCTGTGTTACCAGTGGGCCTCTAAACATGTGCAGAATTCATGCCCCCTCAACTGGTGGCTGCAAATTTGAGCAAAGCATTACAAGAACCAACTGTGAGTTGCCCCTTTGGTGGAATAATCGTAATTGTCTTAAAATTCTTAAATTTTGCAAAGTGATTTAATTGAGGGTCTCGGGGACCCTTGTGCTAAGAGGCAATTTGAGCACCTGCTGAAAATATTTGAGAATATAATTCTCCTTAATGGCAGTTGCTTTCTGAATTTTGATATCATTTTAAGTTTTCCACTCTTTTCTCTCTCTTGCCGTACTTCCAAGGAGAGGAAAGGGGTCCTGGATGTTATATGCAGAGGAGACGGGGGTATTTAAGAATAGGTAGTCCTTGACTTAACGAACAGAATTTGGGCCCCGGTTGCTAAACAAGGTGTATGTTAAGTGAGTCACACTTGATTTTAGCACCTTTTTTTTTGGGCCACGCTTCTCAAGCAAACTGCAGTCGTTAAATGAACCATGCGGTCATTAAACGAATCTGGCTTCCCCTGGCTGGGAAGGTCAGAATTGATAATCACACAACCCTGGAACGGTGCAACCATCATAAATATATGTCAGTTACCAAGCACTGGAACTGCCAGCCCCGAAACGGCCAGCCGCGAGCGATTCAGTCACACGACCAGTGGTTGTAAGGGTGAGGACCAGTGTAAGTCCCTTTTTTTTCAGTGCTTTTGTAATTCGGAGCAGTCGCTAAACGAGTGGTTATAAGCCGAGGGATACCTGTTATGGTAAAGAAATGAGTTCAGCACCTTGGAGAGCGCCCAAAGACAGAGAGGTTGCTCTGCTGAAACCCTGAATGGATTCTTCTATTCCCCGTTTTAACCTGCGTTGTTACCTTTTTCCGGATGATTCTCGCTGGCCTTGAGGTCCAATCAGGAGCTCCGATGATCACTGAGACCTTCGGGGCCTTCTTCCTAGAACGAAGGATAACGAGAACGACACTTAACAAAGGCTGGCCTGCGATCGTTCGCCTAATTTAAGAGTTCGTGCGGATCGCACCAGGACATGGGAGACCCAATTATGGTGCTCCTTGCACTCAAAACAGCTGCGAGGAGGAGGAGAGGGAGGGCAGCAGTCTAGCCTCCCCCTTCCCCCCCCAGGAATCCTGATACCACGAGGTTTCTCCCGGTCCTTCTCAACCATTCATTACCCAGCTGGCTGTGTGTTCGGCCTCCCCCGCAATCCTGAAGGCCGCAGACAGGTTGGCACGATTCATTGACAGTTGTGTGGGTGGCTCTCGGGAGTTGTTTCCGTTCCATCAGGCGCTCTTTTTCCCCCTCCCTCCTTCCAGATGGGAGTCCCCACTCCATCACCCCCTCCCCTCTCCGCAGGAAGCGCCCACCTCTGCTATTTTGGGTGTTTTCTCTGCCGAGAGGCTTAAACCTTGCATTGCCTGGCATCCATCTGTCAATCAGAGGCAGGGAAGGGAGACAGGGCATGGGTGGGTAGCTGGGGGAATGGGGGGGTGATTATTCTTCCGCCCTCCCCACTATGATGCATAGACCTGCTCTTGAGCAAATTTGGGGGGGGGGGGTTGCCAGAATAAGCAAAAAGAGATTCCTTTTGGGGTTATTTTTATCTGCATGGCGCCCCTTGCAGTCAATGGGTCATAGGGATTTGAGAAGGGTCTCGATGCAAGCATGCAGGGAGGGGTCTACAGCAAACCTGCTGGCTGTTTTGTCATAATTTCTGTCATTAGGGCATCTTGCTTCATGCACACCTTGTATTTTTTTTTTCCACTTGAATACATCTATATACAGGTAGAGAGTAGAATAATCGCAATAGCAATATAGCAATAGCACTTAGACTTATATACCGCTTCAGTGCTCTCTAAGTGGTTTACAGAGTCAGCTTCCTTCCCCCCCAATGATCTGGGTCCTCATTTGACCCACCTCGGAAGGATGGAAGCCTGAGTCAACCTTGAGCCAATCGGTCAGGATCGAACTCCTGGCAGTGGGCAGTTAGCCTGCAATACTGCATTCTAACCACTGGGAGGGAGGGAGGGAAGGAAGGAAGGAAGGAAGGAAGGAAGGAGAGGGAGGGAGGGAGGGAGGAAGGAAGGATTCATTTTACCCACTAAGTGGTTTACAGAGTCAGCCTGTGGCCCCCAACAATCTGGGTCCTCATTTGACCCACCTCAGAAGGATGGAAGGCTGAGTCAACCTTGAGCCAATCGGTCAGGATTGAACTCCTGGCAGTGGGCACTAATCACTGGGAGGGAGGGAGGGAGGGAGGGTTGGATGAAAGAAGGAAGGAAGGAAGGAAGGAAGGAAGGAAGGAAGGGAGGGAGGGAGGAAGGAAGGAGGGAGGGAGGGAGGGAAGGAAGGAAGGAAGGAAGGAAGGAAGGAAGGAATAGCACTTAGACTTATATACCGCTTCACAGTGCTTTACAGCTCTCTCTAAGCAGTTTACAGAGTCAGCCTCTTGCCCCCCAATGATCTGGGTCCTCATTTGACCCACCTCGGACGGACAGAAGGCTGAGTCAACCTTGAGCCTGAGGTGAGATTTGAACTGCCCAATTGGGAATGGAGATTTTACAGTATACTTCCTCTGGAGCGGAGTGGGAATGGAGATTTTGCAGTATCCTTCCTCTGGAATGGGGATTTTGTAGTATCCTTCCCCTGCCACGGCCACCAAGCCACGCCCACAGAACCAGTAGAAAAAAAAAATTTGGGATTTCACCACTGGTTTGGGGGTGGGGGAATCCTGAAGTGCAAGGAGAAGAACGCCGGGTATCTTGAGGATGGGGGAGGCCTTGGGAGGCCAGGACAGGTGGGCCTGTGTCTGCACTAGCCCTCCAAGGGCCTCCCCACACCCCTAAAACACCCCGTGCCCCACTGAAAGACCGGCGTGTCCGTTTAACCATTGCGTTGCTGGTCATGGGTTGAGGACAATCACTTGAATCTAATTTTCTGCAGAGAGGCCGAAAGGGCGTTGCCGCGAGCCAGGAGCGAGCCGGCTGCCGCCATGGAGAACGGGATGCAGCTGCTCAACCGGGACGGCCACAGCATCTCCCACAACTCCAAGCGGCACTACCACGACGCCTTCGTCTGCATGAACCGCATGCGGCAACGGGGCCTCCTGTGCGACATCGTGTTGCATGTGGCCGCCAAGGAAATCAAGGCGCACAAGGTGGTGCTAGCCTCCTGCAGCCCCTACTTCCACGCCATGTTCACAAGCAAGTATCTGTGGGTGGGTGGTGGGTGGGAAGGGTTCGTGGTCAAATTCCCGCCTACACCTAACCGAAATTCAGCTGCAAACCCGTTTGGGTGGGGACAGCCCTCGACCTGTGCCGTCCTGCAATTAAACTTGCATTTATTTAATTCGTCAGATGTATAGCCCATCTGTTGTGGGCCGTCAGCGGCCTGTGCAGCTAGTAGCTGATTCCGACAGCGAGGAGGCTGGTGTGGTGCTGCGTCAGCAGCCTGTGCAGCTGGCACTCGAGTCAGACAGTGAGGAGGCTGGAGAAGACGTGGTACCAGAGGCAGGGATTCAGCCAGGGCCTTCAGAACCTCCAGAAGCTCCCATAAGTGAAGAGGACGAAGAGGAGGAGCCTCTTCTCGATGCACGGGCGCACAGAGCTGCCAAAAGGCAGGAGTGGCTCCTCAGGAGGAGGTCTCCTCGAGAGTAAGGCTTGGGGCTACGTCGATCAGATGTTGGCCAAGGAAGATGAACGGGATTCGAGATCTACTTTCAAGATAGTTTCTACTTTGGGGGGGGCTTTCCTAAACTTGTTGATGCCTCCCCTATAAGTTTATTTTTAATTCCAGGTTGCTTCTCTCCTTGATTAGTTTCCATCCATTGCTTCTTGCCCTGCCTACAGCTGCTTTGGAAAATAGGTTGAATGCCTCTTCTCTGGGGCAGCCCTTCAAATACTAGGATACCACCGTCGTGTCACCTCTAGACCTTCTTTGGTCTAGGCTTGCCAAACCCAATTCCATACCCGACCATTGTTTTTTAATCTATTGGCGCAGATGAGATGAGTGAGAGCCGTCAAACGCACGTCACGCTCCACGATATCGATCCGCAGGCTCTGGAACAGCTGGTCCAGTACGCCTACACTGCTGAGATCGTGGTGGGAGAAGGGAACGTCCAGGTAAGGACCGATCCATCCAGCGAGGATTCAAAGTGGGCCAACAACACTTTTGAGGGAAGAGCACTGTCAGGCCTGCTCCAGTCGGATCCCTTAGGAAAGAAAGACCCTCGACTCCCATTTGGTTGAACTGAAAGGTTCTTTTACTAAAAAAGGGGTTGGCTGTAGTAAAGTCAGGCTAGATCTGGCTCAAAAGATACAGAAAAGTTTCCCCCTCATCCCAGCCCTCCCCGCATGACCGTCTTCAGCCAATCGGAACTCACCGAAGTGTTTTGAGAACGCTGAGGTGTTTGGGGGGGGGTGTTATTCCTCATTCTTTCTCAGGGTGCCTGGCCTTGGATTCCGGTGCAAATCGGTTCCGAGCTTCTCTGCTCTTTATCACAGGTTTTACCACTGAGTTTAGACAGAAGATACAGCTTTTTGAATATATATGTGTGTGTGTATATATACACACCCTGTTTCCCCGAAAAAAAGACCCAACCAGAAAATAAGCCCTAGTGTGATTTTTCAGGATGCTCATAATATAAGCCCTTACCCCCCAAAATAAGCCCCAGTTAAGATTGTCAGCCAGATGGGTGCATTTAGTACTGTATTTCCCCAAAAATAAGACCTAACCAGAAAATAAGACCTAATTAAATAAGTCCTAATGGAGCAAGAATTAATATAAGACCCAGTCTTATTTTCAGGGAAACACGGTATATATATATATATATGTCTTCTTAAGTTTTCGCGGGTGTGCATATGCAAAAAATTAAAATCTCGGGTGTTTTCCCGCGTCATTGTAAATAAGTTGGTTAAAATATTTAAAATCCTGGTTAAAATCCCAGCTTAAAATCTGTACTCTGTGCTTTGTAAGGATTTTTAGAAGATTTTAAGCTGGGATTTTAACCAGGATTTTAAATATTTTAACCAACTTATTTACAATGATGCGGGAAAACACTCGAGATTTTAATTTTTTGCATATATTTTATTTTTTTTAAATTTTTTTTATTTTAATTTGATTTATATGCCGCCCTTCTCCGGAGACTCAGGGCGGCTTACAATGCGTTAAGCAATAGCCTTCATACTTTTGTATATTTATACAAAGTCAGCTTATTGCCCCCACAAACTGGGTCCTCAATTTACCTACCTTAGAAAGGATGGAAGGTTGAGTCAACCTTGAGCCTGGGGAGATTCGAACTTGCAGTAATTGCAGGCAGCTGAATGTTAATAACTGGTTATTAGTCTGCTGCGCCACCAGCTATATATATCTATATATCTATATCTATAGATATAGATATAGATATAGATATAGATATATATGTATGTATGTGTATGTGTGCCTATACACACACACACACACACACACACACACACACACACACACACACACATATATACATAAGGATGGCACCATGCAATGTTATTCAAAGGAAACAGCCAGAATGTTTTAAATGTTTTAAAGCTACAAAGACAGGATGGGAAAGAAGGAAGAAACAGGCATATTGCAACCGCCTAACCAGCCCCCGTAGTTTTGATCCTTGCCCAGTGTGAGATCTACATTGTGGATTGTCTGTGGAACTCCTGGCCACAAGAATGCAGCCAAGAGTCTCTCTTTCTTTCTTTCTTTTTCTTCTTCTTCAGACGTTGCTTCCTGCAGCCAGCCTCCTGCAGCTGAACGGGGTGCGAGATGCCTGCTGCAAGTTTCTCTTGAGCCAATTGGACCCTTCCAATTGTCTGGGCATCCGAGGTTTTGCAGACACCCACTCCTGCAGCGATCTCTTGAAATCGGCGCATAAGTACGTCTTGCAGCACTTTGTGGATGTCTCCAAGACGGAGGAATTTATGTTGCTGCCTCTCAAACAGGTGAGATTGGGGGAGGGGAGGTGTCCAGGTGGAGGTACAAGGATACCGGAGGTCCGGAGTCCTGAAATCCAGCAGAGTCATAATATTAAATTGTAGTGTGATACAGGAGGCCCATTGCCCACAGAGATACGGGTGTATTGACTGTGTTTTTACACTGCCAGGCAACCATGGGACTTGTAGTGGATTCTGGAGTTAGAGTTGGGTCTCTCTCTGTCCCTCCGAGAAAAAAATTCCCAGTCTGAAGGAGAGGAATTCCCTCTTAGCATGCCAGGTTGAGAGAGAGAAAGCCATTACTCGGAATTATCTCTATCCAAGCCAATTCCATCCTCTCTGATCCATTGCTCGGAATTGTCTTTGTTCGAGTCAGTTCCGTTCTTGGATTCGGGGAGACTCCTTGCTCAGTATTGTTGAGGTCAACTCCATCTTCTTCGATCCAGGTTGACTAGCAGTTGTGAATTGTCTTTGTTCAAGTCAGTTCCGTCCTCTTGGATCCTGGTTGACCTAATTGTTCAGAATTGTCTTTGTTCAAGTCAATTCCATCCTTGGACCCAGAGAGACTCGTTGTTCAGAACTGTCCTCATTGAGGTCAACGCCACCTTCTTGGATCCAGGGAAACCCACTACTCAGAACTGTCTTGGTCCAAGCCAATTATCTCCTCTCAGTTCCAGGTTGAACCATTGCTCGGAATTTTCTTTATCCAAGCCAATTCTCTCCTCTCAGTTCCAGGTTGATCTAATTGTTTAGAATTTTCTTTGTTCAAGCCAATTCCATCCTCTTGGATCCAGGCTGACCTATTGCTCATAATTGTCTTTATCCAAGTTAATTCTATTCTCTCGGTTACAGGTTGACCTAATTGTTCAGAATTGTCTTTGTTCAAGTCAATTCCATCCTTGGATCCAGGGAGACTTATTGCTCAAATTGTCCTCGTTGAGGTCAACGCCATCTTCCTGGATCCAGGGAGACCCACTACTCAGAATTGTCTTGGTCCAAGCCAATTCCATCCTCTTGGATCCAGGCTGACCAGTTGTTGTGAATTGTCATTGTTCAAGTCAATTCTATCCCCTTGGATCCAGGTTGAATCATTGCTCGGAATTGTCTTTATCCAAGTTAATTCCACCCTCTCAGACCCAAACTTCCAAATACCGTACTTTTCAGAGTATAAGACACACTTCTCCCCGCCAAAAGAGGGTGGAAATGTTGGTGCATCTTATACACCGAATACAACCATTTTTGGCCTCCCAAAACCCACACTTTGCGTCTCATTTTTGCCAAAAACAGGCCCATTTTTCGCAAAAACGGGACGAGCAGAGGGTTTAGGAGGCCTGCAGAGTGCTCCTGGGGGCTGGGGAGGGCAAAAACTGGACGCGCTGAGCATTCGCGGTATTCAGCCAGTTCTATCCAGTTCGTGTGAACCAGTAGCGGCGGATGCTACCAGTTCACGCGAATAGGTAGTGAAGATAAATGAATACCACTCCTGGCACGGAGGCCAAAATCTTTTTTTTTTCTCCTTGTTTTCCTCTTCGAAATCTTGGTGCGTCTTATACTCCGGTGCGTCTTATCGTCCGAAAAATACGGTCTTCTTTTTCTTTTCCTCCTGTGGGCAGGTGTTAGATCTCATCTCCAGCGACAGCCTCAACGTGCCTTCGGAAGAGGAAGTTTACCGAGCCGTCTTGAGCTGGGTGAAGCACGATGTGGACAGCCGGAAGCAGAATATTCCCCGAGTACGTTGCTTTCCAAGATAAAATTGTAAGCATTTGATGAAAAGATGGATGCTCTGGAATTATCTCCTGGGAGAGGTCTTTCCTTAATGCTTACAAATCTGGGTCTTGTTTCTTGAAGGGTTCCCGACGTCGCCATTCCCCAAATACCAAAAAAAATTTTAATATACCTTTTTTGGGGGATTTTTCACATCAGAGGCCTTTCCTGTTTGGATCAAAAATGCTTTTCCAGCACTGAGACCAGTGGTGAAATCCTGCTGTTTCTGTCTGGATCGCGCGAACTGGTAGCGGCAGCAGTGCATAGTTTGGCGAACTGGTAGCGGCGGGAGTGCAAGGCTCTGCCCGCCCGCCCAGACGTCGTTACTTCCTGGTTTTAACCAGGAAGTAACCCGTTTTTGACCCTCTGCGCATGCACAGAAGGCTTTGAGCATGCGCAGTGGGTCAAAAATCAGACGTGACGATGGCGCACCCCCTTCCGAACTGGTAGGGAAGGTAAGTAGATTTCACCCCTGAATGAGACCAAAAATGGGAACGATCATAAAAATCAGAAATGGAAGGCTCCTTGACTAACGGAGAACTTTTAGCTGTCCTCAACCTGTTGCTGACCCAAAGGACCGATCATTCTTAGTCTGTTGGACCACCTGGGTCAGGCGGGCTGGGGATTAGGGGAGTTGTGATTCCCGCCCCCTAAGCTGTCCTAGATGTAGGATCCCATAAGCGGTTCAAGGGTACAAGTTGGCGGTCTTTCTAATTCTCTCTGCCGATTCTTGTGTGGCGGCTGCAGTTCTTGGTACTTCCTGAAACCGTAGAGCTGAAAGGGGTCCTTAAAAGGTCTTCTAGACAAACCCTAACCCTCCCTAGAGGGGCATCTCCCTCAGAGAAACTCATTTGAATGAAGCAAAATTGAGGAGATGGAAGCTTCTGAAGTTAAAAGCTGACCTTCTCATCCATTTTTCCCCAGAGTGCAACCTATGGCAATCTCCCCCTCACGTGTGAGGCCTACTGTTAGGGTGTGTGTAAAAAGTATTTGTTGCTTGTGCAACGAGCAGAGCAGAAACACACAGGGAAGGAGATAAACGTCCAGCTCGTGTGAGAATAATACTTTATAGATAACAAGCAGTCTCAGTGTAAGTAAAACAGTCCAAGGTCATAAACAGTAATATCAGTCCAGTAAATATCTTCCCTTACCAAAGCAAACAGACTTTAGTAACTCTTGGTATACAGTACCATATAACAGATGCAGTAAGCAACAGGATACAATCAGGTATCAATCCGGAAGAAGCAGGAAGAATGAACGCTTCTCTGTGCTGCTTATTTATGCACTGTAGCCTAATTACAGGGTTCAGCAAACCCTGATTACGTGGCTCAGTTGTTTCTTAAAGAAACAGATATATTGCCTGACCAACAAGTTAGGAGTAAGCTGCAAGCTGAACCTAACACCTACTTTAGCCCCTTTCTGGATTTTAATCCTTCCTTTTTCAGCTCATGAAGTGCGTCCGTCTTCCTTTGCTCAGCCGGGATTTCCTGATGAGCAACGTTGACACCGAACTTCTGGTCCGTCATCATTCGGAGTGCAAAGATTTGCTTATCGAAGCCCTCAAGTACCACTTGATGCCCGAGCAGAGAGCCGTCCTGAGCAACAGCCGGACACGTCCGCGGCGCTGTGAGGGGGCCAGTATGGTGCTCTTTGCTGTGGGTAAGGCCTGGATGAAGGAGCAGAGCAGGAAAGGAGGGAGGGGGGGAGGGAGGGAGAAAGGAAGGAAAGAAAGAAAAAGGTGGAGGGAGGGAAGGGAGGGAGAGGAGGAAGAGAGGGTAGGAAGGAAAAGACAAGTGGTAGAAGGAGAGAGTGAGTGAGGAAAGGAAGGAAGGAAGCAGAGGGGAGGAAGAAGAGGAAGAGGGGAGGAAGGAAAAGACAAGAGGTAGAAGGAAAGAGTGAGTGAGTGAGTAAAGGAAGGAAGCAGAGGAGGGGAGGAAGAAGAGGAAGAGAGGGGTAGGAAGGAAAAGACAAGAGGTAGAAGGAAAGAGTGAGTGAGAGAAGGAAGGAAGCAGAGGAGGGGAGGAAGAAGAGGAAGAGGGGGAGGAAGGAAAAGAAAAGAGGTAGAAGGAGAGAGTGAGTGAGTAAAGGAAGGAAGGAAGCAGAGGGGAGGAAGAAGAGGAAGAGAGGGGAGGAAGGAAAAGAAAAGAGATAGAAGGAAAGAGTGAGTGAGAGAAGGAAGGAAGGAAGCAGAGGGGAGGAAGAAGAGGAAGAGAAGGGAGGAAGGAAAAGAAAAGAGGTAGAAGGAGAGAGTGAGTGAGTAAAGGAAGGAAGCAGAGAAGGGGAGGAAGAAGAGGAAGAGAGGGGAGGAAGGAAAAGAAAAGAGGTAGAAGGAAGGAAGGATGGAAGGATGGATGGATAGCCTTGATATTTCTTAAAAAGTATCTTCTCTACAATTTTTGGCTGAGGAATTCTGTGAGTTGAAGTCCCAGAATTTCCCAGTCCATACCTCTTAAAGTTGCCAAGCTTGAGAAACATGGTTCTTTCTTTCTTTCTTTCTTTCTTTCTTTCTTTCTTTCTTTCTTTCTTTCTTTCTTTCTTTCTTTCTTTCTTTCTTTCTTTCTTTCTTTCTTCCTTCCTTCCTTCCTTCCTTCCTTCCTTCCTTCCTTCCTTCCTTCTTTGTCTCTCTCTTTCTCTCCCTCCCTCCCTCCCTCTCTCCTGCAGGCGGAGGGAGCCTTTTTGCCATCCATGGGGATTGCGAAGCCTACGACACACGGACTGACCGTTGGCACATGGTCGCTTCCATGTCCACCCGACGGGCCAGAGTGGGAGTTGCGGCGATCGGGAACAAGCTGTATGCTGTGGGAGGGTAAGGAAGACTCCCCACCCCCCACCCCAAGGAAGAATTGGCCGCCATGCTCCTTGAATGGCTCCCATTATTTGATATTTGGATGGAACAGCTTGGGCGAGATAGAAGTGGGGAGCGAGGAAAGGAGGAAGGCGAAGGCAGCAGCAAGATTTAAAAGAGGCACCGAGCTACGGAAAGGGCTCAGAGATGGGTTTGGGAGGAAGAAGGCAGAGGTCTTCCAGGTGTCTAAGAGATCATCTAGCAGGTCTTCTCGGAAGAGCATTCCAAATACGGCATGGGACACCTTCCCGCTGTCGAGCAGATGGTGGCCTTTGCTTGCCCAGCGTGGGCTGATCTCCGAGGCTGAAGCCCAGGCTCAGAAGAGGCAGCCAGCATGAATGGATCAATTGGAAAGGCAACGAGAGCAGAAACCAAGAGCAAAGCAGGAGCAGGAGCAGGCCAGGCCAAGTGGCCACCAGGAGAAGGGTGTGGAGATGTCACTAAGAGGGGACCCTGGCTTGTCGGAGCCGTTTCATTTTTTTTTTTTTTTTTAGAGGAAAACATCTCCACCTTCTAATTTTCAATTAACCTTTCCTTATTCTCTTCCAAAGTTTTCCTTCGCTGTGGCCATTCGTACTCTTATTTTAAAAATGGATCTCTCTCCCTCCCTCTCCTCCTTCTGTCCCTCCCTCCCTCTCTCCCTCCCTCCCTCCCCCTCTCTTTCTATCTCTGTCCCTCCCCCTCCCTCTCTTTTGCTCTCTCCCCCCTCTTCTCCCTCCTTCTCTCCCTCCCTCCCTCTCTGTCCCTCCCTCTCTCCCTCTCCCTACCCCTCCCTCTCTCCCTACCCCTCCCTCTCTTGCTCTCCCTCCTCTCTCCCTCTCCCTCTCTCCCTCCCCCCTTTCTCCCTCCTATCTCCCTCTCCCTCTCTCCCTCCCCCCCTTTCTCCCTCCTATCTCCCTCCCTCTTTTTCTCTCCCTCCCTCCCTCCTTCTCTCCCTCCCCCTCCCTCTCTTTCTCTCTCTCCCTCCTCTCTCCCTCTCCCCCCTCTCCCCCTTTCTCCCCGTCTCCCCTCCCTCTTTTTCTCTCCCTCCCTCTCACCCAAACTCCCTCTTTCTCCCCCCTCCCTCTCCCTCCCTCTTTCCCTCTCCTTCCCTCTCTCCCCTTTCTTTCTCCCTCCATCTCTTTCTCCGCCCCTCTCTCTCCCTCTCCCTCCCTCTCTCTCCCTCCCTCTCTCTCCCTCCTTCTGCAGCTATGATGGAACGTCTGACTTGGCCACCGTTGAATCCTACGACCCCGTCACCAACTCGTGGCAGACGGAGGTCTCCATGGGCACCAGACGGAGCTGCCTTGGGGTGGCAGCCCTGCACGGCCTCCTCTATGCCGCGGGGGGGCTACGATGGAGCTTCGTGTCTGAACAGGTAAAGGGGCCCTTCAAAGTTCAAGAAGGTCTACCAGGTTTCCCCATCCCAAGGAAGCTCTTTAGATCCTTCTCCTCCAAACCTACCCACGTCAAACCCACCACCAAGGTGAACGTCTCATTTTTCATGGAACCAGGACAGGTGTAAGTCACCATCCATGTCGTTTTGATAATCCTAGACGTAAAAGAGAGAGAAGACCACGTTAGGAGAAAGAGGAGGGGGAAAAAAATAAACAAAATCCTGCTTGAAAAACAAGTCAGCCGATCGTGAATTGGATACGACGGCCTCTCTCCCCCCCCACCCCAAACCATTCTTAAATCATTTTTAATAATTTGCCTTTTGAAAATGCTTGGCTCCTGGGAGCCATTGATTCTGCTGCTTTCTCTTGATATGTCCCAGTGCTGAAAGATACGACCCGCTAACCGGCACCTGGGCGAGTATCACCGCTATGAGCACCAGAAGGAGATACGTCCGCATAGCAACCTTAGGTAAGGGCAGCTTTTTCCTCAAAACAGCTCCCCGTTTTTTAAGGCTGCGAGAGATTGTGATTGTCTTAGGGCCTGGGAAGATCCGTGCCGCATCTCCCGTTTTGGGCCTAGTAGGCCTCCGTGCAGCCTCCTGGGAGCAAAAACGGGCCATGTGGGGGACTCCTGCAAGGGGAGGGGAGGGGCCAGCCAGCAATTTAACAACCGATTCGTCTGAACTGGCCCGAACCGGCTGAATCCCACCACTGTAAGACAGTTATAGGGGAGTGTATGGATTCGTTTAACGACCGCTTAATGACTGCCGTGAAAAATGTCGGAAAAAAACACTAATGGACCCATCGGCATCTCAACTTAACAACCACGATGATTTAGGACTAGATTTCCAGTCCCCGCCCCAATCGCGGTCATAAATCAAGGACTTCCTGGAGACAGGCACTCTGGATGGCGGGTGATCTATTACAAGTTGCTTTTTCCCCTTCTTCTTCTTCTTCTTCTTCTCCATCACAGATGGCAACCTCTACGCTGTCGGGGGATACGACAGCTCCTCACACTTGGCAACGGTGGAGAAGTACGAGCCGCAGGTAAAGGGCGGGGAGGGAAGGCAAAAGGTGGGCCAGGATTCTCACACACCCCTCTCCTGCTCTGATGGCATGAGCCCTAATAGAATACAAAATTGTAGAAACCTTTTGGGAAAAGTGTATTTTCTAAAACTAGCTAATAACACCTCCTTTTTATTTTTTGCGGTAGTGCCATAAAAGTATATATCAATGGAAAGATTTAATAATATAATAATAAATAATATTCAATAATGATTTAATAATGCAATAACTTTTATGAAGGATTTGCTATTAGAATAGCAGCTACAGTCTAAAGAAGAAAAGTGAAACAGGTAGAAAAAAACGAGATATTCAAAAATTATCACCACGTCAGTGAATACTGAGTTGGGCAACCTTTAGCATGAATGACGGACTTACAACGTCTTCCCATGGAGGGAACCAAGTCTTTGAGTTCTGCAGCTGTTATCATGTGAAACCAAGATTGAATGATGGCTTCTATTAACTGGGTTTTATTGCTGAGTCGCTTCTGACTAACCAGTTTCTTTAGTCGGCTCCATAGATTTTCCTTGTCACACCCAGCTACTTGCCCTGCTGTCCAGCTGGGCGAGCAGCTGGATGGCCTGGCGAGCAGCTGGGCGGTGAGGCAAGGAGTGGCTGGGAGGGGAGGGGCCAGGCGTGGCGAGGTTATTTTTTATAACCTCACTATTCAGCCAGTTTGCTGAACTGCACAAAACGTTAGCTACCAGTTCTACTGAATCTGTACGAACCGGCTGAATCCCACAGCTGGGTATCAGCCTAGAATCCCTACGTAGCCGCAAGAGAAACTAACATCCAAAGAAAGAAAGAAAGAAAGAAAGAAAGAAAGAAAGAAAGAAAGAGGAAACAAATAGGGAGGAAGGAAGAAAGAAAAAAGAAAGAAAAAAGAAAGGGAGGGAGGGAGGAAACACAGGAGGAAGAAAGGAAGAAAAAAGAAAGAAAAGAAAGAGAAAGAAAGATCTGAAGAAACAAAACTCTGAATCCTCAGGTCTATTCTCTTACGACTCTAAAAAAAGGAGGAGAGGATTTTTTTGAAGCTGAATTTTTTGGGCAAGCCAAGAGTTTGGGTTTTCTTAACCTCTCCTTTGTTTCTCCTCTGCCAGATCAACACCTGGACACCCATTGCCAACATGCTGAGCCGCCGGAGTAGTGCAGGCGTGGCCGTCCTGGAAGGGATGCTGTACGTGGCCGGAGGGAACGACGGGACCAGCTGCCTTAACTCGGTGGAGCGCTACAATCCCAAAACCAACACGTGGGAAAGCGTGGCCCCCATGAACATCCGTAGGTAGGGAGCAGCGCCCCAAAGATCGCGGCGTCCCAACTGTCAGGTTATCTCCGCTTCCTACCTTAAAATCTAGCCCTCTTAAATGTGGAAGGCGAGATCTTAAAATCTGAAGCCCACCACTTTAGCAAGAAGGGAGTGTTGGAGTTTGTTGCAGCAATCAAATCCAGAAAGCACGCCTAGGTAACTGATGCAGCAGGATTCATTAACTTCTCTTTATATGCCATATTTTTCAGAGTATAAGACACACCTTTTTCCCCCCTAAAAGGGGGTGAAAATTTAAGTGCGTCTTATACACCAAATATAGCCCCGCCCACCCACTAGCCCCACCCTTTGGCCTCTGCTTCGCAGCAGTTACCTCCTTGCAAGCAAACAGCAAGAAAAAACAGCTCCTTTCAGCTTCAGCACAGCCTCATTAGCACAAGTTGATTGGATCGGCCTCCCGACTCTCAGCTGTTTTGCTCTCAACTGTTTTGCACAGGGCTCTGCTGCTTGCTGCAAAGAGGTAAATTGCTGGGAGCAGATTTTTTTTTTTCCTTGTACTAATCAAGCTATGCTGAAAACGAAACTGAAAGTAAAGCCAGCTGCTTGCTGTTTGCTGCAACGAGGCAAAATTGCTTAGAGGCAGAGGCAGATTTCTTTTTCTTCTTTTCCTCACCAAAAAAGGTAGGTGCGTCTTATACTCTGAAAAATACGGTACATAATAACACATGAGACATATATACAATACCAAGAGTGGTTCTTCTAACATGGTAGAGAGGAGAGATTGTAAGTAAGTACAAACACAGGCAGAGTACAGCAGAGAGGAAGGGAAAGGAAGAAGGAAAAGGAAAGCTGAGGTAGGAAGAAGGAAGATTATGGTGGAGTCTGAAGCCACCTCCATTCCACCCATTTTAAGTGAGTCTTGTAGGGTTAGAAGCTCCATTGGTGGAAGCTACATCTGCTAGAGTTTAGCTATAGCCAGATGTTCTCCTTCCTGAGGGAACTCTTAAAGTCCCTTCCAACTCCGTTGTTCTCCTTTCTTCTTTTTAGAAGCACCCATGACTTGGTGGCCATGGAAGGTTGGCTCTACGCTGTGGGTGGGAACGACGGCAGCTCCAGCCTCAACTCCATCGAGAAGTACAACCCGCGGACCAACAAGTGGGTGGCGGCCTCGTGCATGTTCACCCGGCGCAGCAGCGTGGGGGTGGCAGTGCTGGAACTCCTCAACTTCCCGCCCCCATCCTCGCCCACCCTCTCAGTGTCCTCGACGAGTCTTTGACGAAGGACCCTGCCGTTCCTCACCTCGCCCGGACTGCAGCGTCTGTCGGAGCGCGAAGCCGGCTTGGTCTGGCCCCTCCGGAAGCCGATCTCTGTGAAGGGGGGTGCTGCACCCAGAGACTTTCCCCGGGAGCCCACGTTCGGCTCGGCTCCAAGAGGGGGAGTCTCCTTAAAAAGACCTACTTAGAGAAGAAGACCACCGAAACTGAGAATTCTCCACCCGTCCATTGTTGATCTCACCGCAACGTAAACCGATGCTACCTTGGTTCTCATAGACCAGACTCATAACAACCGTCGAATTTCACGATTGGACGTCAATCGCCAGATCCATCTCATGCAAGGGACCGAGATTGATAAGGGCGCAAAAATCAAGGTACTGCCATGAGCTAAAGCCGACGACGCCAACCGTGGAGTTATTCGCGGAGGCTGTGTGCCAACTGCAGAACCTTAAGCTGTGAACATCACAATTAGCCAAAAACTTCTTAACTAAACCCTAACAGTATACGATTGGAGGTGTGCGGGCGAAAGGAGGCCTCTCACCTCGGTGTCTAGAGAAAAGGATGCCTTAACACGAAAACAGGGCTGAGATGATTCACAGGTCCTCCTCTCCATGTTCTCCACCATCTGTAGGCCACCAATTCAGACATCGTCCTAATAGTATCTTTCCCGGCACGTGTCTGGAGCTGTCTCCACGGCTTTGCACTTTGTCTGAACTGGGAAGAATTTGGTCGAAGTTGTTTGGTGATTTGGGGAGACAGAGGGGGGGGGGTCTACTGTGGACTCCGTGGAGTGGATCTTACGTCTTGAGGTGCGCCAGTAGCATTTCCTTAACTGTTCACCTCCGGTTCCCCCCTGCTTTGTGTTGTTGGGCGTGCCCGACGATGGGGGGGGGCCTTTATAATTTATTTGCTCACCTTTGCCAGCCAATCTGCTCCCTGCCTGCCTGCCTGCCTGCCTTCTCCTCCCTATTTATTTCCCTTATTTATTTATTTATTTATTTATTTAAATCGGAGGGTTTGCAGGACAAAAAATGGCAGGGAGGCGCTTTGCTTAATCTGCTGCGAAGTCAAAAACCGTGGCCGCAATCTCCTGAAGGGAAAACTTTTGTGGGAAAATTATCCCGGTGGATTAACCAAGTGTGGCCTAAATCACAGCCTTCCTTTTGAATGGACCAATTCGGCATTGTGCGTCTCGTCTTTTTATTTTTATTTTTTTGGCACCGTAACTGGGCCAGGGTTGTCCCAACAATTCCTGCCTAAAACAAAAAAGTTGTCTTGATTTCAGAGTATTATCCTGCTGCCACGCTCGTTCCTGGAAGGGAGTGTGAAACTACACAATATTAATTGCGTTACGTGGATTTTGTTCTCAAAGCACTAAGAAGACGGTCGAAAAGGAATAATTCTCACGGAGAGTAACATGGCGCGGCGCTTAAATTTTGGGAGGATTATTTGGAACGCGAGGAAAATGCACTACGTTTAAGGACTTGCCTTGAAGAAGTTCTAATTGTCGTTCTGTTTACCCCTCCACTTTGGACTACAAAGCCCAGCTCGGATGCCAGCTAGCCTGGCGTGGAAAAAAATCGGGGGGTGGGGAGAGAGAGAGAGAGAGAAAAGGAAGTTTCTTGAAGATAGATGCCACTGTGTATGGATGATCTCTCTTTGTCTTTGCCGTTTTGGGTGCAAAAAATGAGAATTCTGCGGGAGAGGCTATGACCCAGAGGCTCTTCGTAAGTCAGCCAATGCTTATTCTACCAGTAACCCCTTTGCTGCTTCTGGGGTTTTTTTTTCGGTTTCATTTGTTTGTGTGTTGATTTATTTATTTTGTCGCTGGTTTCACTGTGACGTTCACTGGGCCAGTTTGCAATGATGCTGTATAGGGTTGGGGGCAGCTTGAACTGAACTCGCAAGCTTCGGAGATTCCTCATTCAAATTTGCTTCAAATTTTGGGGGTTCTGGGTCAGCAGTGAGGTTTATGCATCAAGCCACGATTAAACACATCCTCCTGCGATCTGCTTTACGAACCACGATCGGTGAGCTTCCCTAGCTGGATAAGCCACGATCACAAACAGACTGCCGAATGCTTGGTGCCATATTTTGTTAGCAAACCACAGTTTATGGGCCCACTTCTTCTTCAATGCTCCAGCCAAGATGTCCGCGGCTGGGAATTCTGGGCGTTGAAGTCCACACATCCTACCGTTCATATAAGCCATGATTTGAAAAAACAACAACAACTAACAAACCGTGGCCTGCTTGCCACCAAGGGTGAATCCAAAGGGTAGCTTTGCTGGGCTTCTCTGTATCCATGATTTAAGATTTATAAGCATCGTGGCTTAGCTTCGAAGGCATTTTTGCAAAAAGACATTTCCAACGGACAATTTCTGTAAATCTGTAGCTCGTCTGGCATTGTGCTCGGCCTTCCACCCGGAAACATAGTTTTGCAAATCCTGAGTGCTGTAACGGGGTGGGAACCATTTATCAGGGTTTGATCCGCTGCATTCATTTTGGGAAATTTGTTTTCACAGTGTTCTGTGTTTTTTTTTTTTATAAGTGCCTTCACTTTGCTTTTGGGGTCCTTCAGTGGGGCAAGTTGTCTATGGGGAGCAAAGCCTATGGGTCCTTCTCATCCGTTTGTGCCAGAGTGGGGTAGAAAATGTTTGCATCGGAAGATGTTGATAAAATTCCTTTTCATGCTGTTTACAGCAGTGTTTGGTCACTTTAAGACAGGCGGACTTCAACTCCCAGAATTCTTAGCTGGCTGGAAGAATTCTGGGAGTTGAAGTCCACACGTCTTAAAGGGGCCAAGCCTGAGAAACACTCAGGCAAAACCTAGCTGAAAAGCTAGGATTTTCTCCAGGCAATATCCATTTTCAAGATCTTTCTGGTCTACAAATCAGATATTCCCAATTGATCCTAGTTACAGACGTCAGGGATTTTTTTTTGCCCTTCTGTAATTTATCCGTGGATACCTCCCTCTTCCCAAGCAGTTTCTGAATTTCTTGAAGAGGAACAATTGAAGTGTTACCAGCCAGATGACGTTTTTCACGTCCCTAATGTGAAAATAAAGGAATTGAAGAAAAAAACCTTGTTTGGGTGGGTCGAGTGGTAGGATTCAGCCGGTTCGGGCGAATCGGTTGTTAAATTTCTGGCTGGCCCCGCCCCTCCCTGCCCCTCCCCTTTCAGGAGTCTCCCATTTTGGCTTCCAGATAAATCCAGGGAGGCCTACTAGGCCCAAAACAGGGTGTGTGTGGGGGGGTACGGCGTAACACCCCACCCCTCACGGCCCGTTTTTGCTCCCAGGAGGCTGCAGGGAAGCCTACTAGGCCCAAAACGAGCAGCGGGGGTGGGCAGCGTCCCCCCCGCGGCCCGTTTTTTGCTCCCAAGAGAGTGCAGGAGGCCGAGTGTTGCCTGTCACACATCCCTGGCCACGCCCACCATGGCCACGCCCACCCAGCTTGTCATTAGGGCAGAGAACCGGTCATTAAATTATTTGAATCCTACCACTGGGTGGGTCCTTGGGGGTGGGGAGGGGTCTTCCTTTTGGGGCGGTGGGAGAAGATGCTTTTGCAGAGGACGTCCTTATGTAGGAGTCACTTCGTTTGCAGAGATGGGAAGGACAAAGGCATGGCGCCTTCAAACTTGGGTCCTTTAAGACTGGTGGACTTCAACTCCCAGAATTCCCCAGCCAAAGCATGGCTGGCTGAGGAATTCTGGGACTTGAAGTCCACCAGTCTTAAAAATACTCAAGATTGGAGAGCCTTGGCCAAAGCGATTGCTTCTTTGCATCCTTTTTTTGCTACCACGTTTCGGTGGCGTCTTTGCCAATCGGAAGAGAGATGCTACGATCCTCAACGTACGATTGGAGCGCAAGCAAAGATGGCGGGTTTTGTAACGATGGAGGATACGGTAGCCGTAACCACGAAAGGAATTGGCAGTGGTTATCCTTCTTGGAAGCCCCTTTTCACTCACGTCCTCGCTTTCTCTCCCTCTCCCCACCCCTTTAGTTTAATTCAAGACTAGCTTTCAACTTCCCACCTGAATTACCATTACAGGTAAGTCCTCCATTTATGACCATAATTGAGCCCGGAATTACGGTCGTTAAACAGATCGCTTTTTTTGCAGCCGTCCCATTTTCACCCATGGGTGGGGTTTTTTTTGCTGGAAGTCGGAAGGAAACAATGGAAATTGCCAAAAAAAACACCCCACCGTATGGGATGTTGCAAACGGCCATAAATGTGAGCCAGTCACGAAGGAAGGAAGGAAGGAAGGAAGGAAGGAAGGAAGGAAGGAAGGAAGGAAGGAAGGAAGGAAATAATCTCATCTTTCTTGTTGCCCCTGAGATCCTGTTGAAGTCAGTGGCTAAGACACTGAGCTTGTCAATCAGAAAGATCGGCGGTTCGAATCCCCCGTACAGGTCTTCCTGTGTGAGCAGGGGGTTGAACTAGATGACCTCCAAGGTCCCTTCCGTTGCTGTTAAAAGTACGATCTCTGATCTATCCATGGTGCAAATCCCCAGCTTATTCACCCTAGGTTGGAGATGCCTTGAAGAGGGAAGAGGTGTACGTGTTAATTTATCTGTATTATGTGTGTCGGATTTATTTATGTGCTGTTAAAAACGTCCACTTTATTTTGTGTTTCTCAATTTTTGCACTATAACAAAACAAAAAAAAAAGGGGGGGGAATATGAGCAATACAAGCCAGTTGTGTAAAATAAAATAAAAAAAATAATAATAAAATAAATTAGATTTTTCTTGACTCTCTGACTCATTTTCAGGTTTATTTTTTAATATATATATTTTTTTATTTTTAAACCTGCCCTGAGTTTGATCCTCGAGACTGCTATAAAGGTAACCGCTTCCAGCCAAAGGGACTCGGTCCAAAACGGGATTAGAGACATGGATGACTTTACAAACATGTATGCCAGGTATGTCTTCTCTGTTCGGAATGGTAAGCATGGATTGGCGACCCTGGCTGCTTGCATGTCAAAACTCCTTCCAGGCAAAAGATCTCGGAGGTCAGTGCAAGAATTTTAGCTACTTCTAAGAAGGCTAATTTTATACAGGTAATCCTCAACGTACGACCACAATTTATGTCAATCAACCAATCAATTTATTACAGACTTAGGTAAAGGTAAAGGTTCCCCTCGCATATAGGTGCTAGTCATTTCCGACTCTAGGGGGCGGTGCTCACCTCCGTTTCAAAGCCGAAGAGCCAGCGCTGTCCGAAGACGTCTCCGTGGTCCTGCGGCCGGCATGACTCAACGCCAAAGGCGCACGGAACGCGGTTACTTTCCCACCAAAGGTGGTCTCTATTTTTCTACTTGCATTTTTTACCTGCTTTCGAACTGCTAGGTTGGCAGAAGCTCTGGGACAAGTCACGGGAGCTCACCCCGTGACGCGGCGCTCGGGATTCGAACCGCTGAACTGCCGACCTTTCGATCGACAAGCTCAGCGTCTTAGCCACTGAGTCACCGCGTCCCATTATTATTTTATATTATATTATATTCCGCTGCGCACTGAAGACCCTGTTGTTCCGCCAGGCAGGGCTGTCAATATAATAATTTTAAATTGGGGTATTTTAATTTTTGGTGTTTTAAATCGGCCAAATCTATTTAATTATTTTAATTTTTAATTATTGTTGTGTCTTGTGTTTTTAAATTGGCTGTACACCGCCCTGAGTCCTTCGGGAGAAGGGCGGTATAGAAATAAAATTATTATTATTATTATTATTATTATTATTATTATTATTATTATTATTATTATTATTATTATTATTATTATTATTATTACAGTCTTAGACCAGAACAAATAAAAATCCTCTGTAAAGATACAATTCAAAATTCTAGGAAAAAATAATAAATAACAACTAAAACCTATCATAAAATCCAGCCTGTCAATTATACGTGGTCTGATTATACTACAGTTTCAATCCATAACCTGGGTAGCCCATTTTTTTGTTATTTTGGGTTTTTTTTTTCAAGACGAGGAAGGGCTCTGTGTGACTCAGAGGCTTGCGTTCCAGTTTCTACTGGAAGATTCCCATGCGGAGGGGAAAATGTTGATGCAAATGATGCTGGAAAATCTATCGGGGATCGGTTAACAGAATTCTTTTTCCACCTGCTCTCCAGACTCAAAACGTCTATAAATAACCATCCGTTGCATAAAGGGGTGTGCAGAGAGGCCGTCTCCTAACGGAGCCCCCTTTCAATCGACCAGCAAACAGAAAGTGGGTTTCAGAAGTTAGTCAGGGCTAGTTTTTCTCGTGGACCGGGCAGAATTTCCACCGTGGGAAAATGCAGGAAACAGGCCGCATGCTGTCCCACCCCCCCCACCCCCCGCCAAAGGAATCCAAAATATTCCAGTTTCAAAGCCAGATCTCTGGCACGCATTTTGATGCCGTTTGCAAAAAAAAAAAAGTTCAAAGCAAACCGTGAAACAGGGTATGATAAAATGTTATAATCGCTTTGGCATCCTTCCTCCCCTTCGCTTAAAACTCATGTTTGCTGGGTGGAGGACAAAAAGATAGATAGATAGATAGACAGACAGATAGATAGATAGATAGATAGACAGATAGATAGATAGATAGATAGATAGACATACAGACAGACAGACAGACAGACAGACAGACAGACAGACAGATATAGGTAGGTGGGCATATAGGTAGGTAGATAGACAGATGATATAGGTAGGTAGGTAGGTAGGTAGGTAGATAGATAGATAGATAGACAGATAGACAGACATAGATATAGGTAGGTGGGCATGTAGGTAGGTAGACAGACAGATGATAGATGTAGGTAGGTAGGTAGGTAGGTAGGTAGGTAGGTGGGTGGGTGGGTGGGTAGATAGATAGATAGATAGATAGATAGATAGATAGATAGACAGACAGACAGACAGACAGACAGACAGACAGATATAGGTAGGTGGGCATATAGGTAGGTAGATAGACAGATGATATAGGTAGGTAGGTAGGTAGGTAGGTAGGTAGATAGATAGATAGATAGATAGATAGATAGATAGATAGATAGATAGATAGAAAAACAGACAGATAGATATAGGTAGGTGGGCATGTAGGTAGGTAGACAGACAGATGATAGATGTAGGTAGGTAGGTAGGTAGGTAGGTAGGTTGGTAGGTGGGTGGGTGGGTGGGTGGATAGATAGATAGATAGATAGATAGATAGATGATAGACATAGATGATAGAGATAGATAGGTAGATAGATAGGTGGGCACGTAGGTAGGTAGGTAGATGATAGATGTAGGTAGGTAGGTAGGTAGATAGATAGACAGATAGGTAGATAGATGATAGAGATAGGTAGGTAGATAGGTGGGCATGTAGGTAGGTAGATAGATGATTGATGTAGGTAGATTGGTAGGTAGGTAGGTAGATGATAGATAGATAGATAGATAGATAGATAGATAGATAGATAGATAGATAGATGTAGGTAGGTAGATAGACAGATGATAGATATTGGTAGGTAGATAGGTGGGTGGGTAGGTAGGTAGGTAAGTAGATAAAAAGATAGATAGATAAAGATGATTTTCTGTTTTCTGCTTTGTTTTTTCTCTATCACATTGCAAGCACTTTCCGTACACTTAGTATGCCTATTTCTGCTTTATTGATTCTTCGTCCTCCTTCAAAATCTGGTTTTTTTTTAGCCCTTTTATTCTGTTGCATTGTCTGTCTACTTTTTTTTAGTTCTATGAATACAGTAATTAGAGCCTTATGTATGTTTTTATTATAGTGTTTTCTGGCTTAAAGAAGACCCCAATGAAGGTTTGTGTCAAGTTTCCGAAAGATGCCCTAATTAATGTCAACTTGCAAAGCTTTCAAGTTGCCAGTTTGATTGATTGCCTGAGGTTTTAAGCAGACAATTAAAGGTTGCTTGTGCCACCGGATCAATTTTGTTTCAAGTAGGCCGTGGTTTATGCGTGTGTTGGGCCTCGGAAGGATGGCACAATGCGAACATTAAAATCATTATCACCGTCCCAGCGACAGGAGTAATAATAACTCCCCAGTCCAAAGCATCGAGTCGGCCTCGATTACTTTCCCGAAAGTATAGAAACTGTTGATTCAATCGATCTTCTATTTCTCCTACGGTTCTGATCAGCTTTTAAAATATTACATCAGGAAATTTAATCAGAATTACTCTGTAGGTGTAGTTGCACCACATTACAAAAAAAAAAAAAGATGTTGAGACTTTGGAAAAAGTGCAAAGAAGAGCAACAAAGAGGATGAGGAGACTGGAGGCTAAAACATATGAAGAAGGGTTGCAGGAACTGGGTATGTCTAGTTTGATGAAAAGAAGGGGAGACAGGATAGCAGTCTTCTAATATCTCAGGGGCTGCCCCAAAGAAGAGGGAGTCAAGCTATTCTTCCAAAGCACCTGAAAGCAGGAGAAGAAGCAATGGGTGGAAACTCATCAAGGAGGAGAAGCAATCTGGAAGCAAAGGGGGGTTGGACTAGATGTCCTCTAAGATCCCTTCCAATTCTGTTACGGTTACTTTCGCTTCGTGGGTTCGTTCTCTTCAAATCCTTTGGAAGCACATTCTTCTCGGGGCACAGGAAAGGAAATTCCGGTGGACAATGCCCACGTTGGCACTAATTTTAGGAAGAGAGAGAGAGAGAGAGAGAGGGAGAGGGAGAAAGACAAAGGAAGAGGGATCCCAAATTTGGAACGCCGCCTGCGAATGACGGGCATGGATTGTGAGCTCATTTTCCTGCCCCTCCCCCAGGCAGTATAAATACCATCTTGGATTTGGGAAAAAAAAAAGGGGGGGGGGAGAGAAACGATCATGGTCCTTAAAATTAAAAAAAAGGCTTCCTACGGCGAACTGGTTGGAGGAGAGGTGGCAGTGTTTCTCAGCTTTGGGGATTTTAAGATGGGTGGACTTCAACTCCCAGAATTCCCTTAACAAGCCATGATGATTGGGCTCAGCTTAGTGTCTTAGAAGGAAGCATCTATTGGGAGGGAAGGATGAAGATGTCACTTACGGTATCCGCAGGGGATTCGATCAAGGAATGGATTGGATTTATTCTCTGGGATTCTGGGACTTTAAAAAAAACAAAAACGCCAGGATTATCATTATTATTCTGCATTTCTGATTACCTTTCCTTTCTCTTTCCCTTTTCCTTTCCTCTATTATCCATTTCTTCTTCCTTCTATTTCCTCCCTCCCTCCCTCCTTTCCTTCCCTTCCCTCTTCATAGTTTCCTTCCCTTCCCTCTTCATCCTTTCCTTTCCCTTCCTTTCCCTTCCCTTCCCTCTTCCTTTCCTTCCCTTCCCTTCCCTCTTCATCCTTTCCTTTCCTTTCACTTCCTTCACTTCCCTCTTCCTCCTTTCCTTTCCTTTCCTTTCTTTTCCTTTCCTTCCCTTCCCTTCCCTCTTCTTTCCCTTCCCTTCCCTTCCCTTCCCTCCTCTTCTTTTCCTTCCCTTCCCTTCCCTCTTCATCCTTCCCTTCCCTTCCCTTCCCTCTTCATCATTTCCTTTCACTTCCTTCCCTTCCCTCTTCCTCCTTCTTTCCTTTCCTTTCCTTTCCTTTCCTTTCCTTTCCTTTCCTTTCCTTTCCTTTCCTTTCCTTTCCTTTCCTTCCCTTCCCTTCCCTTCCCTTCCCTTCCCTCCTCTTCTTTTCTTTTCCTTTCCTTTCCTTCCCTTCCCTCTTCATCTTTTCCTTTCCTTCCCTTCCCTCTTCATCGTTTCCTTTCACTTCCTTCCCTTCCCTTCCCTCTTCCTCCTTCTTCCCTTTCTTTTCCTTTCCTTCCCTTTCCTTCCCTCCCCTTCTTTTCCTTCCCTTCCCTTCCCTCTTCATCCTTTCCTTTCACTTCCTTTCACTTCCTTCCCTTCCCTCTTCCTCCTTCTTTCCTTTCTTTTCCTTTCCTTCCCTTCCCTTCCCTCTTCTTTTCCTTCCCTTCCCTTCCCTCTTCATCCTTTCCTTTCGCTTCCTTCCCTTCCCCCTTCCCCCTTTCCTTTCCTTCCATCTTCTTCCTTTCCTTTCTTTCTTTCCCTCCTCTTCTTTTCCTTCCCTTCCCTCTTCATCCTTTCCTTTCCCTTCCTTTCCCTTCCTTTCCTTTCCTTCCCTTCCCTCCTCTTCTTTTCCTTCCCTTCCCTCTTCATCCTTTCCTTTCACTTCCTTCCCTTCCCTTCCCCCTTCCCCCTTTCCTTTCCTTCCCTTCCCTTTCCAATGAGCTTCTTCCTGTCCTTCAAGAAGTATTCTGAAAAGCAGGGTGTTGGTTGTGCAAAAGACACCACAGACAGATGGCCTCTTTGCACATCTGGAACCCCCACCCCCACCCCCAGTCTGTCCCAGCATCTGGGAGTGCTCAGTTTGAACGTCAGTTTCTTCCTCCCACCATTTCATTCCCAAACTGCAAAGCATCAAGTCTCCTTCCACGCCTGGCTTTTGACTTCACGGACACATCCGTGTCGTGTTTTTTTTTGTCTTGGCAAAGGGGTTTAAAATTCCTTTCTGCTGGGATATTTTTCCAGCTTTTATGGGTAGGATCTCCTGATGGTCCCCTTTTTAAAGGCAACACAGGCCCCGGCCCTGCTTGTCAAAGGAGCAGAGCCAATTTTTTTTAAAAAATTATTTATGTATTTGTAAAATTTATGAGTCACCCACCCTACAGCACAATAAGTCAACCGTTCGCCTGTAAACACTGTAGGGTCTTTTCCATGCTTTCAGCATAATATCCCCTAAGACCAGTGGTGAAATGTCAAATTAGTTACTACGGGTACTGTGGGCGTGGCTTGGTGGGGGGGAGGAGTAATGTGACTGGGTGGGTGTGGCCAACTTTAAAAAAAACTTTTTTAAAGCAATTTTTTTTACAACCCATTCCGCCGAATGATCCGATATCTCAGGGGCTGCCCCAGTGGTGAAATCCAATTTTTTTTTTACTACCGGTTCTGTGGGCGTGGCTTGATGGGTGTGGTGTGGCTTGATGGGCGTGGCTTGATGGGCGTGACAGGGGAAGGATACTGTAAAATCTCAATTCCCATCCCATTCCAGGGGAAGGATACTGCAAAACCTCCATTCCCACCCCACTCTGGGGCCTGCCAGAGGTGACATTTACCGGTTCTCTGAACTACTCAAAATTTCCACTACCAGTTCTCCAGAACCTGTCAGAATCTGCTGGATTTCACCCCTGGGCTGCCCCAAAGAAGAGGGAGTCAAGCTATTCTCCAAAGCACCTGAAGGCAGGACAAGAAGCAACTGGTGGAAACTAACCAAGGAGAGAAGCAACTTAGAACTAAGGAGAAATTTCCTGACAGTGAGAACAATTATCCCGTGGAACTACTTGCCTCCAGAAGTTGTGAATGCTCCAACACTGGAAATTTTTAAGAAGAGGTTGGATAACCATTTGTCTGAAATGGTATAGAGTTTCCAACTCTGCTATTGTCTTAAACTTCATAGCTCCCACTGCTTTAAGAAAGTTCAAAACATCCTTAAAGATCCATCTCATCCTGAGCACCCCCCTTTTTTTTTTTGAACTATTACCATCTGGCAGACGGTACAGGATAATAAAAACAAGGACGAATAGGCTTCTACCCCAGAGCAGTAACTATATTGAATACTAGTGTATAATAGTGCAATAATAATGCCGTATCAGGGGTTTTTTTCAATTCATTGGTACAGAACGGGAAGGATGTGTGTTTCTTGTTCTATTTTTTTTTTTTTTTTATGTATAAGGTACACTGAAGGTGGCATTCAATTTCGTTGTACGAGGTGCAACGACAGCGAAGCAAAGCAAAGCAAAGCAGGGGGTTCGGCTAGCAGACCTCCAAGGTCCCTTCCAACTCTGTTATTCTATTCTATTCTATTCTATTCTATTCTATTCTATTCTATTCTATTCTATTCTATTCTAGTCTTTATTCTTTATTCTATATTGTATCCTGCATTGTATTGTATTGTATTGTATTGTATTGTATTGTATTGTATTGTATTCTATATTCTATATTCTTTATTCTATTCTGTATTGTATTGTATATTCTATTCTATTCCATTCTATATTCTTTATTCTATATTCTATCCTGCATTCTATTGTATTGTATTGTATTGTATATTCTATATTCTTTATTCTATTCTGTATTGTATTGTATATTCTATTCTATTCCATTCCATTCTATTCTATATTCTTTATTCTATATTCTATCCTGCATTCTATTGTATTGTATTGTATTGTATTGTATTGTATTGTATTGTATTCTATATTCTTTATTCTATATTCTATTCTGTATTGTATTGTATATTCTATTCCATTCCATTCCATTCTATTCTATATTCTTTATTCTATATTCTATCCTGCATTCTATTGTATTGTATTGTATTGTATTGTATTGTATTGTATTGTATTGTATTCTATATTCTTTATTCTATATTCTATTCTGTATTGTATTGTATATTCTATTCCATTCCATTCCATTCCACTTCACTCCACCCCACCCCACCCCACCCCACCCCACCCCACCCTAAACTAAACTAAACTAAACTAAACTAAACTAAACTAAACTAAACTAAACTAAACTAAACTAAAGCCAGGTTTTCAAGCCAATTTTTTGTCTCTCTTACAGGTAAAAAAAAAAAAAGGGGGGGCTGGAACGCACCTTTAGAAAATCCCTCCAGTTCCCTGCCCTCCCCCCCCCCAAAAGCAGCCACCACAAACAGCCAATCGGCTTGTGTGTGTGTGTATGTGTGTATTTGCACGCCCGTGTGTGTATGCCTTGCTGTTGGCAGTTCTCAGGAAGCGAGCAGCCGAAAGGATCCTTTGGCCAAAACGGCTTGGTTTCTTCCCATGTGCACACACACACACCACACACACACACACACGCCCAGAGGCTCATTCTCTCGGAGAAGACGGAAGTGAGGAAGCCTCGCATGACACACACACACACACACAGAGACGCCCCAACCAAGCCACACACCTTCTGGGTTTCGCTCCAGGCGGCCGGCCGGCCGGGGGCTCCCGCATTCCGCCTCTTGGCTGCTGCTGGCTTTCCGACGCTGCGAGCGGGATTCCGTCGCCCCGACTTCGGAAGATGGGGAACATGGCTTGCGTCCCCCAAACGCCCGGCCGCTTCCGATATTCCTTTTCTCGGAAAAACTCCTTCAAAAAAGAGTGAGTCCCAGCTCTTTCCTTCCCGTCTTTTTCTCGGAACGTTTCTTTCTTTCTTTCTTTCTTTCTTTCTTTCTTTCTTTCTTTCTTTCTTTCTTTCTTTCTTTCTTTCTTTCTTTCTTTCTTTCTTTCTTTCTTTCTTTCCCTCATTTCTCCCTCTTTCCCTCCTTTCTTTCCTTCCTCCTTTCTTTCTTTCCCTCCCTCTCTTCTTTCCTTCCTTCCTTCCCTCCTGCCTCCCTCCTTTCTTTCCTCCCTCCCTCCCTCCTTCCTTTTTTCTTTCTCCCTCCCTTCCTCCTTTCTTTCCCTCCTCCTCTTTCTTTCTTTCCCTCCCTCTCTTCTTTCCTTCCTTCCTTCCGTCCTCCCTCCCTCCCTTCTTTCCTCCCTCCCTCCTTCCTTCCTTTCCTTCCTCCCTCCCTCCTTTCCTTGCTTCCTTCCTTCTTTCTTAGCTTCCTTCCTTCCTTCTTTCTATCTTTCTTTCTTTCCCTCCCTCCCTCCCTCTTTCTTTCTTTCTTTCTTTTCTTCCTTCCTTCTTTCTTTCCCTCCCTTCCTCCGTTCTTCCTTCCTTCCTTCCTTTCCTTCCTCCCTCCCTCCTTTCCTTGCTTCCTTCCTTCTTTCTTAGCTTCCTTCTTTCTATCTATCTTTCTTTCCCTCCCTCCCTTTTTCTTTCTTTCTTTCTTTCTCCTTCCTTCCTTCCTTCCTTCCTTCCTTCTTACTTTTTCTTTCCCTCCCTCCTTCTCTTCTCTTCTCTTCTCTTCTCTTCTCTCTCTTCTCTTCTCTTCTCTTCTCTTCTCTTCTCTTCCCTTCCCTTCCCTTCCCTTCCCTTCCCTTCCCTTCTCAGGGTTTCGGCTGCGCGTGTCGTTTTCCCCCCAAGGATTTATAACTCCCAAATGTTCGTAGAATAATATGATCCCCCGGATCGCGGGGTGAACGGTAGTTTGTCTGCAAATTCTTTCTTTATTTAAAAAAAGAAGAAGAAGAAGAAGTAATTTTCTTCTGCAGAGAGAAGAAAGGAAGGGGGGAAAAAGTTTTATTTTAATTCGTCTTTTGTTTCTGTCACTTCTGTTGTGTGCGTTGCCCCGTCTAAAGTTAACTGTAGTCGTTTTTTTAAAAAGGCTGTCCCACTGGGAAATTGGAGTCCCACTCATTCAAAATGTACCATACCGAATCTGTGGGGCTTTACCCCTTGTGCTCAATGGGGTTTATATTCCTTATTATGTATTGCCTAGGATGTTCGGTTCTCTTGTAACCCTGCTTTTTCAGTAGGGAAAAAACAAAAAAACCAACAACAATTCAAGTTAACCTAGAATGCAAACTTTTGTGGTCCCTTCTCTTTGCTTATACTAGAGAAGGGGCTAAAAATACCCCTCTTTCTTCTCCCAGATCCTTCTAAGTTATTTATAATCCTAAATATTTCCTGCAATTGAGAGAAGAAGATTCAGAATTGCATTAGTGGGGGTGGGGTGGGGGTTTTGTCCCCCTCCCCAAAGAAAATTTATAGACGAGAGGGAAGAAAAGCATTTAAAGAAATCTCAAAAATCATTTGGCTTTTCTCTTCCCTTTTAAAGGGTGTTTTTTTCCCTCCCTCTCTGTCTGTGTCTGTGTGCATAACTGCAAAGTTGTACTCACCGCCCAAAGTCACTGGAAGTTGGGTGGGTTGTAAACGTAATACCTAATTATTATTTCATAGGTGTTGTTTTTTTAAAAAAAAAAAAAATTACCTGCTTTTGCACGGCGTGGGAAAAAAAAACCAATCTCGACCTGCATATTACTTGTCATAGCTGACTAATTTAATTGCACAGGAGACGTGAGTGAAACTGGGAAACGCTTGTCCGTTTCCACTAGACCCTGTTCTGTTTTTAGCAATCATCGGATTCTAACCGATTAAACAGAGTTGGACCTACAGAGTTGGACCTACAAGGTCATCTAGTCCAACCCCCTGCCCTACCGGAGCAGGAGACCCTGCCTATACACCATTTCTGACAAAACGGCAGCCCGGTCTCTTCTTGAAAATCAGGGCAGGGTTAAAAGTATTATTATTATTATTTTTGCTTTTATGAAACTAACTTGCCCCGTTAAAACCCCCACAAAACCTGTCAGTTGTCGTTGGGCTACTCGTTATTTTGCTTCCCCCACGCCCCCCCGGAGAGGTCGGACTACAAATTTCATCATCCCCAGCTAGCACAGCACATGGCATGGCTAATAATATAAATATATCAAGACATCTACCCTGTTTCCCTGAAAATAAGACATCCCCTGATAATAACCCCCAATGGGGCTTTTGAGCGCATGCACTCAAATTTATTTATTTATTTATTTTATTAGTCATATTTCTATGCCGCCCACTCTCCGAGGACCCTGGGCGGCTTACACCAAAGACAGTCTACTAAATAGCATATTGCCCCCTAACAATCTGGGTCCTCATTTTACCCACCTCGGAAGGAGGGAAGGCTGAGTCAACCTTGAGCCTGGTGAGATTTGATCCGCTGATCTGCTGAACTAGCAGTCAGCTGAAGTAGCTGCAGTACTGCACTCTAACCACTGCGCCACCTCGGCTCAATAAGCCTCCCCGCGAAAATAAGCCCTCCCCGAAAATATTTAAACGCAAAGCTGGAAATCAGGTTAAGACGGCAAGAGGAGTCCCGTTTTGCTCCACGCGCCCCAAAATAATAAGACCTCCCCGAAAATAAGGCCAAGCGCTTATTTTGGGGTTCAAAAAAAAAATATAAGACAGGGTCTTATTTTCGGGGGAAACACAGTAGGATGGGTTTTTTTTTTTCTCACCCAGTTTGAAAATTATGGGTGGCTGACACCCCCCACCCCACTCCCGCTTATGGGAAGGGGAACCAAGTGTCGGCTTCGAATTGTGAGACGCCTAAGTAACCAGACACTTGGTCTCTCTATCACTCTGTTGCGTATGTGTGTGCAGGCGCACAACTGCTTTTAAAGGACAGTATGAATTAGAGTTGGCTGTGGGCACTGGAAAATATTTCCCCATCTTATACGGAAAGTCCATTTTCCCACATGTTCCCGATTGCACACAAAAAAAATAAAAAATAAATGTGCAATCCACAGGCCGGGTGTATGGAAGTGCTTTCCAAAACACAGCCCAATAGAAGGCCTGATTTCAAACTGTGCCCTGCTCACGTGGGGACTCGTTTCTTTTTTTGTGACACTGCCACGAGGAATTGTGAAAGTGTGTTCGAAGGAAAGCGAGCACGCTTTCAATTCCCCTCTTTGCAAAGTGGGATTCAGACGAGGACAGCCGTTTTGCCAAACCTGGGGTGGGGCATGCTCCCTAAGACCAGGGGGTCTGCAACCTTAAACACTCAAAGAGCCATTTGGACCCGTTTCCCACAGAAAAGAAAACACCGGGAGCCACAAAAACCTTCCCGTGCCTGACTATTTCTTGAGCGGCCACAAAACTAGCCTATGTCGTTGAATTAAACGTTCTGTTTTCTTCTGAAACTTTTCTTTTCTTGGCCTACCGGGGGTTGAGAAGCTCAATAAATCGCGTGCCACGGGTGTTGCACATTGCATATTTTGAGTGACAGGGAGCCGCAGCAGAGGGGTGAAAGAGCCACATGCGGCTCCAGAGCCTCTGGTTGCTGACCCTTGTCCAAGACCATCTCAGAAAGGAATTGCTAAAATTACAGGCACAGGAAACATGGAAAATTGTGTGTTTGTGGGTGTGGGTGTTTCAGCCTTTCACAATCAAGGAGTCCCTTTTTTTCCCAATTAGATGGCTGCATTTATCTTCGTTTTGTTTTGTTTGTAAATATTATCAATCGGTCCCTGTGATCTCTGGTGAACTGGATAGGGAAATGAGATGACGTCATACCGAAAGTTGGCTCATTTTGTTTCGTTGCTTTGTTCGTGTTTTGATTGTGGGTCCTCATTCTTTCTGATGGGCTAGGAAAGATTGACACAGGCTGATAGGAATCGATTCAGAGATCCCTTTTAGATGTGGCCAGTTTCTCGAATCTCTCAAGTTTCAAATCTTCCCCCGATCTCAAACGAGTGGGAGATAATCCTTTTTTTAATCCCGCCAAAAATTGACTCCTACTAGGAACGAAGGGGAATGTTTCATCGTTATTCGTAATGTCAACAGAAAAGCCCATTGCCCTAAATAATTTTTGATAGTTGTGTGATTTATTAAGACTCTCACGTCTGGGTTGCCAAAATCTCAAGGGCCACTAGGGGGCAACTTAGAGGAAAAGAAACCAAGGTAATGCTGCCCCCCTCGTGGTCGATGGGATTTAGGCAACCTGGATCCGATCACTGTCCATTTATGGCACGTGGTGTTGTGTTCTTCACTTTCATTTTTTTTATTTAGTTTGCCGTGACGCTGATTTTTAATGTTGGTGATTAGAATAGGGGGGTGAAGTGCCTTTTTATTTTGCTGCTTATTAGTTATCAGCCTACCTGGCCTGAATTCAGGAACTAAACGGTGTCTAAAACTTGGGGGAGGGAGTGGAGACCACTAAGAAGTGCCTACAGGAATATTTATATTTTAGATACAGATTTGCATCAGGCCCATATCTACGTTGGGTAAAAACACAGTACATGTTTAAGCTGGTTAGTTTTCACTTTAATTGAGGTATATATGGTGGCCTCGTTGGGTTTTATGGTTGAGTGAGTTACTACAAATCCAGAATGTAGGTTAATTCGGTAATAAGTAAACATATATTATGCAATACCTATTAGCATGTATGCAATAATCAAGCTATGGCTCTTCCCTGAGACCGGTGTCACAACTTTGTCTTAAGACCTTCCTTCCTTCCTTCCTTCCTTCCTTCCTTCCTTCCTTCCTTCCTTCCTTCCTTCCTCCCTCCCTCCCTCCCTCCCTCCCTCCCTCCCTCCCTCTCTGCCCTCTCCTCCCCTCCTCTCCCCTCTTCTCCTCTCCCCTCTTCCTCAAACTGGCTCTCTATAGTTCAACCTGAACAAGACAGTAAAGCAAAGCTGGGGCAGCGTCCCTCATTCCTTTTCGCATTTTTGACGGTTGGTGAGTTGCAAACAGTGATGAGCCTGGTGATAAAATAAATTGCTCATTCCCTCTTTCCCCCTCCATGCCTTCCTGATTCGCTTTGTTTGCTTGCCTTGATGTTTCTTTGTGGCCCTGTTTTATTGCCTTTCAGACAAGAGAGCAAGAAAAAACTGGCTGAGCTCTTTGGATTTGAAGCGGAGCATGAGAGAGATGTGACTTCAGACAAAATACTGCAATATATTCCTGCAAAGGTAAGTAAATTTTGCGGGACGGATGTGTTAATTCTCCACCTTCCTCCTTCGTCTGCAGTCCCTACACAATTCAGCGCTAATGCAAGGTGGGCTGCTTTCGAATTCAGCACCCGTTGTTTCCAGACAGCCTGTGGCAGAGGATGATGGAACCTGTAGTCTCCTTACCGTTTCGAGGTTACGGAATGGGGGAAAACTCTTGCTCTGCCCCCAGAGATATAAACCCTGAAAAATTTGATTGTTTTTGCTTCTTGATGACCTTCCAAAAAACCTGTTCTAATCTCCAGTGGCTTCTGAGCCATTTCTGAAATGTTGGGAAAAGGAAGGAAGGAAGAAAGAGAGAGAAAGAGAGAGAGAGAAAGAGAGAGAAAAGAGAGAGAGAGAGGAAGGAAGGAAGGAAGGAAGGAAGGAAGGAAGAAAGAAAGAAAGAAAGAAAGAAAGGAAAGAAAGAAAGAAAGAAAGAAAAAAGAAAGGAGACAGAGACAAAGACAGACAGAGAAACAGACAGAGACAGAAAGAAAGAAAAAAGAGAGAGAAACAGAGACAGAGAGAGAAACAGAGAGACAGAAAGAAAGAAAAAAGCGTGAAACAGGAAGAGAGACAGAGACAGAGAGAAAGAAAGAAAGAGAGAAAGAAAGAGATGGACAGACAGAAATAGAGAGAGAAAGAAACAAAGAGACGGAAAGAGAGAAAAAAGAAAAAGAAAGAGAGACAGAGAGAGACAGACAAAAAGAGAGAAACTACAGACAGACAGAAAGAAAAAAGATACAGACACACACAGAGAGAGACAGAGACAGAGAACAAGAAAGAAAGAAGCAGAGAGACAGAAACAGAGAAGAAAGAAAGAAAAAGAAAAAGAGAAAGAAAGAAAGAGGAAGAAAAAGAAAGAAAGAGAGAGAGAGACAGATAGACAAAGAGAGAGAAACAGAAACAGAAAAAAAGAAAGGAAAGAGAGAGACAGAGAGAGAGACAGACAAAGAGAGAGAGAAACAGAGACAGAAAAAAAGAGACAGAGACAGAGAAAGAGAAAGAAAGAAAAAGAAAGAAAGAAAGAAAGAAAGAAAGAAAGAAAGAAAGAAAGAAAGAAAGAAAGAAAGAAAGAAAGCACACCCGTGGACAATTTTCTCTCTCTCCTATTTACTGTAATTTCCCAGGGAAAGTGCAACCCAATTGCTGCCCACACAAGGCGTTCCAGACGCACAACTTTCAGCTCTTATCCTGAAACTATACTTACACAAATGAGCCAGCCCACAATCCGCCTCTTTATAACAAAAATTCAGAAGAGAAGCCGGCACCCCCTTCTTCCTGGTTCTCACGCCGGGCTTTTTTTTTTTTTTTTTTTTCTGGGTGCCAAACGCAAAAAAACTCGTCCCTGATCCGTAAGAGCCGGAGTGCTTTGCCAAAGGCAGACAAAAAAACATTTTATGGATTAGTTTCTGTCTCGGTTTAACGCAGGGCTGCCAAGGAGGCCTTTCCCCCACCTTGTTAGATGCTGTTATTTTAAAGCAGTGGTTTTTTTCCCCCCCACAACTTTAGGCACTTTTAAGAGGGTGGACTTCAACTCCCAGAATTCCCTAGCCAGCTCTAGGGAGTTGAAGTCCACCCAATTTAAAGTGGCAAAGATTAAAAAAAAAACACTGCTGTAAAACAGTACACTCACATGCACACAAAAACACACCCACACCCACGCACACCCATTTCATCTGCCAGTACTTGCAGGTCCTAAGAGAGAAACCTCCTTTTTGAAGGGTGCATGAATAGAGTAGAGTAGAGTAGAGTAGAGTAGAGTAGAGTAGAGTAGAGTAGAGTAGAGTAGAGTAGAGTAGAGTAGAATAGAATAGAATAGAATAGAATAGAATAGAATAGAATAGAATAGAATAGAATAGAATAGAATGCAATGCAATGCAATGCAATGCAATGCAATGCAATGCAATGCAATGCAATGCAATGCAATGCAATGCAATGCAATGCAATGCAATGCAATGCAATGCAATGCAATGCAATGCAATGCAATGCAATACATAACAGAGTTGGAAGGGACTTTGGAGGTCTTGTAGTCCAACCCCCTGCTTAGGCAGGAAACCCTGCACCACTTCAGACAAAGGGTTATCCAACCTCTTCTTAAAAACTTCCACTGTTGGAGCATTCACAACTTCTGGTGGCAAGTTGTTCCACTTGTTAATTGTTCTCACTGTCAGGAAATTTCTCCTTAGTTCTAAGTTGCTTCTCTCCTTGATGAGTTTCCACCCATTGCTTCTTGTCCTGCCCTCAAGTGCTTTGGAGAATAGCTTGACTCCCTCTTCTTTGGGGCGGCCCTGAGAGACTGGAAGACTGCTATCATGTCTCCCCTAGTCCTTCTTTTCATCAAACTAGACATACCCAGTTCCTGCAACCGTTCTTCATATGCTTTAGCCTCCAGTCCCTAATCCTCTTTGCTGCTCTTCTCTGCACTCTTCCTAGAGTCTCCACATCTTTTTTACATCGTGGTGACCAAAACTGGACGCAGGATTCCAAAAGTGTGGCCTTACCAAGGCCTTATAAAGTGGTATCAACACTTCACGTGATCTTGATTCCATCCCTCTGTTGATGCAGCCTAGAACTGTGTTGGCTTTTTTGGCAGTTGCTGCACACGGCTGGCTCATATCTAAATGGTTGCTCACTAGGACTCCACTAAGATCCCTCTCACAGTTACTACTATTCTAGAGACAATTCTACAGGCCAGGATGGAGGCACCATTACTAAACAGTCCACACGTCACTAAAATTCGCATTCTTGTAACCTTTAAGTAGGGAAAATAGCCCAACGCAGGGCAACAATTTTTGAACCATACTACTTCAAATGGGCTAATTTACAAAATGCATCCATAATCCGGGATACGAAACTCCGTGGAACTGAAATTTGGCGGATTGCATAGTTTCTGCAAACTTTATAGTTAGCATCGTCTTAACTTTCCTCTCTTCGGACAGCGCTGGCTCTTTGGCTTTGAAACGGAGATGAGCACCGCCCCCTAGAGTCGGGAATGACTAAGCACATATGTGTGAGGGGAACCTTTTACCTTTACCTTTTATCGCTCTCTTTGGCTGTGGGAAAGAATATGTATTTCTGTTTATACCTATTAATCTTGATAAACTATGAATATAATTTAGTATACTCTTCTCAAATTGCCAAATTCCCCCCAAAAAAAGAAAAGAAAGAAAGTTTTCTTTTCAATCGAAAAGAACTGGACAATCCCATCCCATCTCACACACACCCTGAATCAGAAATAATTGGAGGGGAAGCACCCAACAAACAGCCCCTTCCTATCCTTTGATTATGGTTATTATTATTTTTTTCATCCTCTTCATTTATGATGCAATGGCCCCGTCCAAAGGTGACATCTACCTCGCCTGGCGCCAATTCCTCAGTCACTCCGAAGCCATCGCATTCCTTTCCTGGAGTTTAACTTTTAACTTGCCTCACCTTCTTCTTACGAACGAAGCCAAACATGTCCTTCCGAGTCACACCTGGTCAGCCCCAGCCAAGAAAGCAAATTTCGGAAGGGAAACCGAATTAAAAGCACTCAAAAAGTGCCCATTTGATCCAAACACCAAATAAATTTAAATATATAGAATCCACCCCAGCTGGATGCTGAAAAAAAGAGAAAAAACCCCAGTAAATTCTCCTCCCCTTTTATACACACACACGCACACAGAGGAAGGGAGGGAGGGAGAGAGAGATGAGAGAGAGAGAGAGATGTAGATAGATAGGTAGGTAGATAGGTAGGTAGGTAGGTAGGTAGGTAGATAGATAGATAGATAGATAGATAGATAGATAGATATCGTTTTAGTTTTTAGTATATTTATTTTATTATAAAAGGTAAAATACAAAACAAAAACAGAACAAAAACAGTTTCTATAAAAGTCTGGAAACCGTTTGTGGACTTTCTACGCGCTAAATACAATAAGAGATGGTTAACAGAGGGATTTGTTTAGCTTAACCTGTTGACTGCTCTTTCTTCCATCTCTCCCTCTCTCTCTCTCTCTTCATCTCTCTCACTCATCTCTCTCTCTCTCTCTCCCTCCCTCCCCCTCCCTCTATCATCTCTCCATCCATCCATCTATATCTGTCTATCATCTATCTATCTATCTATCTATCTATCTATCTATCTATCTATCTATCCATCCATCCATCCATCCATCCATCCATCCATCCATCTATCTATCTATCTATCTATCTATCTATCTATCTATCATCTTTCTCTCTCCCTCTCTCTCTCTCTCAACCTTTAATAGAGTTAAATTACTGTTGAAAAAAAACAAGCCTTTGAGGTGCCTCAGGGCATACCTCGCAGGGCTGTTGTTTGTCTAGGAGTCAGAGGTCCCCCTCCCCTTCTTCAGGGTTATAAAACTCCATGCTAAAATAATATTTCAGCTTCAGGACAAGTGAGGGGATTTTTTGTTTCCAGAATGAGTCATGCTGACTTCATCATCATATGGAAAAATGGCTGGCGTGTGGGTATCGTGCCCCCCCCGGCTCAATTTTTGGGCAGGCCTGGTGTTTAAAGGAGAAAGACACCTCTGCGGGATTATATATATATATATATATATATATATATATATATTAAAAAATCAATTTCTTTCCATCAAATCCTCGAACTTGTAAAAAGGCAAAGGTTCCCCTTGCAGGTTTGTGCTAATCGTTCCCGACTCTAGGGGGCGGTGCTCATCTCCCTTTCAAAGCCGAAGAGCCAGCGCTGTCCAAAGACGTCTCCGTGGTCATGTGGCCGGCATGACTCAACGCCAAAGGTGCATGGAACACTGTTCCTTTCCCACCAAAGGTGGTCCCTATTTTTCTACTTGCATTTTTTACCTGCTTTCGAACTGCTAGGTTGACAGAAGCTGGGACAAGGAACAGGAGCTCACCCCCGTTACGCGCCAACACTAGGGATTCGAACCGCTGAACTGCCGACCTTTCGATCGACAAGCTCAGCGTCTTAGCCCCTGAGCCACCGCGTCCCTCCTAGGACATATATAATCCATTCCATTTCAATCCTGCCCAACCGGGTTTAGTGAGCTAATGAGGTGATGTTGCTTCACGGATTAGCTCAAGCAGGTCTGTGCTGAATTTTTTTTACCCGCTCGAGAGCCTGGGAACCTGGGAAAAGACGAAAGTCTGCTTGCCTTTCAAAAGAAGGAAGAGTGTCTCTAATTTAAGGTGGAGGTGCGGCTGTCCTTGATGATGTATACAGGGGTGGTGTGAGCGAAAGTGGAAAGGAGAGAGAGAGAGAGAGAAAAAAAAACAACAATCAGGATTCCCAGATCTTCCTTTCCACCTTCCTTCTAGCTAGCAAAATCTGGAGTTATCTGCAGAACGAAGCAAGAAAACGCATTACGCAGTTTGCTAAACGCAACCATTGAATGGAGAAGATTGGTCGACGGGAGGCTTATAGAGGGAGGGGGTGAATGAAGGGGCTTTGAAAAAGCAGAATTAGGGCAATGTGTGTGTGTGTGTGTGTGTGTGTGTGTGTATCAGAAGTGAGTTTCACATAATTTTACCAACAGTTTGCGGCGCACCGAAAATGTGAGCGCGCGGAGCTGCACATTAAAAAATGTGGCTACCGTGTTTCCCCGAAAATAAGACCCTGTCTTATATTTTTTGAATCTTGAAATAAGCGCATGGCCTTATTTTCGGGGAGGTCTTGTTATTTTGGGACGCGTGGAGCAAGACGGGACTCCTCTTGCCGTCTTACCTAGCTGTAGCTCTTTCCAGCTCTATCTCACTAACCTTAACCAGAGGAAATGTCGGGGACCGGCTGTGCATGCCTTTAAATATTTTCGGGGAAATGCGGTAAATAGGATGGCATAGTGCCAGGGCTTGAATCACTACCACTACCGGTTCGCTCGAACCGGTCTGAACCGGTTGAATAACACCATTGGTGTGGATGTGGGGGAGAGTGAGGGAGCTGAAAGTGCTTCTCTATTAAATAACCCCCAATACATGGAGTGAAAGGGACTCTGCACTGCATAGACTAACTCCGGATTTGAGGGTGCTTATTTCAGAATTGTGTGCTTAGGTTTGCACGGGGATTCTCTGAGTCCCAAATAAATATGCCAGAATTGCATCCTGTTATAAAGGATTTGCCTGATCTGACCTAGGCTTCCTGAGTCATTAAAACCCACGGGTAGTCCCAAAAACCTGTTTTATTGCAACAGCTGTGAATTATGTTCATTCACAGCTGAGTCCCAATTAGTTGCAAAGAGTCCTTTGGGAGAAGTCCTTCGGGATAATCGCCCACCTTTATCTCCCTTGACACGCTGCCAAAGACCTAATTGGCAAAGCCACACGGAATCCAGAATCAAACAGAGCTTCAGGCTTTAAACTGAACCGAATGAACAAACGTTGCTTCCTGCAAAGGCCCATGTGCGTGCTCCTCTTTTAAGCCTTATGGAAAGGGCCAATCATCTCCAAGCCTTACTCCAGAGTCGTCCCTTTTGTTTGAACTGTTCTTGCTTTCTGGCAGCTCTGCGCATGCGCGCACTGGGAACAGGCTCCCCCTGTTCCTCTGCCTTGCTGAGGTCCGACTCTGGAGGCTCCAGAGGCAGCACGTACCTCCCAGATGGCCCTTTCTCTGCCTCCGACACAGAGCCCTCGTCTGAGCCCTCCCCAGACTCCAGGACTGGCCCATGGTCCTCCCCAGCCTCCTCACTCTCCGACTCTGCTGCCAGCTCCGCAGGCTGCTGGCGGACCACAACACTGACAAGCTACAAAATTTCCTATTCGGAGAGGTAGCCTGTTATGCCTCTGTATGATTCCCGGTTCTGCCCTTTCTTCTTTCCAATTGGCCTTCTCCTCCTACGCAGGCAGTCCTCGGCTTACAACCAGCAGCGAATCCCAAATTTTTGTGGCTAAGAAAAACATGGAAGTGAGTTTTGCCCCCATTTTACGACCGTCCTTCCCACCGTTGTTAAGTGAATCCCTGTGGTTGTTAAGTTGGTAACACGGTTGTTAAGTGAATCTGGCTTCCCCGTGGACTCAGAAGGTCCTCGGGACATTGCAACCGTCATAAATATGAATCGGTTGCCAAGCGTAAGGATTTTGATGCTGCAGCGGTCGTAAGTGTGAAAAACGGCCACAAGTCGCTTTTTTTCAGTGCCCGTGTAACTGGGAACGGTCATTAAACAAACCGTTGTAAGTCAAGGACTACCTTTATGGCAGAATAACTTGCTTTCCTGGCTAGAATGTTAAAATGTTATCTATTTTAGGTTCTATTTAATTGGGCCAAAGTATGTTATAATAATAATTTTAATTAGCAATTTTATGATGTTTGTGTATTTTCTTGACTGTACACCGCCTTGAGTCCTACGGGAGAAAGGCGGTATAGAAATATAATAAATAGATAGATAGATAGATAGATAGATAGATAGATAGATAGATAGATAGATAGATAGAACGAACAGGTACTCCTGCAGAGACAAAGAGGATGTTTGATTCCTATGTTGTAACTCTCCTAGATAGATGTTTTTGCAGCCTGATTTTTGTGAACCTTAAAATCAGAGCACAGATTGTATAATTAAAGGCTTGTTCCAGTAGGGAAAGTGGCACTCGCTATTATAATTAATGGCTTATCCTTCGTAATTAGAAATAAAACTTTTTTTTTTTTAGCTTAAATGTTTCTGGTGTCTGCGGCTAAGCCTACGGAATACGTGTTCCACTAACAGTAATTTCCCACAGAGCATCTTGAAAAAAAAAAAACAGAGAAAAATATTATTTTTAGCCATTTGCTAAGTGCATGTAACAGCCACCAAGTATTTAAACTTATGCCTCCCAAATCGGGGTAAAACTCCCCCAAATTGTATAAAAGTGGTTTCCCCCCCCCCCTCCGGTAATGACACCCGAAAAAAACATACATTTTTCTGTGGAGCAAGTAAAAAGGGTTGTTTTAAAAGTTTGGAAAGTTTAAAGTTATTTAAAACCAGGGGTTCCCCAACCTTTTGGACCACTCAGGGACCACTAAATTCATAATTTTAAATCCCACGGACCACTGATACGATCTGCCTAATGACCGGCGGGGTGGGTGTGGCTAGGTGGTCATGTGACTGGGTGGGCGTGGCCAACTCAATGTCACTCACATCGAGGGGCGCCTCGCCGGCCTCTTCTCGTCCCTCTCCTCCCAGCCCTTCCTCGCCTGCCCCTCCACCCCAAGCTCCTTAGTGCCCCAATAGGAAGCAGTTGTTGGAGCTAAGCAGAGAAAGAGTTGGTAAAACAGCTCAGTTCAAATTGGATCTGACCGAGAAGGAGGCTCAGCAGAGCACCTCACTGAGGACTAGGAGCATAGGCTTTCCAAGCAAAGGGAAGACCTGCGGGAATGCAAGGCCAGGTACCGGCGCCTGGAGGCTCAGCAGGCTGAAATGGTCAGCCAGTTCCAGGCCATGACGCAGTCCCACTGGAACGAGGCCCTTCGGCTCTTTGCCATCAGCAGCGCTTCCCTCCAGCCTTTGCCCAAAGCCCCACACCAGGAGGCCGAAGCAGACCCCCAAGTCGAAATTTCTGCCCCCCTCCGACCCACAGAAGAAGACCCCGAAGGGGGAGACTCTCTGCAGCAACACAAACGTTCATTGCACGTATCCGACCCAACCTGCATTGATAAATCTATGCTCTATTATTTTTCCAAAATGCAAGCAGGAATTGCTGTGATACAGGATGTCTTGTATCCGGGGGGGGGGGGGGGGGCTTCAAAAATTTTAGCAAGGGGTTCTCTGCCCAGTTACTGGGTGGGCGTGGCCATGGTGGGCGTGGCCTAGTCGGCCTCCTACACCACGGCGGGGAGGGAGCATTTTTGCCCTCCCCAGGCTCCGGAGGCTTTTCTCGAGCCTCCAGGAGGGTGAAAATGGCCTCCCCAGGCTCCGGAGGCCCTCTGGAGGCCGGAAACTTCCCGCCTCCAGACTGACCTTCCCGAACTTCCAGTAGGCCCATTTTTCGCTCTCCCTGAGCCTCCGTGCGCATCCTGCACTTACCTGCATCCAAAACGGGCCACGTCGGGACTCCTGGGAGGGGCGGGGTGGGGTGGGCGGAGCCAGCCAGGAGTGGGATTTGGGGGTTCTCTGAACTGCACAGAATTTTAGCTAGAGGTTCTCCCGAACCCCTGCGAACTCCCAGCAGCGCACCTCTGTCTGTATCCCTATCCCTGAAGGTAGAAAGCTAGCTCCATTTTCTCCCTGTCGTGCTGGTTTTCTGCATGCAGGGATTTCTTCTTTTACCCAATCTGGGGACACACCCAATTTTTCCCCCCATGTTGCATCTCCTGTTCGTGTTGTGTTGCGACTTGCCGGCGTAATTTCATTTTATCTTCCCCCAGCGGTGGCAGCTGATCAATAGAACTTAACTTAATCTCTGCTTTTGGATGGCAGCTTAATTCCCCTTTTGGGGAACAGCTTAATCGCGGCTTGGCAGCTTCCATCTCCACGCAGAGGGGTTTACCGACGCCTCGAGAAAGATTACTGTGCAAACTTTCTGTGTGAACCAAAAAGTAAAGGCTTTTTGCTGGCTGATTTTTAGCTGGCTGGAGACGGGAGAAACTCGATGAAGCATTCTGTGCGATTCAAAAGCTTGTACGCTTTTTGCAGGGACTTTTCAATATTAAAACCTTCCCTCTTGCTACGGTATCCTGTTTCAGCGACAGACAGCCTGGTGTGCTAAATTGAGCGCTAGAGAAGGGAATGAATGGAGTTTGTAACGGGTCTCGGAGCATCAGAGACAATAATAACATATCTTCTGAGCCAGAGGTGGTATTCAGCCGGTTCGCACGAATCGTTGGCGGAAATTTGGCCAAGGTCACCAAACTGGTAGCGATGGCCAGCCCCCGCCGCTCACTCGCCCCGCCCGCCATGTTCGTCACCGCCATGTTCTTCATGCACGCGCATCCCATTGCCTTGCAAGTCCAATGGGATGCCCAGGCACGAAGAACATGGCGGAGAGGGCAGCAGCTTTTTCCGCGACCTCCGGTACTTTTTGGCGGCCTGCACCTGGGGGCTGCCGAAAACTCCGGTCCGCTTGCCTTCCGGACTCTAGACCAGCCGTCGCGGAAGCTAAGCAGCCCGAACAAAGAGGCAGTGGTGGGGGAGGAAGTGGGGTTAGGGCCAGGGCCGCTAAAGGAGGGGAAATGGGGGCGACTGGCGAGGGGAAGGCAGGGATAGATAGGTGGAAATTCCAAACATTTTCCTTTTTGCATTCAGATTCTGGCAAAGGTTCACTAGCCAGCCACACTTTGCCAACACGTTTTCTGCGTGCCGGGCTGCGCTTTTAAGACAATCTTTTTTTTCTGCTGTTTAATGGAATGCTTTTTAGAATAGAAATAGAATAACAGAGTTGGAAGGGACCTTGGAGGTCTTCTAGTCCAACCCCCTGCTTAGGACAGAGGAATAGAATAGAAGGGAAGGGAAGGGAAGGGAAGGGAAGGGAAGGGAAGAGAAGGGAAGGGAAGGGAAGGGGAGGGAAGGGGAGGGGAAGGGAGGAGAGGAGAGGAGAGGAGAGGAGAGGAGAGGAGAGGAGAGGAGAAGAGAAGAGAAGAGAAGAGAAGAGAAGAGAAGAGAAGAGAAGAGAAGAGAAGAGAAGAGAAGAGAAGAGTTGGAAGGGACCTTGGAGGTCTTCTAGTCCAACCCCCTGCTTAGGCAGGAAACCCTACACCATTTCAGACAAAGGGTTATCCAACATCCTCTTAAAAACCTCCAGTGTTGGAGCATTCACAACTTCTGGTGGCAAGTTGTTCCACTGGTTAATTGTTCTAACTGTCAGGAAATTTCTCCTTAGTTCTAAGTTACTTCTCTCCTTGGATTAGTTTCCATCCGTTGCTTCTTATCCTACCCTCAGGTGCTTTGGAGAATAGCTTGACTCCCTCTTCTTTGGGGCAGCCCCTCAAATACTGAAATACTGCTATCATGTGTCCCCTCGTCCTTCTTTTCATCAGACTAGACATACCCAGTTCCTGCAACCGTTCTTCAGATGTTTTAGCCTCCAGTCCCCTAATCCACTTTGTTGCTCTTCTCTGCACTCTTTCTAGAGTCTCCACATCTTTTTTACATCGTGGCGACCAAAACTGAATGCAATATTCCAGGTGTGGCCTTACCAAAGCATTATAAAGTGGTATTAACACTTCAGGTGATCTTGATTCTATCCCTCTGTTGATGCAGCCTAGAACTATGTTGGCTTTTTTGGCAGCTGTTGCGCACGGCTGGCTCCTATTTAAATGGTTGCCCACTAGGACTCCAAGATCCCTCTTTTTTTAATGTTGTTTCATGGAATGAATCCAGAGAGAGAGAAAAAAATAAGAATAGAGGGAAAAAAAATAAGAATAAATCAGCTTTGCTGAATGAAACCCAGGAGGAAAAAAAAAATAGCTGGGATTATTAATCTCCTGAATATCTGCCGTGTCTCAAAACGGGGATGTGTGAATTTGGACGGGCGGGTGCTGCTGCCCAGATGGTGGTTTTTCTGCCTGCCTGCCTGCCACCTGATCCTGTACGCTTTCGGGCGGCGCACGCTCGGATTTAGTCCACGGCCTGGGGCGAGTCGGCCTTGTGATGGGAAAAGAGCGAAGACAGCTGGGAGAGGCACTTCCCTTGCTAATTACGGGAGGGTTTTGTTTTCGGTTATTTTGGGTACGGCTGGGGAAACCGATCCGGTCTGTTTCACTGGAATCAAAGGTAGGGGGAGGGAGGAGAGGACAATGAGACATGCATGTTGATGAAAAGAGACGCAGGAAAATCAGTGGTGGGCTTCAAAAATTTTAGCAAGGGGTTCTCTGCCTGGTTGCTGGGTGGGTGTGGCCATGGTGGGCGTGGCCTAGTCAGCCTCCTGCACCAAGGCAGCAGGGGGGGAGTTTTTGCCCTCCCCGGGCTCCGGAGGCTTTTCTAGAGCCTTCGTGATGGCGAAAACGCCCTCCCCAGGCTCCAGAGGCCCTCTGGAGGCTGGAAATGCCAAACTTTTCACCCTCCCCGAGCCTCTGCACATGCTCTGCACTTTACCTGCAACCAAAACTGCCTGCGTGGGGATTCCTGGGAGGGGCGAGGCAGGGTGGGAGAAGCCAGCCAGGAGTGGGATTTGGGGGTTCTCCGAACTGCACAGAATCTTAGCTAGGGGTTCTTCCGAACCCCTAGCAGCCCACCCCTGAGGAAAACCAGAGCTTGCTCTCTATCTTTCTGCAGGCAAAAAACGGAAGTTTATTTTTGGGCACGCGCGTGCACCCTGAGCCGCTCCTCTTCCGGGTTGCAGCGCAAACGAGTGCGCGCACTTGGTGCCGAAAAGGTTCGCCATCACTGCTTTAGAGAATAGGTTGACCCCCCCCTCTTCTTTGTGGCAGCCCCTCAAATATTGGAAGACTGCTATCATGTCTCCCTTAGTCCTTCTTTTCATCACCATTCTCTGCAACTTTAAACACACAAAGAGCCATTTGGACCCGTTTCCCCACAGAAAAGAAAACACCGGGAGCCACAAAACCCTTCCCGTGCCTGACTATTTCTTGAGTGGCTACAAAACTAGCATATGTAGTTGAATTAAGCATTCCGTTTTCTTCTGAAACTTTTCTTTTCTTGGATTTATCCATGGTTGGCCTATCGGGGGTTGAAAAGCTCAATAAATCGCGTGCCGGCGGGTGTCACACATTGGCGGTTGTGACGCATATTTTGAGTGACAGGGAGCCGCAGCAGAGGGGTGAAAGAGCCACATGCGGCTCCAGAGCCGCAGGTTGCTGACTCCTGGATTAGAGATACCCAGTTTCTGCAACTGTTCTTCATAAGTCCCCTAATCATTTTTGTTGCTCTTGGTTCATTTTCGCTGGGCTTCAGATCAATGGGAAGGCTAACAAGATAGGCCCTGGATGAGATCCAGAGCCCATTAACTGAACTCAGTTCCCAGTGATATCACTGCATTTTTTCATTTTTTTTTTCCCGTGGGATTTAAACTTTCCCAGCTGAGATAAGACCTGCATAGGTTGGAGGGCTTCGCCGTTTAATCAGGAAGGCTGAAGTTGAAAAAAAAAATTTTGGCCAAGAATGTAGCAGGCGCCTGATGTTTTACTCAACCTCCCTTCGGCCGATCTTATCTTTGAAAATGGAAAAAAAAATGTATTTTTTTCACCGGGACGTTAGGATATACCTTAATGAGGAAAGCCTCGGGAAGGAGCTCACTCATATCAAGCGATGTTGATCTGGAGCATAAAATTGCTGTAGGAATTAAGCGGAAAGAATTGACATTGGGGGAAAATTAAACAATGGAAGTTTGGAAGAAAATGTCTTTGCAGAGATACGGAAGGGTAAACATATAAGTGAGGTTTATAAGCTTGGATCAATGTTTGTGTGTTAGGGGGGAAAGAGAATCAAAACTGCGCACAATTAAAAGCAGTTGAATTTGGAAAATTGGTCGTGTGCATTTGAAGGTCTTTTATTAGGACTAATTTTGACTCTTCTTGGGCTGGTAACTTTTCATTTTGAGTGAAATTAAGAGAGTAATTTAAATATAAAGGTAAAGGTTCCCCTTGCACCTATGTGCTAGTCGTTCCCGACTCTAGGGGGCGGTGCTCATCTCCGTTTCTAAGCCAAAGAGCCAGCGCTGTCCGAAGACGTCTCCGTGGTCATGTGGCCGGCATGACTCAACGCCAAAGGCACACAGAACGCTGTTACCTTCCCACCAAGGTGGTCCCTGTTTTTCTACTTGCATTTTTTTACGTGCTTTCGAACTGCTAGGTTGGCAGAAGCTGGGACAAGTCACGGGAGCTCACTCCGTTATGCGGCACCAGGGATTCGAACCGCTGAACTGCCGACCTTTCGATCGAGAAACTCAGCGTCTTAGCCACTGAGCCACTTTGTCCCTTAATTTAAATATAGAATATATTCAAAGTTATTGTTGAGGAGTCAACAACTGAAGAGTTGGGCAAATGGTAAAGATGCCGTTATTAAGATCTTTAAAATCTTCAGCTGGCGCAGAGATCCATCAACAGATGCTTTTCCCGTGACATTTGACCTTTGGGGAACGGCATCTCGGCCGAATTTAGAGTTGCCAACTTTTTGATCTGGGAAAAAAAAATGGCCTCAGGGCGGCGAATCTGGGCAGGATGAGAAGTGCCACGCAAGGAGTTTCTGCCAGAACGACTTTTCTCAAGAGCTTCTGGTTTCTGAGGAAGGGAGATGCGCCTCTGTCTTTTGGTCTTTCGATAAAGAGATTGTGTTTTTAGCCATGGGCGTTGTGCAAAGATGGGTATTATTTACCTCTGGGTTATCTTGGTAATGTGAAGTACAGTATATTTAGAATTTATATATTTATATTCCTTCCTTCGTCTCACCTCTCGCTTCCCTCCCTCCCTCCCTCCCTTCCTTGCTTCTTTCCATCTTCCTTCCTTCCTATCTTCCATCCATCCATCGCTCCATCCATCCACCCTTCCTTTCTTCCTCTCTCTCATCTCTCCCATCCATCCATCCATCCATCCATCACTCCCTTCCTTCCTTCCTTCCATTTATTCATCCCTCCCTCCCTTTCCTTCTTTCTTTTTCTTTTCTCCCTCCCTCCTTCCTTCCACTCATCTCTCCCATCCATCCATGCATCCATTGATCCATCCATCCATCCATCGATCAATCAATCCATCTCTTCTTTCCTTCCTCCCTTCCTCCCTCCCTCCATCTTTCTTTTTCTTTCTTTTTCTTTTCTCCCTTCCTCCCTCCTTCCTTCCTCTTCCTTTCCTTCCTCTCATCTCTCCCATCCATCCATGCATCCATTGATCCATCCATCGATCAATCAATCCATCTCTTCTTTCCTTCCTTCCTTCCTTCCTCCCTCCATCTTTCTTTCTTTCTTTTTCTTTTCTCCCTCCCTCCTTCCTTCCTCTTCCTTTCCTTCCTCTCATCTCTTCCATCCATCCATCCATGCATCCATTGATCCATCCATCGATGAATCAATCCATCTCTTCCTTCCTCCCTTCTTTCCTTCCTTCCTTCTTTCCTTCCATCCATCCACCCATCCATCCACCCATCCCTTCCTTCCTTCCTCTCTCTCATCTCTCCCATCCATCCATAATCTATCCCTCCCTCCCACCCTTCCTTCCATTTATTCCTTCCTCCCTCCCTCCCTCTTTCTTTCTTTCTTTCTTTCTTTTTCTTTTCTCCCTCCCTCCTTCCTTTCCTTCCTCTCATCTCTCCCATCAATCCACCCATTGTTCCATCCCTCCCTCCCTCCTTTCTTCCTTTCTTCCATCCATCCATCCATCCATCCCTTCCTTCCTTTCCTTCCTCTCATCTCTCCCATCCATCCATCCATTGTTCCATCCTTCCTTCCTTCCTTCCTTCCTTCCTTCCTTCCTTCCTTCCTTCCTTCCTTCCTTCCTTTCTTCTTCTAAGAGTGTTTCTTTCATTTTTGGTACAGAACTTTGCCAGCCAGGAGAATGAAAAGGAAAACCTTGACCAGCGATTCCCCAGCCTATTCAAGAAAGGACGGAGGAGGACGGTGGTACGGAACCTGGGAAAAATAATCCACTATTCCAAACTCAAATTTAAGTTTCAGCACTGCCAGGTGAGACACCCCCCACCCCATGTCCAATGCGCGAAGCTTCTGAAGGCCTCTGGATCTGTGCCTTTGCAACCCATTATTTTCTTCCGCTTTTTCAATTTGTTTATCTTTATTCAGCGCAAGCACCCCGAAGACCGACTGAAATGAATAAAAAAACAAATCTCCATGTCTTTTTTTTTTTTCCCTTTGGCAGGAAGCCAATGACTGCTATTTGGAGCTTTTTCAAGAGTTCCTCTATTTTCAGTCGCTCGGCCCCAACGGACACAAGTATCAGGTAAATGAGGATTTGGTGATCTGCAATTAGAAACTACAACCACCTCTGTTTCCTGGTTCCATTCTTAGCGTTCCTGAGCACAGCATGGAAATTTTCCCATTAGAAAACCCCAGAGCCAGTCGTTGTGGACCATAAGCTGCTGAACAATCCATCACAAACCTTTGTGAGACAAGCTTTAGAGCAACCCTGTTGATTCATCCCTTCTTTTTGGTCTTGTGGTGGCCCGCCAGCGGCCAACAGAGCTGGCAGCAGATTCGGACAGTGAGGAGGTTGGGGAGGAACATGGGCGAGTCCTGGAGTCTGGGGAAGGCTCGGACGAGGGCTCTGCGTCGGAGGCAGAGAGGGGGCCAGGCCGTCTGATAGTTATGTGCAGCCTCCGGAATCTGACATCAGTGAGGCAGAAGAACAGCGGGAGCCTATTCCCAGTGTGCGCATGCACAGAGCTGCCAGGAGATAGGAACAATTAAGGAAACAGGGTCGACTTGGGAGTAAGGCTTGGAGATGATTGGCCCCTCCCATAAGAGATAAAAGAGAAGCAAACGGGACGTGAGCTTTTTGCAGGAAGCAATTAGCTCATCTGGCCGATTCAAGATTTGAACATTCTGTTTGTGACTCTGTGCCAAGTTTGGCCTTGCCCTGCGTCTGGACATTAGCTCTCTTGGCAGCGTTCCACGTGAGATAGGTGGGTGTTGATAATCTTCCTCTGAACGACTGTTTATCAAGCTGTAAATGAAAGTAATTTACAGCCGTATGAATTAAAGAGGTTTGCCGGGATTAAGATTGTGCTGTTTAATTTCTAAGGAAGCCTAGCTCAGAACAGGTCTCTACCTTCCAGGAAACTCGACCTGGCATTCATTTTTATCCGTGCAATGACCCCGAGAGGAAGTTTCACAGCAGAAACTCCAGAGGTCCTCAAGTCAGAAGTTTGCTTCCTGACTCAGCCTCTCTTACAGAAGCAGAAAGAAATTATGGGTTGTAGAGGGGGGGTTGGTGCACAGTTAATTTCCCACTGGATCCATTTTTATCTTCTCGGTTTCTCTTCTCTCTCTTTTTTTTTTTAATCTCAATACTGGATCCCCATTTGGCTGTGTCCTGGTCTCCTGATCCCTGCCTTGTTCCTGATCCAATTTACCTCTCTCTCTTTTTCTTTCTTTCTTCCAAAATGTGTTTGCAATTCCTCCTTAAAGGTGTCCAAGGGCAACCCAAGGTCACGCAGGGCGAAAAACAACTGGAGTTTCATGTTTGTGATTCATTCAGTGACACAGGCTGTAGGACGAAATGTTTCTGTTTGTTGATGCTTTTGAAGGGTATTTTTGAAAGTTAGAATTTAACACTTCCCCAGCTGCATCTTTGCCGTGCAGGCTGGATCCCAATCCACCTAACCCACCAGTTTTAGAAAAAAAATGTAGACCTGGCTTTGAATAACGCCCTCTGGGACGCCTTCTCGTCAGAAGTCGGATCCATCTTTAGATCTAGTCTGAGGACTTTTTCGTTGCCAATAAACTATTTGTTAGACTTCGATGCTATTTCAAAATAAATGAATTTCCAAACTGCCAATCTTTAAGGAAATCTTTTCTTTAATTGAGCACAGCCACCGGATCATGACTCGATGCGGACAAGATTGACCTTTTGCCCCCCAATCCCTCCCTTTCCGATCCCCAAATCTCTGTTTCTCATTGGCTATCTTCCAAGTCATTCTTCAGACTTCTTGTCTCGTCATTTCCCAGGAATGTCTCCCCCCTTCATTTCCACAACAACCCGACTTCAAAGGGATTTAGCAGGCAAAAGTTCAGAGCTTATCTCTCTCTCTCCTCTGCTCTCTATGCCAGCGTCGAAACGCTGACACTATACTTCGATACCCAATACCTTAATCAACCTGATAAAAGAAGATTTGACAATGGAGATGAGGAGGTAACGACTCACTTTTTATCCTCCTGCAGGGTTTGTTACCCTTGATAGAACTTCAGCTGACCAAACTTGAAAATGAAAATGGAATTCAGGAAGATCTCCATGCTTTTCAAATTACAGGTGAGGACAAATGTCTTAATTTTTATCCAGTACTTCTTTGCTTCTCCACATGTCCACCACATATGATAGTAAGATCCAGTGGGACACGGTGGCTCAGGGGCTAAGACGCTGAGCTTGTCGATCGAAAGGTCGGCAGTTCAGCGGTTCGAATCCCTAGCGCCGCGTAACGGGGGTGAGCTCCCGTGACTTGTCCCAGCTTCTGCCAACCTAGCAGTTCGAAAGCACATAAAAAAAAAATGCAAGTAGAAAAATAGGCACCACCTTTGGTGGGAAGGGAACAGTGTTCTGTGCGCCTTTGGCGTTGAGTCATGCTGGTCACATGACCATGGAGACGTCTTCGGACAGCGCTGGCTCTTCGGCTTTGAAACGGAGATGAGCACCGCCCCCTAGAGTCGGGAACGACTAATAACATATGTGCGAGGGGAACCTTTACCTTTTATCTGGTGGCACTTCCAACATTTAGCTGATTTATGTTTAAACATCTTTGCCAACTATTTCCCAAATATTTGAGCATCATCCGCTGCTCTAGATTTTCATCTGGCATAAGCGAGCACCATTCATAGGCGTTCAAGAGAATCCACAATCTTTATCGGTGCTCTAACGTCACACCCTCTAAACTATTATTCATAGTGGCAGAAGACGCACAGCTCTCAGGATGACTAAGGAATCAGGTTTTATTCTCCCAGGAAAACAGTTTCCGGCAAGGATCATGATTCAGAACAAGGGGAAGCACAGAGAGGAAAAAAGGAGGGGAATTTGACAGACTAAAATAATTGCTGAGTTGCAAGCAGTAGCTCAAAGATATGTTGGGTCCAGAAATCTTACTTGAAAAGGAGAGTGGAGCAGGGATGAAATGCTACCAGTTCGGGTGAACTGGTAGCGGTGGCAGCAGGTGGTTTGGTGAAACAGTAGCGGTTTCACTTGTTTTTTTACTCTCTGTGCATGCAGAGAAGGCTTTGCACATGTGCAGAGCAGGGGTGGGTTCTAAAATTTTTTACTACCGGTTCTGTGGGCGTGGTTTATTTTGTGGGTGTGTTTTGATGGTCATGTGACAAACAATTCTTTAGGCTTTAGCAGAGGTACTGGTCTACCAGGCTTTTAACTGCTTGCAGAGCTGTACCTATCTACCCATTTATTTTTGGAGCATTGCCCAGTTCCTGCAATTGTTCATCATATGTGTTACTCTCCAGTCCCCTAATCCTCTTTGTTGCTCTTCTCTGCACTCTTTCCAGAGTCTTCACATCTTTTTTAAAGTGTGGTGACCAAAACTGGATGCAGTACTCTAGGTGTGGTCTTACTAAGGCTTTATAGAGTGGTATTAGTACCTCCCTTGAACTTGATTGACTCCCTTTAGTAATGCAATTTAGGATTGCCTTGGCTTTTTTGGCTGCCTCACAGATCTCTGTTTATTTCTCCATCTTTCCAGAGCAGGTCATTTCGTGCTCTTTTTAAAAAAACCATCTTCAGTGTGGGTTAGCTTTTTAAATCCTTAACCGCTGGGGTTGGGATACATGTGTGTGTGTGTGTGTGTGGCTACGAAGATGAAGAAATGACCTTCTTCTTAAGATTTTACGCCTTCCATTATGGAGCGGGAGGGGAGGAATCCATTCAAAACAAAAAGACCGAAATCTCAAGATCGACAACCTGCCTAGGGGCGGTGAAGAGGAAATATTTTCTTCTGGTTTGAGATAGCATCGCCCTTTGGAACAGAGGCCAGCCGTCCGCCGGTCCTGCCAGCTGTTTGGAAAAAACAAAACAAAACTTTCTTTTCGGCAGACCGGCCTTAAGGCAATTGGGTGGGATTTTTAGAATAGCAAAGGGAGAAAGTTCACGACCTTTCCATCAGCCCCACCGTAGCTCCTTATAAACCCTATCTGCAGGGGTGGGGCTGCTGAGGGTTCGCAGGGGTTCGGGAGAACCTCTAGCTAAGATTCTGGGCAGTTCGGCGAACCCCCAAATCCCACTCCTGGCTGGCCATGCCCACCCCGCCCCTCCCCTCCCTGGAGTGCCCACGCGGCCCGTTTTGGATGCAGGTAAGTGCAGGGCGTGCGCGGAGGCTCGGGGAGGGCGAATGACGGGCCTACTGGAAGTTCGGGAAGGCCCGTTTCTGGCCTCCAGAGGGCCTCCGGAGCCTGGGGAGGCCATTTTCACCCTCCCGGAGGCTCGAGAAAAGCCTCCGGAGCACAGGGAGGGCAAAAATGTCCCCCCCCCTCCGCTGTGGTGCAGGAGGCTGACTAGGCCACGCCCACCATGGCCACGCCCACCCAACAACCAGGCAGAGAACCCCTTGCTAAATATTTTGAAGCCCCCCCCGCCCGCCTGTAAAAAAAAAAACCTGGACCCAACCGAGGTGCTCCGCTCCAGTTTGCAATGTTCAAAATCCGAGCAAAAGTGACTCAGAATTGTGCTATTTCGTCCAGCACGATTTTCCCACCTTGGTTTTTAGCCTTCGAGAAATGTTCCCAATTTTCCTTGGTGTTATCTACATTTTTTTTCTTGCTCCCATATTTTATTTTTTTAAATTGTCCCCATGTGGTGAGAGAAATCTCCAGAAGCAGGGGAGGGATTCTACGGTTCAGACCGGTTCGGGCAATCAGCGAACCGGTTCATCCTGAGGATCAGATAGGCCCACCCGCCCGCCCGCGCTACTTTCCTACCTTTATCTTCTCAGCTCATTCGCGCGGTAGAGCGGATTGCCGCGCGAATCAGCTGTGTTACTCCTCCGAAGAAACCGGGAAGTGAAGATTTCTTCAAACTGCGCATCCCCGCGGAGCAAATCGCGTAATCACCGAACCGGTTGTTAAACCAGGAGGATCCCACCCCTGTCCAGAAGGAATTATTTTCGAGCCCAGGAATCAAGGCAAATAAGCTTGGTGGTTAACACCAAAGGTGCTTATTTATTTAGGAAGCAACTGGACTTCCATGTTTTTTTCTTCTTCGGAAGACGTTTTGCTTCTCATCCAAGAAACTTCTTCAGCTCTAACAGGATATAGCGGGGAATGGAATCCTCACTTCAGGGGAAGGATACTGCAAAATCCCCACTCCCACCCCACTCCAAGGGAAGAATACTGCAAAATCCCCATTCCACCCCACTCCAGGGGAAGGATATTGCAAAATCCCCATTCCCTCCCCACTCCTAGAGGAAGGATATTTCAAAATCTCCATTCCCACCCCACTCTGGGGCCAACCAGAGGTGGTATTTGCTGGTTCTCCGAACTACTCAACATTTCCGCTACCAGTTCTCCAGAACCTGCTGGATTTCATCCCTGATTTGAACAATATTGAATGTTTTTTTTTTTTTTTTTCTGGAAATTAAAGACGGGCTGAATGAGGTTGCTGAGGAAAGAGCCTGCCAGCCTCAGCAGAAAAATGAACAGGAGGACACCATGTTGTGACAATTTCTGGGTGCCTCTAACAGGCAACGAGTGGGAAATACATATCACCCTTTCCCCACCACCTCGTTCTCTGCCTCGGTTTCCCCAAGTTGGCACAATGTGTGGGAGAAAAGGTTCTCCCAACCTTCTTCGGAACAGGGAAGCGAATTAATGATTCTCTGTTTGTGTTCAAACACGGGGGCACTGCCAGGCCAAAGTACTCATTCTGCCGATAATGGCTTGTTATGACGGCTTGTGGCAGTCTGGGGCTTATCTTGGCAGCCCAAGCACCGTAATTTGTTTGATTAAGAGGGCAGGGCAGGAAATGATTAAGGTTTGAGCTGAGGTCTGAATCCTCCGATGGGATGAACTGGCTGAGCAGAGTTACTATGTTTACCATCAGGGCTGGGTAAGGAGACCAAGAGGTGATCCATCTGGGAAAAAGCTGACTCTGATAGGCATCCTGGCTTCTTGGAAGCTTGCCCAGGAAGCAACCTTGAAGGAGAACTATAGCTTTCCCTAACAGCAGCTCAAAAAAAGAAAAAAAGAAAAAAAAAAGTCAAATATAGGTAGATGATGATGACCGCTTTTCACACCTATAAGACTGTTGCAGCGTCTCTATCTTGAAAATAAAAAGAGACTATTTTATGTTTTATGTTTAAAAAAATTTTTTGGGAAAAAAAAAAGAAAATAAAAAGAGACTATCTGGATTGTAAGTTCTCATTAAGCGTGACATCATTTTAAAAAGTCTTAGCAATCTGTTCAATTGGCAATAGGGAGCCTTGGATGTATGAGGAATTATTTTGAGATGTTAAAAAATGTACCTACCTTAGAAAGGATGGAAGGCTGAGTCAACCTTGAGCCTTGGCGAGATTCGAACCTGCAGTAATTGCAGGCAGCTGGTCTTTATAACAGGGTGCCTTAGACCACTGTACTACCAAGGCTCTTTGCAGTATCCTTCCCCCTGGAGTGGGGAGGGAATGGGGATTTTGCAGTATCCTTCCCCAACACACCCACCAAGCCAAGCCACGCCCACAGAACCGGTAGTAAAAAAATTTGGATTTCACCACTGCCATTTGGATTGCTGAATACAGGCACCAAGCAGAGCCCAAAGGGTTGTTTGGACACTGTGAGTAAAAATAAACGGAATTTCAGAACAAGGTAAAGTTGTGTCAACACAGAGATGGGGGAGGGAAAAACAACTTCAGGGGCGATAGGATAACTTTGCTAAATTCTTTGGCTCCAAAGTTGAGTCTTTCTCAAACTGTGTCCACTGAAGCTTTAAATAAAGCTTTAAAAAAAGGACAGCGCAGCATTTCAGCAGGAAAAGCAGTTGATATTTTGTCCTGAAGGGCTGATTTTCTATAGGCAAGGAAATAATTAATAAGGCGAATTATTATTCAGTCGTATTTGCCTTCCCGTTGCAGGGACAAGGACTCCCTTTCTGTGACCTTCCTAAGAACAATTCATTATTATTTTTTTTAAGCTATCAGGATGCGCGCTGAGTCGGTTTGTTCAGGGGTGAAATCTACTTACCTTCCCTACTGGCGCATGCCATCGTCACATGCAATGTTGGACACTCTGCCCGGTTGCTTCCTGGTTAAAACCAGGAAGTAATGACATCTGGGCGCGTGGGCGGAGCCTCGTTCTGCTGCCACTACCAGTTCGCCGAACCACCCACTGCCGCCGCTACCAGTTTGCACAAACCGGTGTGAACCGGTAGCATTTCATCACTGGATTTGTTCCTTTGCAAAAAAAAAAAAAAAAAATCTGTGCAAAAACTCAGGTGTGCAAATGAACTCAACGCCTCTCTTGCTCTCCTAGGCCCCCTGCTCTCCCCACTGACCATCTACTGCCCCAGCCAAGCAGAACTGAAGCACTGGCTCTACCACCTGGAGAAGCAGATCAATTTGAGTGGAGGACGCCCAGATTTGCCCCTGGAGACTCAGGTGAAGATCTAGAGGTGGAGCCCAAATGATGGCGCCAATTCCAGAGCTCGCCTCCCTCTGCAAAAGATCATGGCATGGTTGGGCCAAAGCGGTGTGCCCTCAGTCTAGGTTAAAGAGGGAGGGAGGGAGGATGGAAGAGAAGGGAGAGTAGAAGGATGGGAAAGAGAGAGGATGGGAGGAAGGGAAGAAGGAGAAGAGAGGGAGGGAGGGAGGGAAGGAAGGCAGAAGGAAGGAAGGAAGGAAGGAAGGAAGGAAGGAAGGAAGGAAGGAAGGGGTTAGGGAGGGAGGGAGGAAGAAGAAAAAAAAGGTGGAGTGAGGGAAGGAAGAAGGAAGGAAAGAAAGAACGGAGGGAAGAAGCATAGAAGGCAAGGAGGGAGGGAGGGATGAAGGAAGGAAGGGGTTAGGGAGGGAGGAAGAAGAAAAAAGGAAAGGTGGAGGGAGGGAAGGGAGAAGGAAGGGAAGAAGGGAGGAAGGGAAGGATAGAAGGCGAGAGAGGGAGGGAGGGAAGAATGAAGGAAGGAAGTTAGGGAGGGAGGGAAGAAGGGCAGAAGGAAGGAAGGGTTAGGGAGGGAGGGAGGGAGGGAGGGAAGGAGAGAAGGGAAGAGAGAGGAGGGCAGGACGAAGGAAGGAAGGAATTGATGGGAAAGTCGAATAGCACGTCCAAGAGCATAGAGGCAAATGGGGGATATCCCCCTCTCTGACCCCCTGTCCCATAGGCAGATCTCCCCCTCTGGGTCTGCCTCCCCCTAAAAATCTCCAGCAAGCTTTCTCTGCATCCTGGGAAACTCCACCCCCCTCCTCGGTGTTTACAGCTTTCGGCCTCCCAGCGTGAGTCATTTTGCTGGGATGAGGAAGAGACCTTGAAGGAGGGAGGAAAGAGGCCGGATCAGCCATTCCAGTCTGGCTTTTGACAGCTCGGCTCGACCGACGGATGCCATACAAAGCAAGGCCCTTCTATTCCTTCCTTTGCCAAAAGTTCAGCTGGCGGTGGAAACCGGCACGGCTGGTTTTTTTCGGCACGGCCTTTCCCACCAGCGGGAGCCCTGGAAATTGTGACCCTTTGAGAGCTGCGTGCCACGAAGTGTCGTTTTCATGTTTGCCGATTTGTGTACATTCAAAGCGATGATAACGTTATTCTAAGTGGAGAAGGGAAGGGATGGGACGGTAGCTGTGATGATGAGATTTTGCTCTCCCCTCTTTTAGAGGGCCTGGACGCAGGGCCCGCTGGGGAAGGAGCATCTGCGGTGGTCGATGCAAAACGCCCACGTGCAAGAATGGAAGGGCACCCAGCGCAAGTCCCTGGGCGACATCCTCTGCGTCTCCAAAGTCAAGTTGCAGCATTTACCTTTCCAGGTGCAGCACCTTTCGTAGGAGGAGGATTGGCAGGGGGGGATGGAGGGGGTGGTGGCTTCCCCTGGAAGGGAATGAATGAATCTCAAGCGGGACGGAGGGACAGAAATGCCATTTTCTTTTGGGACAAAACTATAGCTGAGATATCTATACCTCTGTTCTGTTCTGTTCTGTTCTGTTCTGTTCTGTTCTGTTCTGTTCTGTTCTGTTCTGTTCCGTTCCGTTCCGTTCCGTTCCATTCTGTATTGTCTTGTCCCATCCCATCCCTCTCTATTTCATTCCATTCCATTGTGCGTTTTGTTCTGTTCTGTTCTGTTCTGTTCTGTTCCGTTCGGTTCGGTTCTGTATTGTCTTGTCCCATCCTGTCCCTCTCTATTTCATTCCATTCCATTGTGCGTTTTGTTCTGTTCTGTTCCGTTCCATTCTGTATTCTGTCCTGTCGTGTCCAGTCCCTCTCTGTTCCGTTCCGTATTCTGTTCTGTTCCATTCCGTTCCGTTCCATTCTGTATTCTGTCTTGTCCTGTCCCGTCCTGTTCCATCCCTCTCTGTTCCATTCCATTCCATTCCTTTCCATTCCATTCCGAGTTCTGTTCTGTTCTGTCTTGTCCCATCCCTCTCTGTTCTGTTCCATTCCATTCCACTCCATTCTGCGTTCTGTTCTGTTCTGTTCTGTTCCGTTCCGTTCCGTTCCGTTCCGTTCCATTCCATTCCATTCTATTCTACCCTTCCCTATCCCATCCCATCCCATCCCATCCCATATCATCCCTATATCTATTTCTGAATTTTTCATTGAACAAGAAAATAATAATAATAAATCCATAAGTAAACAAATCCAGTCTAAACATCTAGCTGACTATGCAGCCAATACTACTAATAATATTCTTATTAAACAACATATGCCTATCCCAGGTCCTTTCGAAGGACACGATAGGTGGGCAAAAATTGCCAAATCCACTCTAAACATCTGGCTGGTTGTGTGTGCCCAACTGTAAATAATCCTCCCCCTCTTTTTTTTGGCCTCTTTTTGCGTAAAGTTTCCCCAAGTAATAGGTATGCAGATGGTGTACCTTATTTATATGAAACAAGGTTTTCTTTGATACCAACAGGAACAACATCATCGCCTGCTGGTGCTCTATCCTTCTACCCTGGTTATTGTCTCTGAGGAACGGAATGGCCTCTACTTCAAGGTAAGACAAATTCCTTGCTGGTATTTTCCTTTTCTCGTTTGGGCTGATAAAATATATATATATATGTATTTCTGGTGGCTGTCCTTTGTTTGTGGACAAGAAGTAATGTATTTGAGCCTCGGTGGCGCAGTGGTGAGAGTGCAGTACTGCAGGCTGCTTCTGCTGGCTGCCTGCAATTTGGCAGTTTGAATCTCAGCAGGCTCAAGGTTGACTCAGCCTCCCATCCTTTCGAGGTGGGTAACAGGAGGACCCAGATTGCTGGGGGCAATAGGGCTGACTCTGACTCACCCTCCCTCCGTCCCTCCATCCCTCCGTCCCTCCCTTCCTTCCTTCCTTCCTTCCTTCCTTCCTTCCTTCCCAGTGATTAAAATGCAGTATTGCAGCCCGACTCTTTTCCACTGCCAGGAGTTCAATCCTGATCGACTGGCTCAAGGTTGACTCAGCCTTCCCTCCTTCCGAGGTGGGTCAAATGAGGACCCAGATTGTTGGGGGCAAGAGGCTGACTCTGTAAACTGCTTAGAGAGGGCTGTAAAAGCATTGTAAAGTGGTATATAACTCTTAAGTGCCCTTCCTTCCTTCCTTCCTTCCTTCCTTCCTTCCTTCCTTCCTTCCTTCCCTCCCTCCCTCCCTCCCTCCCTCCCTCCCTCCCTCCCAGTGGTTAAAATGCAGTATTGCAAGCTAACTGCCCACTGCCAGGAGTTCGATCCTGACCGACTGGCTCAAGGTTGACTCAGCCTCCCGTCCTTCTGAGGTTGGTAAAATGAGGACCCAGATTGTATAGAAGTTTACGTACTATTGCAAAGGGAGGGAGGGAGGGAAGGAGGGAAGGAAGGAAGGAAGGAAGGAAGGAAGGAAGGAAGGAAGGAAGGAAGGAAGGAAGGAGCGAGCCGTGGTGGCACAGTGGTTAGAATGCAGTATTGTAGGCTGACTCTGCCGATTGCCAACAGTTCGATCCCGACTGGCTCAAGGTTGACTCAGCCTTCCCTCCTTCCGAGGTCGGTAAAATGAGGACCCAGATTGTTGGGGGCAATAGGTTGACTCCGTAAACTGCTTAGAGAGGGCGGTAAAGCATTGTGAAGTGGTCTAAGTGCTATTGCTGTATTTCCCAAACTTTGGAAAGCATAGAATTGCAGTGAAATGGTCAGTGAAATTGTCAGCGAAATGGTCAGCCTAGAAATTTAATAAATAAAGTAAGTAAATAAATATACAGATTGCAACGGGAAAATTTTTGTTTTTCCTAAAGTTGCCTTTGGCTTTTTAAGGGAATGACATAATCGGTGCCGCCTTGTAGCTTTCAGGATTTATATACGGTGTTCTGAGCAGCCAGAGATAATTGATCTTAAAATCAGTAGAATCCTAGAGGGATTCTAGGGAGGGACCTAAGAGGACATCTATCCAACCCCCTTCTCCCTCCCCTTGAAAACATCTCTGTTTTAAAACCTCCTTATAAGATAAGGAGTAGATGAGATTGAATATCACGGAGATAAATCTTCAAAAATCCACTTTGGTTTTTATAACAAGCGATGAAATCTTAAACCGGGCTGTTCCGGTTTATTTTATTTTCAGCCTCGCCCAGCTGAATTTTCAGGAGCATTTTGCACTGATCCCATCTCAGCCGGTTCCTCCAGTGTGCGCTGGCACATTTTGGCATGGGGTGCCCTCGCAGGAGGGTACAAAGCAGTGATGAAATCCATTTTTTTTTACTACCAGTTCTGTGGGCATGGCTTGGTGGGCGTGGTGTGGCTTGGTGGGCGTGGCAGGGGAAGGATACTGCAAAATCCCCAGTCCCACCCTACTCCAGGATAAGGATATTGCAAAATCTCTATTCCCACCCCACTCTAGGGGAAGGATACTGCAAAATCTCCACTCCCTTCCCACTCCTGGGGGAAGCATATTGCAAAATCTCCAATCCCACCCTACTCCAGGGGAAGGATACTGCAAAATCTTTATTCCCACCCCACTCCTGGGGGAAGGATACTGCAAAATCTCCATTCCCACCCCGCTCCAGAAAAAGGATACTGCAAAATCCCCACTCCCTCCTCACTCCTGGGGGAAGCATATTGCAAAATCTCCATTCCCACCCCACTCCTGGGGGAAGGATACTGCAAAATCTCCATTCCCATCCCACTCCAGGGGAAGGATACTGCAAAATCTTTATTCCCACCCCACTCCTGGGGGAAGGATACTGCAAAATCTCCATTCCCACCCCGCTCCAGAAAAAGGATACTGCAAAATCCCCATTCCCTCCTTACTCCTGGGGGAAGGATACTGCAAAATCCCCATTCCCACCCCACTCCAGGGGAAGGACACTGCAAAATCCCCACTCCCTCCCCCACTCCTGTGGGAAGCATATTGCAAAATCTCCATTCCCACCCCACTCCAGGGGACGGATACTGGAAAAATTGTAGTATTGTTTTTAAATTTTATATGTTGTGTGTTTACCGTGGCTGTGAGTCCTGTTGGAGAAGGGCGGTGTACAAATTAATTAATTAAATAAATAAATAAATAAAAATCCCCATTCCCTCCCCACTCCTGGGGCCAGCCAGAGGTGGGATTTGCTGGTTCTCCGAACTACTCAAAATTTCCGCTACCGGTTCTCCCGAACCTGTCAGAACCTGCTGGATGTCACCCCTGGTATAAAAGCTCTCCACGGGATGGAACGCCCTGTCCCTTTAAAAAAAAAGGGGGGGGGAGGGGTAAGAAATAAATAAGCACTCGGCTTTCATTCTCCTAGAAAGACGATGGTGTCTGAATAGTTGTGGTTATGCAGCCGTCAGCAGGGTGGTGCCCGCCTGCAGTCACATTCCTTGAGCGGTGGCGCAAGAGCTTGGCTCAGCGGGGCCCAGCCCGAACGGTAGCCTAGTTCTCACAGAGCTGGGCCAACTTGTGGGTGGGGCCTTTTGGGTGACTCAGCCTCCACCAGCATCCTGGCCGAACCGAGGCAGGCGTGCATCTCTGGAATGAGGAAGCAATGGATAAGGGGGAACACCGTGGCCCATTTCCAAGCCGTGGTGCCCGGTGGAAAAAAATTGCTTTCTTCTTCCCTGCTGCTTCGTCGGTGCTGTTTGCACTCACCCTAGAGCTGGGGGAGGGAGGGGGATTCTTGTTATCTAAAGTAGAAGCAACCCAATGATTGGGGGACTGGAGGCTAAAACCATGATGGCGAACCTATGGCACGGGTGCCATAGGTGGCACGCGTAGCCATATCAGTGGGCACGCCAGCTCAGCTCCGGCGTGCATGTGCGTGCCGGCCAGCTGATTTCCAGGCCTTTTGGGCCCACCAGAGGTAGGGAAACAGGCTGTTTCCTGCCTCCGGAGAGCCTGGAGCGGGTGGGGAAGGCTGTTTTCGCCCTCCCCAGATGCATAGAGAGGATCTGGAGCCAGGTGACAAAGAAAAATGGGCCTATCGGGCCATCGCGTGCCAGGAGTGGGTTGCATGCGCAGGGCAGGGCACGTAGAATTATGGGTGTGGGCACGTGCGCATGCAAACCTCCCCCACTCCCCCCTTCCTGGCACACGATAGCAAAAAGGTTAGCCATCACTGGGCTAAAACATATGAAGAACGGTTGCAGGAACTGGCTACGTCAAGTTTGATGAAAAGGATTGGGGGAGACATGACAGCAGTCTTCCAATCTCTTAGGGGCTGCCGCAAAGAAGAGGGAATCAAGTTAGGGAATTCTGGGAGTTGAAGTCCAGTATTTGAGGGGCTGCCACAAAGAAGAGGGGGGGGTCAAATTATTCTCCAAAGCACCAGAAGGCAAGACGAGAAACGATGGATGGAAACTAATCAAGGAGAGAAGCAACCTGGAATTAAGGAGAAATTTCCTGACAGTGAGAACAATTAACCCGTGGAATGACTTGCCTCCAGAAGTTGTGAATGCTCCAACACTGGAAGTTTTTAAGAAGAGGTTGGATAACCATTTTGTCTGAAATGAATATAGTGTCAGGTTTCGAGGTCGTCTCAAATAAATTGCATTTCAAACAAAGTCTTTGAAGAAAAACTCCTATTTATTAAGCACGACATTTTAGACCCGACTCTACCCCTAATCTACTGCTCCAGCTCAAAGGAATTTCCCCCCTCCCATCCCATCTCCTAGGGGATATTATCTCCAGGGAAAATATGTAGGTGAAAAGTCAAACGTTCCTTTCCAAACACCTCCGCTCCTCCTTCTTATGTCAGCACTAGAGTAAATGCAGCTTGAAGTGCTGACATATAGGGTTTCCTTGCTTAGCAGGGGGTTGGATTAGAAGACCTCCAAGGTCCCTCCCTTCTGTTAGTCTATTCTATTGTCTTTTAAATGAATGTCTGTAGAGATTCTCTGTCATCCAGGTCACAGTTGTCCCAAAGGGGCTTTTTTTCAGGAGGCAGCTGGACTTCCTTGGGTGGTTTTTTTTTTTTTCCTTTGCTTTTGAAGACATTTCGCTTCTCATCCCAGAAGCTTCTTCAGCTCTGGACAGGATATAGCGGGGAACAGGAAGGATTTATATTCCTTGCAGACTGGCTGGTATTTTTTTTTTTCTTTCAAAAGAAACAAAAACACAAGGAAGTCCAGTTGCCTCCTGAAAAAAAAGCACCTTTTGGGACTCGAAATGAATTTAAAGTCCCTTGCTAGCTTTATTGATTGATTGATTGATTGATTGATTGATTGATTGATTCGATTTCTATGCCGCCCTTCTCCAGAGACTCAGGGCGGCTTACAATGCGTTAAGCAATAGCCTTCATTCTATTGTATATACCTGCTTAGTAGGGCTTTTTGGTCCCCTCTAAGCGGTGTTCTTTTTTATACAAAGTCAGCTTATTGCCCCCACAATCCGGGTCCTCATTTTACCTACCTCGGAAGGATGGAAGGCTGAGTCAACCTTGAGCCTGGTGAGATTCGAACTCGCGGTAATTGCAGGCAGCTGGTGCTACTTTAACAGCACTTAGTCAGCTGCGCCACCAAAGCTCTGGAGTTTGCTATCAAGCCTACCCCGAGGGTTGGGAAGCCGTGTCTGGTTATATAAATAGCCCAGGAACGTTTTAAAATTCCCCAAAAGGGGGGGGAGGTCACTTTGGATCTGACAATCAGTAACACACACACACCAACTTGTGAGTTTCTTTCTCCTCGATCCGACTCCATATCCAGCAGGAAAAGGAGCAGCGCCGTGGCTTTGATTCCACGAAGGGCACAGAAGCGTTTTGCCCTGCGACGGTTTTGGGATGCCTTTTAAAAATAGTCGCAGGAGTTTGTGGGATGCCAAACATGTGTCGGAGAAACTGCCTGTGGCTTTGGCGATGGGGGGGGGGAGGGGGAGGGAGGGGGAGGGTGCACTAGGAGCCAGCTGTTGCCGATAGCTGGCTGAATAGGGGCTTTTCAAAGGACAGAGGCATAGAATAGAATAGGATAGAATAGAATAGAATAGAATAGAATAGAATAGAATAGAATAGAATAGAATAGAATAGAATAGAATAGAATGCAATGCAATGCAATGCAATGCAATGCAATGCAATGCAATGCAATGCAATGCAATGCAATGCAATGCAATGCAATGCATAACAGAGTTGGAAGGGACCTTGGAGGTCTTCTAGTCCAACCCCCTGCTTAGGCAGGAAACCCTACACCCCTTCAGACAAATGGTTATCCAACCTCTTCTTAAAAACTTACAATGTTGGGAGCATTCACAACTTCTGGTGGCAAGTTGTTCCACAGATTAATTGTTCTACCTCTCAGGAAATTCCTCCTTAGTTCTAAGTTGCTTCTCTCCTTGATTAGTTTCCACCCATTGCTTCTTCTCCTGCCTTCAGGTGCTTTGGAGAATAGCTTGACTCCTTTTTCTTTGTGGAAGCCCCCGAGATATTGGAACACTGCTGGGGGGGAGAAGGAAGCAGGAAAAAGAGAAGGAATAGGAAAGGAGGGGAAGGGAAGGGAGAAGAAGCAGAAGGGTAGAAAGAGGAGGAGGAGGAGAGGAAGAAGGAGGAAGAAAAAGGAGATGAGGGGCGAGAAGAGGAGGAGGAGAAAGAGAAGGAAGGAGGAAAAAGAGAAGGAATAGGGAAGGAGGGAAAGAGAGAAGAAGCAGAAGGGTAGAAGGAGGAGGAGGAGAGGAAAAAGAAGGAGGAGAAAGAAAGAAGATGGAGGAGAAAGGAGACAAGGGGGGAGAAGAGGAGGGGGAGAAGGAAGCAGGACAAAGAGAAGGAATAGGGGAGGAGGGGAAGAGAAGAGAGAAGAAGCAGAAAGGGGAGAAAGAGAAGGAGAAGGAGGAGAAGGAAGGAAGGAGAAAAGGAGAAGAAGAAAAAAAGAAAAAGCGGGGAAGGAAGAAGAGAAGAAGGAGAGAAAGACGAAGAGGTTGTTATTATAATTGTCTTTGAATTGTGGCCTGCTCTGTTACACCTTTCCAGCAACTGATTTCTCTTATTCTATTGTTGTAACCTTACTCTTAAGTTGCTCCAAGGACTTGGGGGGGGGGATTTCCCACAGGATCCTTCGTTCTCTCTACCTGACTCATTCCTGTGTTGATCCTGACAGTTTCACCTGGACTGGTTTTGCAGTAAAAAAAATACCCCTCGGTTAGGGGGCTAAAGAGGGGGAGCCGGAGCGAGTCCTTCTTCCCTCACTCCCCTTCTCCTCGTGGGGCATAGTAAGTGCCTGTTTGGGAGCAGGAAAGTGGGGGAGAGGAAATCTGTTGACTTGCAAGGGACGTTTTGCCACGCGAGTCCTGAGTTCGGAAGAGCATCGTAAAAATCATCACTCTGATACCCAAAGAAGACTCAGATCTCACCCAAACCAAAAACTACAGACCTATATCACTTCTAAACGTAGACTATAAACTATTTACATCAATCATGGCCCAGAGAATGAAGAAAATTATCGTGAATTACATCCATCCTGATCAAAATGGATTCATTCCAAACAGGCAAATTAACAAGAACACAAGAACAATAATAAATATACTGGAATATTATGAGCAAAAATCGAATGAAAAGATGGCTCTACTCTTCCTTGACGCACAAAAGGCGTTCGACAATCTTAACTGGGGATTCTTAATACTACAATTAGAAAAAATGGGAACCGGCGACAAATTTTTAAATATGATTAAAACAATATACTCAGACCAAATTGCAAAAATATGGATAAACGGAGAGACAACAGACCAATTTAAAATATCTAAGGGAGTGAGACAAGGATGTCCCCTCTCTCCTATATTATATATATTAGCATTGGAACCACTGTTGAATGAAATCAGGAACGACAATGAAATAAAAGGATTAAGAACAAAAAACCAGGAGTATAAATTACAAGCATTCGCAGACGATGTAGTATTCATTTTAGAACGACCAAAACAATCAGGACTGAATTTACTAAGGAAGATAGATCAATATGGCGAAGTGGCAGGATTGAGAATTAATAGGCAAAAAACAAAACTACTAACCAAAAATTTGACAAAAACCCAGGAGAAAGAATTGGAAGAGACATTAGGAATACAAACAACAACCAAAATAAAATATCTAGGAATCTGGCTCACCAATAAGATATCATCCCTCAAAGAAGACAATTACATCAAATTGGCCAAACAAATTCAGAAGGACTTAGAGGTATGGAGTAAGTTGAAATTATCACTACTAGGCAAAATTGCTTCAATTAAAATGACAATTCTACCAAAAATACTATATCTATTTAGAACAATACCGATAAACCCAGGAAAATCATACTTCAAAGACCTTGACAAAATGATATTAAAGTATTTATGGCATGGAAAAAGAGCCAGGATTAAACTGAAACACTTGCAGGACACTAAAGAAAGGGGTGGTCTGGGACTACCAGATTGGCAAACCTATTACATTGCAACAGCTTTAACTTGGATTAAGGATTGGATGACACTTAAAGATAAAAGAACACTAGCACTAGAAGGATTTGACCTGTCAAAAGGTTGGCACGCATTTCTATGGGAAGAAAAGCCCAGACAACATGAACACTTCAGGAGACATTATATCAGAGGAGCACTGGCAAAAATTTGGACTGAAATAAGGAGAAAACACTACGACAAAATCCCAAGATGGCTATCAACCATGGAGGCCCAAATCTACCCGAACACAATGGACACAGACAGGATGAAAACCTATGACGAATTGTTGAACACAGAGGGAGATATGAAAACAAGAGAGGAACTGAGACAACAAGGCACGGATATTGATTGGTGGCCGTATTTACAGATAAAATCAAGATATAAAAGTGATATGGAAAAATTTGGAATCCAAAAAGAAAGAAATGAATTAGATAAAATTATAATGCAATCAGATGACAAATTAATAACTAAAATATATAACTATCTATTAAAATACAAATTGGAAGAGGAAGTGGTGAAGGAAAATATGATTATTTGGGCCAAAAATTTTGGATATAATATTAACCTAGAGAATTGGGAAAAAATATGGAAAGTAAATACTAAGCTGACAATGTCCGTGCCCTACAAAGAAAATACGTACAAGATGTTTTATAGGTGGCATCTCCCCCCTGCACGGTTGGCAAGGATGTTTCCCAATACTAATCAGAACTGTTGGAAGTGTAAAATACAGAAGGGGACCTACTACCACATGTCAAAAAGTCAAAAAATTTTGGAAAACAATTCAAAGTCAGTTGGAAGAAATTACCGCCCAAAAAGTACCCCTCAGACCAGAAACTTATCTATTAGGTATACTGACAAAGGACTATAAAAAAGAGACACAATATTTGATAATACATATCCTAACTGCAGCTAGAATTGTCTTCGCACAAATGTGGAAATTGGAAAACACGCCACCAGAAGAAAAAATAATACAAAAAATTATGGAATGTGCAGAAATGGACAAATTGACCAAAGAAATACAAGGAAAAGAAGATACAGACTTTTACTTAATTTGGCAAGAATGGTACAAATGGTTAGATAAAAAAGACACGAAATAAGAGATTACCACCCAATACTACAAAAATAAGTAAATAACAGGAAATATCGTTATATAAACATTGATACAAGATGAAAGATAATATATATAGATATATTGATATATAATTACCGAAGTAGCTCTACTTTCAAAGTTCAAGTCATGTGACTTGATTTCATTGTATAGTTAGTTTATGTCTAGTTTGTTTTAATGTTTATGTCTATATGTGTATGTTTGTTTACAATAAAAAATTTAAAAAAAAAAAAAAAACTAATCAAGGAGAGAAGTAACCTGGAATTAAGGAGAAACCTCCTAACAGGGAGGACAATTAACCAGTGGAACAGCTTGCCACCAGAGATTATGGGTGCTCCAATAGTGGAGCTTTTTAAGAAAAGACTGGACAGTCGTTGTCTGAAATGGTATAGGGTTTCCTGCTTGAGCAGGAGGCTGGACTAGAAGACCTCCAAGGGTCCCTTCCTGCTTCTCTTCTCTTCTCTTCTCTTCTCTTCTCTTCTCTTCTCTTCTCTTCTCTTCTCTTCTCTTCTCCTCTCCTCTCCTCTCCTCTCCTCTTCTTTTCTTCTCTTCCTTTTTCCTATTATTTTCCATTCCATTCCTCTCTTCTCTTCTCTTCTCTTCTCTTCTCTTCTCTTCTCTTCTCTTCTCTTCTCTTCTTCTCTTCCTTATTCCTATTATTTTCCATTCCATTCCATTCCATTCCATTCCATTCCATTCCATTCCATTCCATTCCTCTCTTCTCTTCTCTTCTCTTCTCTTCTCTTCTCTTCTCTTCTCTTCTCTTCTCTTCTCTTCTCTTCTCCTCTCCTCTTCTTTTCTTCTCTTCCTTTTTCCTATTATTTTCCATTCCATTCCATTCCATTCCATTCCATTCCATTCCATTCCATTCCTCTCTTCTCTTCTCTTCTCTTCTCTTCTCTTCTCTTCTCTTCTCTTCTCTTCTCTTCTCTTCTCTTCTTCTCTTCCTTATTCCTATTATTTTCCATTCCATTCCATTCCATTCCATTCCATTCCATTCCATTCCATTCCTCTCTTCTCTTCTCTTCTCTTCTCTTCTCTTCTCTTCTCTTCTCTTCTCCTCTCCTCTTCTTTTCTTCTCTTCCTTTTTCCTATTATTTTCCATTCCATTCCATTCCATTCCATTCCATTCCATTCCATTCCATTCCTCTCTTCTCTTCTCTTCTCTTCTCTTCTCTTCTCTTCTCTTCTCTTCTCTTCTTCTCTTCCTTATTCCTATTATTTTCCATTCCATTCCATTCCATTCCATTCCATTCCATTCCATTCCTCTCTTCTCTTCTCTTCTCTTCTCTTCTCTTCTCTTCTCTTCTCTTCTCTTCTCCTCTCCTCTCCTCTTCTTTTCTTCTCTTCCTTTTTCCTATTATTTTCCATTCCATTCCATTCCATTCCATTCCATTCCATTCCATTCCTCTCTTCTCTTCTCTTCTCTTCTCTTCTCTTCTCTTCTCTTCTCTTCTCTTCTTCTCTTCCTTATTCCTATTATTTTCCATTCCATTCCATTCCATTCCATTCCATTCCATTCCTCTCTTCTCTTCTCTTCTCTTCTCTTCTCTTCTCTTCTCTTCTCTTCTCCTCTCCTCTTCTTTTCTTCTCTTCCTTTTTCCTATTATTTTCCATTCCATTCCATTCCATTCCATTCCATTCCATTCCATTCCTCTCTTCTCTTCTCTTCTCTTCTCTTCTCTTCTCTTCTCTTCTCTTCTCTTCTCTTCTCTTCTTCTCTTCCTTATTCCTATTATTTTCCATTCCATTCCATTCCATTCCATTCCATTCCATTCCATTCCATTCCATTCCTCTCTTCTCTTCTCTTCTCTTCTCTTCTCTTCTCTTCTCTTCTCCTCTCCTCTCCTCTTCTTTTCTTCTCTTCCTTTTTCCTATTATTTTCCATTCCATTCCATTCCATTCCATTCCATTCCATTCCATTCCATTCCTCTCTTCTCTTCTCTTCTCTTCTCTTCTCTTCTCTTCTCTTCTCTTCTCTTCTCTTCTCTTCCTTACAGTTGCCAAGGTTGGGCACCTCTACTTTAGATTCTTCCCTTGCATTCACCCTTATGCACACAAATGCACACACTTAATTGGTTCGATTTTTTTTGGAGCGGGGAGCAGGACTTTGTTCCTTCCATCTGAATCACCCACCCACACACCCCTCTGAAAATCAGCCTCAACCCCTCTGCAAATTGCCGGAGAAGGGGGAAAACAACCTTTGCAGACTCTTCTTGAAGGATTTGTGGTTGGTAAACTCCTGGAGGTATAAAGTCCTTGAGGTCATGGAAAGTTTTTTTTTTTTTTCCCCAAACCGGAGCATTAACTCTAAAAAGTGTTGACTTGAGACACAAGGATTTAAGTCAACAATCATCAAAAAAAAACCTCCCGAGAATCTCTGCGGAGGATTTCTTGAGAGTGACCGGTTTTTAACTTCAAAACAAGGGGGTTGCGTAAGAACATGTCCACAATGTGAGTTTTTCCTTGGAACCTGTCCCAACCCCTCCAGTGGCTGCATCGTTTTACAGTAGTCCTCAACCTACGACCGTATCTGGGGACTAGAATTCCCATCGCTAAGCAAAGCGATTGTTACTGGGATCACATGACCCCCCCAGGAACCTACAACCTAGTTGTAAATAGGTATTGCTAGGCTTCAAAAATGTTAGCAAGGAGTTTTCTCTGCCCAGTTTCTGGGTTGGTGTGGCCATAATGGGCGTGGCCTAATTGGCCTCCTTCCGGTTCGGGCGAAGTGGTAGCGGCAGCATCAGGAAGCTCCGCCCACCCGCCCAGATGTCTCTGCGCATGTGCAGAAGTGTTGCGCGCGAGTGCACACACGCCCAGGAGCAAATTAGTTTGTGACAAGATTTGAATCCCACTACTGGGGGCGGGGACGTTTTGGCCCTCCCCAGGCTCCGGAGGCTTTCCTCGAGCCGCTGGGAGGGTGAAAATGGCCTCCCCAGGCTCTGGAGGATGGAAACGGGCCTGTTTCCAGCCTCCTTGAACTTCCGGTAGGCCCGTTTTTTCGGCCTCCCCGAGCCTCCGCGCGCACCTGCATCCAGAATGAGCCGTCTTCCCCACTGACTTTGCTGGTGAGGTCGCAAAAGGGGATTGCGTGACCCCCGCAGACGTCGTAAGTGAGAAAAACGCTCCTAAGTCACTTTTTTTTCAGTACGGTGGAACGTCATTAAATGAATGGTTGTAAGTTGAGAATTATCTGTATATTCGCCATCTGGCTTCTATAAGTCAGGAACTTTGTCGGGCCAATTTTTGATCATTTTTGTAGCCTAGAACTGATTGGCATGGCTAGTCTAGTGAAGAGAAGGACCAGGGGAGACAGGATAGCCGTCTTCCAATGTTTGAGGGGCTGCCCCAGAGAAGGAAGGGGGGTCAAGCTATTTTCCAAAGCACCCAAAGGCCAGACAAGGAACAATGGATGGAAACTGATCAAGGAGAGATTCAACCTGGAAATAAGGAGACATTTTCTGACAGTGAGAACAATCAACCCATGGAACAGAAGTTGCCTTCGGAAATTGTGGGAGCTTCATCACTGGAAGCTTTCAAGAATAGATGGACTGCCATTGGCCAGAAATGGTGTGGGGTCTCCTGCTTGGATGGAGGGTTGGACTAGATGACCTACAAGGTCCCTTCCAACTCTCATTAATCTGATACGACCAATACTTGCTTAATCCGGCTGCAAAAGGGTTTTGATTTTAGCCTGAAAAGTTGAATTTATTTATTGGTATTTTATACCTGGACCAGGAAGAACGATGTAAAATCGTTTTGGTATTTCAAATAGTGTCTGATTTTATTATTTTCTTTTTTACAAACAGGGTGAATTGCCTTTGAATGCCATCCAAGTACAATTTGAGGAAAACCAGAAAACCGCTTTTTTAATAGAAGGTAGGTTTCCCCCACCCTTTGCTTACATGTAAATTTATGTGTATGTGTGTGTTTGTGTGTGTTTGTGTATCAAGAGGAAGAGATGGCAGATAGACATTCTGGAGTGGAATTTCCATGGCTAACCAAGGAAATGGTTAAAAGGAAGCCAGGCACAGTTTTACAACCTTTTCTCTCTCTCTTTTTTTTTTTTTTTTTGCCATGGTTGTTGCGGTCACTAAATGAATCACATAGTCATTAAGCGAATCCAGGTTCCCTTATTGACTTGGGGCTTGTCGGAAGCCAGCCAATGGCGACCGAGCGCCTGTCCCGTCACAGGGAGGCTCTGAATCCCTCCATTAAAATAAAAGACAAGGGGATTGGGGAAGATTCTGAAGGATCCCTTCCGGTTCAAAGATCTGGATCTGGTTACAAACAAGACGTGATCTCTATTTTTTTCTAGGCCGGCTAATCAACTCCATCCGGGTGATCTGCTCCAGCTACGAAGATTACCAAGAGTGGTTATATTGTCTTAAAACCGCCCAGTTCCGCCATGCAGATTCCTCCCTCTCGGGATCGGAGAGTTTCTCCGGGTTGAAGCCTTCTCACCTGGGGCAGGTAAAGTGCTTGTTTCCTGCCTGGCTTATAACACAACTCTTGCATGATGCTTCCTTGCTTTGTTTCCTTGCTTAAATGGTCTTCCTGGCGATAACTCTGCGGCACGGGTGGGATTCAGCCGGTTCGGATGCTAATTTTACATCTGGTTCGCTGAACCGGTAGTTGCAAGGACTGGCTGGCCCCGCCCACACTGTCCCTCCTAGGAGTCTCCACGCGGCCTGTTTTGGATGCCAGGTAAGTGCAGGATCTGCGCGGAGGCTCTGGGAGGGCGAAAAACGGGCCTACTGGAAGTCCGGAAACTGGCCTGTTTCCAGCCTCCAGAGGGTTTCTGGAGCCCAGAGGAGGCCGTTTTCGCCCTCCCAGAGACATGAGGAAAGCCTCTGGGGCCTGGGGAGGGCAAAAAATGGGCCTACTGGAAGTACCAGAAGTCCGGAAACAGGCCTATTTCCGGGCTCTGGAGGGCCTCCATAGCCCGGGGGACGTCATTTTCGCCCTCCCAGAGGCTCAACCAGAGGTTCTCTGCCCAGTTGCTGGGTGGGCATGGCCATGGTGGGCGTGGCCTACTCGGCCTCTTGCACTTTGGGGGCGGGGGCATTTTCACCCTCCCCAGACTCCGGAGGCTTTCCTTGAGCTTCTGGGAGGGTGAAAATGGCCTCCCCCTGGGCTCCGAAGGCCAGAAACCAACCCGTTTTCGGACTTACGGTACTTCTGGTAGGCCCATTTTTCGCCCTCCCCAGGCTCCGCAGGCTTTCCTCGAGCCTCTGGGAGGATGAAAACGGCCTCCCCCAGGCTCCAGAGGCCGGAAACGGGCCCTTTTCTGGACCTCCAGAACTTCTGCTAGGCCCATTTTTCGCCCTCCCCAGAGCCTCCATACGGGCCCTACACTTACCTGCCATCCAAAACAGGCTGCGTGGAGACTCTTGGGAGGGGAGGGGCAGGGTGGACGGGATCAGCCAGTCCTTGCAACAACCGGTTCGACGAACTGGATTAAAATTAACATCCGGTTTGTCTGAACCGGCTGAATCCCACCCCTGCCTTAATGTCTCGCTCTTCTTCCCCATTCTTTGAAGGCCAGGACTGCATTATTTCCCCGTGCCAATCATTTCATTTGATCTTCTCTTGCCCACCCCCAAATGCCACGCATTTTAATTTCTTGCTCGGTTTAGTTTTCAGGAAGCGGAAGAGGGTCACTCACCTCGGAGGGCAGAACGAATTCCTGGGCTTCTGCCGGGAAGGGGGCTACGACGTCCACCCACCACTCCCAAACCAGTACAGCTTCTTTCTCCGAGAGACAATCGGTCGACGCGGTGCCAGAGAATCGGTTAGCTGAAAACACTCTGCCGCAACCGGCTTGCGTAAGTTGGGTGTTCGAAAATTGGGTGGTGGGCTCGATGGGTGATTCAAGTGGCAGCACGAACCTCGTGGGGTCTGTGGGAAGAAAAAAAAAAACAAGTCAAGTTGGTTTAAAAGATCTGGAAAGCTTAAATTCCTTGGTTGACCGTTGATTTCTACGTAGAGCCCATCTACTATCAAACGTTTCCTCTTCCACAATTTTGAGCGCAACCGCTAAACAAGAATATGTTTGTTTTAAGTTTTATTAGATTTTTTAAAAATATACGCCAATATCAATATATGAAAGAGTGTGGCCTCTGGGTATAATTCATTTTGATACAAACAGCAATAATAATGTCTATTAAATGGTGTCTCCTCTTGTTGTTGCAGTGCTCAGGAAAACGAGAGACCGGAATGCCGAAGGCCGAGCTGAAAAGGAAGGGGAGTTCTCGAAAGTCCAAAGGGAAGGGCGTCCCACCACCTCAGCAGCCCCAGTGCCACCGGGAGGACCCCGAAAAGAAAAGCTCCATCCCGCTCACCTCGAAGCAACCCCGTGGAGAAGGCGTCTCCCCCGTTTACAATGAGCCGTACTCGGCTCAGGCCCAACAGGAGCATCCTACTGTCCGCCCGTTGCACCTGGACTTAAACAATGTACGAGCTGAGGATAATCGTAGAATTTGGGGAGAGGGCAGAGCTCTGGGATCAAAGCTCTGGGATCAAAGCTCTGGGATCAAAGCTCTGGGATCAAAGCCTGATGGGCTTAGGAACATCTGGAATGGCCCTGCAAATGTCCTTCCGCAGCTGGATTTCTCATCCAATGGGCCTTTTTTTTTTTCGTCCCTTCTGCAGCTGAAGCAGTGGCACGTGCCAAGGAGTCAGACCTGCCCAGTTCCCCAAACTCTGGAAAATATCTCTCTGTCGTCTTCCCCCATGTATGCTGACCCCTACACGCCCAGTTCCCCCACCTCGCACGGGGCTGCAGGCTCCTACTTCCTAGATGAGGTGAGTGGGACCAAATAAGCTACGGGTGTCAAACTCAATTTCATCAGGGCTGTGGTTGACCTTGGGGAGGGGGCGTGGCCAACTTGGTGGGCGTGGCCATCTTGACACCACTTACTGGGCGTGGCCGACTGGGTGGGCGTGGCCATCTTAACGCCACTCACGGCATGGCCAACTGGGTGGGCATGGCCAGTTTGACGGCACTCACTGGGCGTGGCCGACTGGGTGGGTGTGGCCAGCTTAACACCACTCCCCAAACTTCTGGCATGTTTCCTCTTCGCACTGGGTAGACTGGGCCGAAGCGACACAGGCCAACCCCTTACAAATTCCAGGATGGCTCTGCGGGCCAAATCCGACCGCATCCGGCACATCCAATGGTCGGATTCGGCCCGCAGGCCTTGTGTTTGACACCCCGATGTAAGTCTTTTTCTTCTCCTCCTCCTCCTCCTCCTCCTCCTCCTTCTTCTTCTCCTCCACCTCCTCCTTTTCTCCTTCTCCCTTTCTCCTTTTCTTTTCTTCTTCTTCTTCTTCTTCTTCTTCTTCTTCTTCTTCTTCTTCTTCTTCTTCTTCTTCTTCTTCTTCTTCTTCTTCTTCTTCCTCCTCCTCCTCCTCCTCCTCCTCCTCCTCCTCCTTCTTCTTCTTCTTCTCCTCCTCCTCCTCCTCCTTCTTCTTCTCCCCCACCTCCTCCTTTTCTCCTTTTCTCCTTCTCCCTTTCTCCTTCTCCTTCTCCTTCTCCCTCTCCTTTTCTTCTTTCTTCTTTCTTCTTCTTCTTCTCCTCCTCCTCCTTCTCCTCCTCCTCCCCCCTCCCCCTCTTCCTTCTCCTCCTCCTCTTCTTTCTTCTCCACTTCCTTCCTTCTTCCTCCCTCCTCCTCTTCCATCCTCCTCCCCGTCCATCCTCCCCTTCCTTCCTCCACCTCCTCCCCCCCCCCCACTTCCTTCCTCGTCTCCTTCACAGCTCGGGAGGTGTCACGGGCCATCCACTGTGGAGCACCAGAATGGCTACCCAGCCATGCCAGTGTCCGTTCCCATCTGCCATCATCCTCTGGGGTGGAAGAGCTTTCAACCGTCCTGTGGAAACCACTGGCGAGAACCCAGCCTTGCCCAGAGAGTCAACGCCTCTGCTCCGGCCTTTCATTTTGCCACAGAACCTGCACCAGATGCCCATTATTTGACCACGGTAAGTGCCATGCAAAGCCTGCTGAAGAGATTTGGTCCTTACCCCACTTCTGGGTGGGACAGGGGGTGGAATCAAAACTGTTCTGTGGGTTTCGTAGCTCTCAACTCCTTTTTTTTTTGGGTCTTTCCCCACCTGCAAACAGAGCACCACATCAGGAGATGGCCTTCGGATGCGTTCCTTGCCGACTTCAGGTGAGTCCTTGCGATGGGAGGCCTTGGGGACTTGGCCTCGAATGGGCTTGGCTGTGTTCTGTCCCCGTCCCACACACGCACCCCCACAGACGGCCTGGAGTTAATAAGCCACACGACAAAATCTTTGAAGATAAAGCTGGCAGCAACCCAGTGGCTAGCTGCCAATTCAGACTTTACTCACACAAAACAAAGATTAGACTGTAAGCATTCCGATAAAGCAGGCAAAGTTTCAACAATACAAGGATTAGTCCAAATGCAGTCCGACAAGGCAGGCAGAAGTCCAGTAACGCAGAGATCATGGATTATTTCTAGTTTTTGCTCGTCACAAACTGAACCGGCCACCACACTCACATTTATACCCTGTGGGGTGTGGTCCAGTGACTCAGCTAATCTCTGACATGCCTTCCCCTCTGCTGCGCACGCTTCTCCCTGCGCCTCTGCCGAGGGTCCAGCCAGCACTTATCTCCTTCATCGCTGTCCACCAGTGGCTGCGGGGACGTGCTTGGCTCTGGGCCTATCTTTTGTCCTTCGGTGTCCTCCGGAGGCATTGCCAGAGAGGAGGGTCCTGGAGAGGGAGGCCTTGCCAATTCCTCTCCCTCACTCTCAGAGTCTGCATCTGTCGATAGCCCAGGCTCAGGCAACGGAGCCACAACAGGCTGGAAGTCTTCTGGTGTCGGAGTTCCAGGAGGCCCATTTTGCACCCTTCCTGAGCCTCCGCGTGCGCCCTGCACTTACCTGCATCCAAAAAGGGGCCGCATGGGGACTCCTGGGAGGAGCGGGGCGGGGTGATAAGGGCCAGCCAGAAGTGGGATTTGGAGGTTCTCCAAACTGCACAGAATCTTAGCTAGAGGTTCTTCCGAACCCGTGCGAACCCCCAACAGCCCACCTCTGCCTCCAGCCCCCTAATCATTTTGGTTACTCTTCTCTGCGCTGTTCTCTTCCAGATGAAAACCTTCAGGCCTACAACCTGCCTGAAAGAGGAGGGGAGCCGCTCGACCCGACGTATCACGACTACGCGGAGCTGCAAAGCTTCCACGAGGACTACAGTTACGACAACATCTGGGATACAGAGGCGAAGCAGCCGCCCTCCTCCGACCACGAGATCTACGATTGCTGAGGGAGGCGTCCATCCGCCGAAGCGGGAAGAACAGAGGAAGAACTCGGCTCTGGTTTTATAATGCAAAGATTGATCCAGGTGGATTTTTCTAGAGGTCTGGATTCTTCTGGCTACTTTTGGGTTCCTTTGTCTTGTTCCTCTACTTCGGTGCTTGTGGTGCTATGAAAAACTTCTGAGAAAAGGATCTGGAATTCTCTCCACCTGCTAATCCCGTTGTGTATCGACACGAAGAGACGGACCCTGATTCTGCGGTTGTTATGAAGAAAGCTGCACTGTCTGTGGGGGAGGGGTCAGGACCCAGTCTGGATTTTTGGGTGCCGTCAATAGATCTTGCAATTCAACCCCAAACAGCACAAAAAAAAACCCCCAACAACCCCCAATCTGCTAACCGTTACATCCAGTGGTGGGTTCCTCCCGGTTCGGTCCGGTTCGGCCGAGCCGGTAGCGGTGACGATATGACGTCACCGAACTGTCTCCCCACCCACCCACCCACCCACCCACATTATTCTTACCTTTTATTTGGTCCCACCCCCAATCTATTGCTGCCTCCTGAGTCCCAGCTGATGACTAGAGGGAAAAAAACTGTTTAAAACTCTTGCCGCAGGGCTTCAAAGGGCCGCCCTACAGCTGATCAGTGTTAAAAGCAAACAAATGAGTCGGGTCATAAGTGCGAGGACTGGTCGTAAGTGCGAGGACTGGTCGTAAGTGCGAGGACCTTCCAGAAATGACTGACCAGCTAGCCACGCCCACCTAGTCACATGACCTCCAAGACACACCCACAAAATAACCACGCCCACAGAACCGGTAGTAAAAAAAATTTAGAACCCACCCCTGGTTACATCAAAGGACAAATGCAAAATGTGGTTTTTAAAAGCCGCCATCCAATCGGTTTGAAGACTTGGGCTATAAATAATGAATAATGAATCTGCAGGATTAGGAATTTTGAGGTGGCTTGTAGCAACAATAACACACACACACATGTACACACAGAGCAAACAAGTATAAGACGTCCTTTCCCGGTTATGAAGGTTTGCAAAGAGACGGCGTTGCTGGCAATTCTGATAAAATGAGGATATCCTTAGTCAATTATATAGTAAACGGCCTCGATCAATACAGGGTGTGGTTGTGCGCACACAAACCCTGTGCGTGCAGTTTTTACACCCTGCACACTTTTTCAAGAAAATGTATTTTCCCAGCCCATCCTCTGCCTTTTGATCTATGTCAGGAGTCAGTAACCCGCGTGGCTCTGGAGCCGGATGTGGCTCTTTCATCCCTCTGCTGCGGCTCCTTGTCGCCGATCGGCTCCACACTTGATAGGGTTTTCGGTTAGGACAGGTAGAGGAAAAAGGATGCCGTGCTAGGAGGAGACTCTATGGTGGGGGAACCGGACTTCCTGTCAGCTCCAGAATTGTCGTGGGGGCTCCCAGTTAGGACTTTTGTGACCCTTTGACTGTTTAAGGTTGCCGACCCCTGCTCTATGTCATAATGAAGGGAAGTTTTGCACTCCTTCCGATGGAGAAATATTTTGCTTTGTGAAAGCTGATGTTCCCAGAGCCTAACACACTAACACCGCCTTGCTTGCTCTTGGGGACAAGTTGCGTTCTCCTTGGCGGATGGTTGTCCTCCTTTTGAAACAGGCTGCTTTGTTGGTTACCGTTTAAATAATAATAATAATAATTAATAATGCTGCTTGCAAACTACTTGGAGAAGCCGCAAAAGGCTTGCGGTTGGGCACATGGGCGAGAAGAGAAGATTGTAAGAAGAACAAGAGGAGAGAGAGAGAGGTGAAGAACTGATTGCTGGTTTCAAGAATCAGGAGTGTTGCAAAAAAGAAGATTCTCTAGGACCCACGTTACGTTGTGTGCATTGCGTTGTGTTTGTTGTTATTTATTATTCTTTGCTTTTATAGCCCGTTATTCCTTGAAGAAACCAATTTGATGGCATCTGCCATCTTCCTTCCTTCCTTCCTCTTTCTCTTTCTTCCTTCTTTCTTTCCTTCCCCATCTTTCTCTTTGTTCGTTCGTTCCTTCCTTATCTTTCTCTTCTTTCCTTCCTTCCTTCCTCATCTTTCCTTTCCTTCCTTCCTTCCTCTTTCTCTTCCTTCTTTCCTTCCTTCCCCATCTTTCTCTTCGTTCCTTCCTTCCTTATTTTTCTCTTCCTTCCTTCCTTCCTCATCTTTCCTTCTTTCCTTCATCTTTCTCTTCCTTCCTTCCTTCTTTCCTCCCTCCCTTCCTTCTATCTTTTTTCCTTCCTCCTTTCCTTCTCCATCTTTTCCTTCCTTCCTCTCTCCCTCGATCTTTCCTTCTTTCCTTCTTTCTTTGTTTCTTCTTCTCTTCTCTTCTTCTCTTCCTTTCTTTCTTTCTCTTCCTCTTCCTCTTTCTTTCTTTCTTTCCTTCCTTCCTTCCTTCCTTCCTTCCTTCCTTCCTTCCTTCCTTCCTTCCTTCCTTCCTTCTCTCTTCTGAATAATCTCATCAGGCAATGGGATGGCAGCAGACACAATTTTAGTTCACACTTTTGGTTGTTGCTATTGGCCGGGAATAACCCACGGTCTACTTTTCTTACTTGAATTTTAAAATATTAAAAATATATACTGTTCAACCGCCAACCTTTAGTGAAGTTTACAGGAGGGTCTTTTTGGCTTATTCTATTTAATAAGCAATTAAATGTGTTTGCAAGGGGAGGGGAAATTTTTCTAAAGAAAGTATTTAATTTAGTATATAACCCCGGCTGTTTGACATCAGCTGCTTCTTGATGGCTGTTGAAGTAAAGCGGGGGGAAGGGGGGGAGTTGGTTATGGCTGTAATTTCAATTCCAGGTGTTTCTTTTGTTGTTGTTGTTGTTGTACTTTTGAGGTGTGTGTTTGTGTCTGCGTCGATGTGTCGTTGGCCTTTAACGTGAGCGCAAACCGTCAAGTGAAATTGGATCTCAAATCACGCGGCTCAGGTTGCGATTGTGTGTTGCAGCCATGCCAGACGATACTTGGTGCAGATTTTGTGTGCATGGGAGTGTGGGTCGGTGTGTAAGGCGGTGGGGGGAGGGAAGGGAGTTGTACAGCATTGACACTGTTTCTTTGGTGATTTCTTTGAAGACCCCCCCTAATAAAGTTAATATAATTACGTGTGCCTGCTGTGTTTTGCTTTCTAAAGGAGACCTGTCTCCATCTTTTAACAAAAAAACAAATCTTCATTTTTTTCCCCCCAGGCTAGCTAAATCAGCTGAATCCAAATTGAGGAAGGGGCAGCTGGGGGAGGGGGCTCTAAGCCAGATGTTCTCAGGTTTCCCGATCTGCTAGTATGAAAAATGTTTCCAAGTTATGAAAGTTCCACTTACCTGTACTCCTGCTTTCTAGAAAGCAGGTGTACAGGTGTGCAATTCCCGAAAACCACTGAAAAACTCTACACTACTTCAGACAAATGGTTATCCAACCTCTTCTTAAAAACTTCCAGTGTTGGAGCATTCACAACTTCTGGTGGCAAGTTGTTCCACGGGTTAATTGTTCTAATTATTTCTCCTTCGTTCCAAGTTGCTTCTCTCCTTGTTTAGCTTCCACCCGTTGCTTCTTGTCCTGCTTTTAGGTGCTTTGGAGAATAGCTTGACTCCCTCTTCTTTGGGGCGGCCCCTGAGATATTGGAAGACTGCTATCATGTCTCCCCTGGTCCTTCTTCTCATCAAACTAGACATACCCAGTTCCTGCAACCGTTCTTTGTATGTTTTAGCCTCCAGCCCCCTCATCGTCTTGGTTGCTCTTCTCTGCACTCTTTCTAGAGTCTCCACATCTTTTTGACATCGTGGCGACCAAAACTGAATGCAGTCTCTTGACATTCGATTTTCTAAGCGGGTCATTTTCAACGCCGGGGTCCCTAGGGAGTCTGTTAATGGACGGAAGGGACACCTGTCTGACTTTTTCACTCCCTCGGCAGGGAATAGCTGGGGGATAGTCTTCCAAAATGCCAGCCAACTGTCCTCGCCGGGGACAGGAGGGAGAGCTAACCAGAAAGAGTAAGGGAGAAACAGGGATGGGCCTTCTTGCTTGCAACTATGAATGGAAGAATATTTCAAGGTGAAGAAAATAACTCAAGAATCGGGTGTCTATGGAGTTTCTCCGTCATCTAGGTCATGGTTGTCCCACAAGTGCTATTTTTTTTTTTTTCAAATCTTCGGGACTCATCTCCGTTTCAAAGCCGAAGAGCCAGCACTGTCGGAAGACGTCTCCGTGGTCATGTGGCCGGCATGACTCAACGCCAAAGGCACACGGAACGCTGTTTCCTTCCCACCAAAGGTGATCCCTATTTTTCTACTTGCATTTTTTACGGGCTTTCGAACTGCTAGGTTGGCAGAAGCTGAGACAAGTAACGGGAGCTCACCCTGTTACACGGCACTTGGGATTCGAACCGCTGAACTGCCGACCTTTTGATCGACAAGCTCAGAGTCTTAGCCGCTGAGCCACCGCGTTCCTCTATTTATACAAAACCTCCTGCTAAATTTCTGGCTTGGTGTTTCACGTCATCCCGGGCCAAAGACCCATCAATTCTGCATCGCATCTACAGTCACGAAAGGTCAACTATTTCCAGGAAAGTCAGAAATGGATTCGGATTGTACCAAGAAGACCAGCAAAAACTCCAGGAAGGTTTATCTAAAAACGGCTTAATGGTGCCCGGAACATATTACCATCTCTGGTGGACATGTCCTAAGGCGAAAAAATATTGGGCTAAAACTAGAAGGTGGATAGAAGAGACAATTGGCTATAATGTGGAATTGAAACCAGAGACGATTTTACTGGGGATATTGAATAGAACCTACAGTAAAGAAATTAGATATTTGATTGTACATATAATTACAGCGGCAAAGGATAATCTATGCACAGTACTGGAAAAGTAAAAAAACTCCAACAGAGGAAGAAACAATTAGGAAAATTTTGGACTGTGCAGAGATGGATAAATTAACGAAAGAAACAAAAGAAAAAGAAGATACAGAATATTATCAAATATGGAATAAGTGGTATGATTGGCTAAAGACTAGGGAAGGTAAAAAGGGAACAAATGATGTAAAATATTGTAAATGAATAAAACTAGAAATAAAAGGATGATAAAAATAAAAAGACAATAAAGAACGAGAAAAATGGGGAATGTAGAAAATAGAAAGTAAGAGGAATGAAACTGATATGTAAAAAGACACACGTATGGTGTGTTGATGTTTTTGTATGTTGTGTTGTTACTGTAAAATCAATAAAAATATTTTAAAAAATAAAAACGGCGTAGTGGGTGGCTTCTGAAATTCCCCTCCCACGTCCCCTCCCCTCCTCCATTTGCCTGGGTCACATCCAGGGAGGAAGAGTTGCCACTTAGCCCCTAACACAGTTTTATTTCACCTGCCTGCCATTCCCTGTTGAGAGCATAGCAGCAGCTGTGCAAACAGTAGCTCAGCCTGCTAAGATCTCCATTAAAATACCTCCGTTCCTTCTTCAGATGAACAGAACAGAATAACAGAATTGGAAGGGGCCTTGGAGGTTTTCTAGTCAGTGGTGGGATTCAGCCGGTTCGGGTCTTCTAGTCAGTGGAGGGATTCAGCCGGTTCGGGTCTTCTAGTCAGTGGTGGGATTCAGCCAGTTCAGGTCTTCTAGTCAGTGGTGGGATTCAGCCAGTTCGGGTCTTCTAGTCGGTGGTAGGATTCAGCCAGTTCGGGTCTTCTAGTCGGTGGTAGGATTCAGCCGGTTCGGGTCTTCTAGTCGGTGGTAGGATTCAGCCGGTTCGGGTCTTCTAGTCAGTGGTGGGATTCAGCCGGTTCAGGTCTTCTGGTTGGTGGTAGGATTCAGCCGGTTCGGGCCAGTTCATGAGAACTGGTAGTTAAATTGCTGGCTGGCCCCATCCCGTCCCTTCCAGGAGTCCTCACGGGCCCCATTTTGGCTCCCAGAAGGCTGCAGCGAGGCCTACTAGGCCCAAAATGAGGCACAGAGGGGCCAGCATGTCCCCCACCCCCCATGGCCCGTTTTTGCTCCCAGAGGAGGTGCAGGAGGGCGAGGGCTGCCTATCACACTCCCTGGCCATGCCCACCCAGCCGGTCATTAGGACAGAGGTTGTTAAATTATTTGAATCCCAATATATTTTCTACTCTCCTAATGAATGTTGGAGAATCAGGGAGACAGAGAGCAGGAGTGGAAAAGACATCTGAAGCAACAGATGAAGTCAAAGTGCTGATTTAGTTTAGAGGCCGCACGAATGAGAAACAGAAAAGAAAAAAAAATCTGTCATGTGAATCTCCATTTAATTTCGGGCTCAGGTTGCCAGTATTGGGGAAATTAAACTGATCTATGTACACAATAATTATAAACATCACAGCAAAATAATGTCTCTGGGCACAATGAGAATATATATATATGCTGAACAAAACTCCGCATTGGCGACAGGAAAGGCATCCGGCCATTCACGTTCTGCTAACTCCATTCAGTTGGCCAGACTCCACCCCGCAAGGGATTATGGGGGTCATTAAACGATGATGATGATGATCACAGCAAAATAATATATGGTATGTGTTTTGAGCATTCAAAAGGGCAGTGTTTGTAAATGTTTTGTTTTAAATGCTTGTTTACTGGAACTATTTATAACAGGGGTCAGCAACCTGCGGCTCTGGAGCCGCATGTGGCTCTTTCACCCCTCTGCTGCGGCTCCCTGTCGCTCAAAATATGATATGACCCCTGATTTATAACAAACAGATTATAGCAAGCTGATCCAAATATATATATATTTGCACCCACCCAAAAAACTGAGTTGAATAACATTTCCTTCTAAACCCTAGGGAGGGTGGGCTGAAAAAAAGCACAAAACCAAGTTGTGTGCGTTTGCAATCTACTTGTTGGGTAGAAATTGACACAACTCTCTAAATTACATAGAAAGACTCGCTGGATAGCTTTGTTATAATATTTGCAGCATCCTACAAAGTCATTTCTTAACGCTCACCAGGAAAGATTTATGGGCTTCAATATACAAGCAGATGCTAGAAAATTTCCCCACTAAACACACCAGGGGTGGAAATGCTACCGGTTCAGTCCGGTTCGGCTGAAATGGTAGCGGCGGGAGTGCAAGGCTCCGCCCACCCGCCCGGATGTCGTTACTTCCTGGTTTTAACTTGTTTTTGACCCTCTGCGTATGCACAGGAAGCTTTGCGCCTAGGGTCCAAAATTGCACATGATGCACGCAGGGCGCGCACTTCCGAACCGGACGTGATTCGCCCCGAAACACACCCTCCTACCAACTTCCCAAAATCAGTTCATCATCTTTTGCAATAAACCTCGTTCCCAACCCATCAAAAGCCAGTTCACTGCCCTAGTATGGGAAAAGCAAAATTCTCTAAAAGTTAAAAAAAAAAAAGCTTCCCATTACAGCACAGGTAGTCCTCAAAATATGACCGCAGCTGAGCCCAAAATTTTGTGGCCAATGCGAAACGTGTGTTAAGTGAGCCTTGCCCTGTTTTACGACCTTTCTTGACACAGTTGTTAAGTTCACTTATCACTTCAGTTGATAAGTTAGCGACACGGTTGTTAAGTGAATCTGGTTTCCTTCCCCATTTGACTTTGCTTGTCAGGAGGTCGTAAAAGGGGATCACGTAACGTGACCCCGGGATGCTGCAACCGTCATAAAATATGAGAAAATTGCCAAGCGTCTGAATTTTGAGCACGTGACTATGGGCACAATGCAAAGGTCGTAAGTGTGAAAAATGGTCATAATAAGTCACATTTTTCAGTGTCGTCGTAACTTTGGACAGTCAGCAAATAAACTAAGTTGAGGATTGCCTGTACTATTATACACTACATGTTAAATTCTCCTCCCACGTTCTGTAGTTGAAACGCCTAAACATCCTTTTAGAACCATCTTGTCTTTCAGTTATTCCTTTTCTTAAATCTAGCTGGGTTTTTTTAAAAAAAAAAAAAACCACAAGCTTTTTGTTCCTTTTATTGATTTGTCCGTGAAAATCCTGTCTAAATTCTTCCGATAACTTTCTTCAAGCGCGTTTTGGCTCCTGTGTGTCTGTGAGTAATTCATTTTATAGCTTACCACCCCTTGTGAGTTTAAGATAAATTCCCAACTGGGAGATAAGAAAGAAAGAAAGAAAGAAAGAAAGAAAGAAAGAAAGAAAGAAAGAAAGAAAGAAAGAAAGAAAGAAAGAAAGAAAGAAAGAAAGAGGGAGGGGAAAAAAGGTGAAAGGAAGGAGGACGGAAAGAAGGAAGGAAAGAAAGAAGGAAGGAAACAAGAAAGGAAGGAAGGAAGGAGGAAGGAAGGCAAGAAAGAAAGAAAGAGGGAGGGAGGGAAGAGAAAGATGAGAGGAGGAAAGAAGGAAGGAAGGAAAGAAATAAAGGAGGAAGGGAGGACAGAAGGGGGGAAGATAAAGGTGAGAGGAGGAAAGAAGGAAGGAAGGAAGGAGGAAGGAAGGAAAGAAAGGAAAGAAGGAAAGAAGGAGGAAGGAGAGAAGGAAGGAAAGAAAGAAAGAAAGAAAGAAAGAAAGAAAGAAAGAAAGAAAGAAAGAAAGAAAGAAAGAAAGAAAGAAAGAAAGAGATTTGAGGCTCGGGTTAGGTAAATCCCAACAGGAACGGTAACTAAAGCTGATTTTTAGGGAAGGTTTAATCTTCTTTCTTTCTCACCTCCTACCCTGCCAGTAAAGTTCGGCAATTCAAGAGGTCCCAAATTTTGCTTTCTTGCTTTGCAGGAAACGATCTTGAAAGCACTTCCTTCACGGAATGGGATTGATTTCGCGTCTCCTTAAGAGCCAGGATGACTTTCCATGACAATCTGCCTCCTGAAGCAACGGATGGCCGAGAGGGTACCAAAATTAGCCAGCAGTACTGGAAAAAGAAAGAAAGGAAGGAAGGAAGGAAGGAAGGAAGGAAGGAAGGAAGGAAGGAAGGAAGGAAGGAAGGAAGGAAGAGCAATATGTGTCTAAATAAATGAATGCGATCAAGACATTTAAACTTTTTCCTTAGCAAAAACACCAAGCCAAGATTAAGCATTTTTTGCACAGTCTTTCCCCCTTTTCAGTATTCCAATCTTTTTACATAATAAATCCTGCAATTGTTTTCTGCTGTCTTTTACTATGTTTTTAGCTAAAGGAGGGGAGAAGAAAAAAACCCTTTCCTTTCCACTTAAAAAAAAAAAAAAACCTTCTAGCATCCCTGCATGCCAGTCATGAGGACTAGGAGTTCTACAAAAACAAAAGCAAAAGGAAAGTGAATTCTGTTTAAAACAGTCTTCCTGGGGGACTTGGGGAGAGGAACGGAGGGGTGGGGAGGGAAGATAAAAGAAAGAGGAAAGGAAAGGAAAGGAAGAGGGAAGGGAAAGGAAGGGGAAGGGGAAGGGGAAGGGGAAGAAAAGAAAAGAAAAGAAAAGAAAAGAAAAGAAAAGAAAAGAAAAGAAAAGAAAAGAAAAGAAAAGATGAAAGGGAAGGGAGCTAAAAGAAGAAGGAAAGGAAAGACAGGGAAGGGAAGGGAAGGGAAGGGAAGGGAAGGAAAGGAAAGGAAAGGAAAGGAAAGGAAAGGAAAGGAAAGGAAAGGAAAGAAGGAAAAAGGAAAGGAAAGGAAGAGGGAAGGGAAGGGAAAGGAAAGGAAAAAGGAAAGGAAAGGGAAAGGAGAAAGGAAAGGAAACAAAAGGAAAGGGAAGGAAGAGGGAAGGAAGAGGGAAGGAAGAGGGAAGGGAAGGGAAGGAAAAGAAAGGAAAAGAGGGAAGGGAAGGGAAAGGAAAAAGGAAAGGGAAAGGAAAAAGGAAAGGAAACAAAAGAAAGAGGAAAGGAAAGGAAGAGGGAAGGGAAAGGAAGGGGAAAGGGAAGGGGAAGGGGAAGAAAAGAAAAGAAAAGAAAAGAAAAGAAAAGATGAAAGGGAAGGGAGCTAAAAGAAGAAGGAAAGGAAAGACAGGGAAGGGAAGGGAAGGAAAGGAAAGGAAAGGAAAGGAAAAAGGAAAGGAAAGGAAGAGGGAAGGGAAGGGAAAGGAAAAGAAAAAGGAAAGGAAAGGGAAAGGAGAAAGGAAAGGAAACAAAAGGAAAGGGAAGGAAGAGGGAAGGAAGAGGGAAGGAAGAGGGAAGGGAAGGGAAGGAAAAGAAAGGAAAAGAGGGAAGGGAAAGGAAAAAGAAAAGGGAAAGGAAAAAGGAAAGGAAACAAAAGGAAAGGAAAGGAAGAGGGAAGGAAGAGGGAAGGGAAGGATAGGGAAGGGAAGGAAAGGAAAGAAAAAGAGGGAAGGAAAGGAAAGGAAGGGAAAGGAAAGGAAAGGAAGAGGGAAGGGAAGGGAAGAAAAAGAGGGAAGGGAAAGGAAAGGAAAAAGGAAAGGAAATACTATTTTCTCCTTATATGAATGGTTTCTCTGAATTTGCTTCTTTCTCAAAAAGTAGGAAGGAACGGGAGAAACGGGGGGGGGGGGAGAGTCCTGCTCTTACATTCTTTAAAAATAAACCTTCCTTTAAGATATAAAGAAGGGAGAAACAGGCCTCTCTCTCTCTCTCTGTGCTGTTGGTTTGAAACACGTGGAAGGAAGGTTGCTTGGAAAAAAGAAAAAAACGGAATAAAGAAAAGATAAGGAGCTAAGAGAGAGGGAATGAAAACGGGGGTGAGAAAAATCAAAAAATCTTGGTGTTCCTCCTGCCTCATTTCAGACGGGAACCAGTCGGTCAGCATTCCTGGGTTATCTTCGGCCCACCCCCACCCCCTCCCCAAATCTCATTTCTCCCCACACACAGGAGCCCTGGGAAGCATTACCAATCTTCCAAGCATCCGGAGAGTGAAGGTCGGAGGTTTTCACAGCCCAAGAAGCCAACGCCACAAATCCCAGACACAGATCTCTGGGCGTGAGGACCAGCTGAAGAGGCCTCTCTGAATTAAAAAGAAAAAAGAACCAAGGTGGTTAAGAAAGTAGGTGCTTGGAATCAGTGGGGCTCAGAGGACGTCTAGTCTGACCCACTGGTGGAATTCAGCCAGTTCGCACCTATTCGGGAGAACCGGTTGTTAACTTTCTAAGCAGTTCGGAGACCCGGTTGTGGGAAGAAATCTTATTTTGTGTTTTTTCCCACTTTACAGGGCTAATCCTGTAAGGAAGGCAGGAAGGAAACATTCTGGTGGTATTTCTAGCCTAATCTTTATTGCCCTGCTTACAGAAACTGCCTCTCTGGTGAACCCTTATTACATTGTAACAGCTAAGGCGAAGCGCCCATCGACGTGAGTGATGTTGAGTTGGCCATGCCCATACAGTCACATGACCACCGAGCCACGCCTACCCAGCTGGTCATTAGGGCAGAGAACCGGTTGTTAAATTATTTGAATCTCACCACTGGTCTGACCCCCCCCTTAGTGCAGGATCAGGGCATCCAAAGTGTGGCCCCTGGTCTCCCTCAAAACCCTTCACAGGGGTTCATGAAATCAAAATTATACTCAGATTCAACAACCAAGAAGCAGATGTAGAAAGAGATAAAGATCTTAAGAGGAGAATACGGAAGACAAGTCAGAAAGGAAAAAAAAAAGCATAGCAATTAAAGTATTGAAGCGGGCAAGAGATGATGGATAGATGATTTTTCATTTTTGGTATCGTTTTGATTTGCCTTCCTTTTCCTCTCTCTTTCCTTTTTTTTTTTTTTGTTGGTAGGTGACAGGATTAGAAGTTAGGTAGGATAGAAAGAAAATATTCTTTTTAACGATGGTTAAAAGTTAGAATAAGAGATAGAAATAAGAGAAAAGGGGAATATTAGTGTATACAGTTTTATATAACAAAATAAGAGTAATAATTCAAGAGTTACATTCTTTCATTATTCAATCATTCCAAGTTTTCTCTTAACGTGGAATCATTGAATAATGAAAGAATGCAACTTTATATAAATATGTATCACTATTAGAAATATATAAACTGGACTGAAAGTAATAACTACGACTAATGCTATTAGTCCTATTTGTATTAGAATGCATGACACCCAGGCGCCACACGCATTGATATGTTTGCAAAAATAAATAAATAAAAACTTAAAAAGGGGAAAAAATTTATTTCGTAGCCTATGTTGAAAAATAATACAATGCAGGAACTCCTCGATTAATGACCACAACTGGGGATTGGAACCTCCATAGCTAAGCAATTACAGTTGTGCACAATTTTACAAGCGTTTTTTTTTTTTGCCACACTTGTTAAATGAACCAGGAAAGCCTCCGGAGCCCGGGGAGGGCGAAAACGACCCCACCACCACCGCGGTGCAGGAGGCGGACTAGGCCACGCCCACCAAGCAATGCCACGCCCATCAAGCCACACCCACAGAACCGGTAGTAAAAAAATTTTGAAACCCACCACTGGCTATATTAGGGTTAGCTTATTATGCCTGCTGGAGAAAATGGTGAGAACTGACTGTTTTTTCTTCCAGTTATCCATTTAAAAACGAATGATATAAAGACGGTGCAGTTGCCGTAATACGAAAACACAGAGACCCGATTATCACAGCCGGCCAAATCAAAAGCCTCTTTTTCTCAAAAAAAAAACAAAAAAAAACCCAGACCTCAATCTTAATCTCTGCTTGGCTGAGGTCGAGGCTGTGCTAGATAAAACCACCATCGTGGTCGTTTTTTTTTTAAAAAAAAACGACATTCAAAGGTCATTCTTGGCTTAAGTTGCATCTTTCATCTCCTCTGTTTTGTTTGTGTCTCTCAAGGGTCCCTGAAGTACAAATTTTCCTTTGGTGTCTCGGATCGCTTTTCTCTCCCAAGGTCAGAGGCCCAATTTAGAGTTGGAAATAACTCAAAAGCGGGAGACGGTCTCTGAGTCAACAACTCTTGGCCGAATCTGCAAAGGGTTTTTTTAGCCTTCAACGATAAACGAAAAACAAGAGATTGCCAGAGAAGCTGTATTCATTCAGCCTACAAAGAGCACTCCTTTCTTAATGGGTTAGAAAGCAAGAAAAAAAACAAAACCCTTCTTAGATGTCTACAAAATGGCATCTTCTCAGCTGACTGCCCTGCCCTCGTTCACAGATTTTAATCTTCGTAATATTTTCCTTGCAAAGGAACTCTCCTGCGCTTTCCCACAGCTTCTTCGGTCCAGACAAAAATCAAAACATTTTGAAAGAGGGAAGCTGGGTTACGTCTCTCAATGCACGCTCCACCAGGGTTCCCACCAAGGGTGAAATCCAGCAGGTTCTGACAGGTTCTGCCGAACTGGTAGCGGAAATTTTGAGCAGTTCGGAGAACCGGTAGCAGAAATTTTGAGCAGTTCGGAGAACCGGTAGCGGAAATTTTGAGTAGTTCAGAGAACTGGCAAATACCTCCTCTGGCTGGCCCCATAGTGGGGTGGGAATGGAGATTTTGCAATATCCTTCCCCCCAGGAGTGTGGAGGGAATGGGAATTTTGCAGTATCCTTCCCATGGAGTGTGGAGGGAATGGGGATTTTGCAGTATCCTTCCCATGGAGTCGGGTGGGAATGGAGATTTTGCAATATCCTTCCTGCAGACTAATCTAGACCGCCAGTTAAGACCGACAAAATTGATTCGTGCACTAAAGTCAGAAGGACTTGGCAAATAATGTCATATGTGATCTTCTCGGTTCTTGCATTGACTGGAATACAAAAGATCTCACATGAAAAAAAAAATGTGTTTTAGGTGGGCAGGAGTGTATAAGTCCCCTAAGAAAGATATTCCACAGATTTCCGAAGCCTGGTTTAGCAATGAAAGTTAGGAAAGTTATTAGTAGAGAATTGCAGGTTGAACCAGAAGCTCAGTTAAGGATGGGAAAGAAGGAATACCTGGTTTAAAGACAGCTACCCCAAGGTTTTCCGGTCTTGGGGATGTTCCATCCAGAAGCGTTGGAGATACGAGCATCACTCTTGCTTGAGATCCTTTCCGCTTTGGCCGCTTTGATCTGAGAAAGCGAACTGGCCTACCAACAAGAGATGTTAAAGCTCTCACAGCCTTTCCTAACTCTGAAGCTCGTACGGCCAAGATATTCGGCCTCCGGATGCCCTTGTCTTGTGGTTGGTGCGCAAAGAAATGCTCGTACACTTCTGGGAACCCCATGGGATCGGTGGTGCTCATGTTGGATGTTGGCTCTTCCAAGTCACAACCATGGGCAGAGCTGAGGGATGTCTCTGAAGGACCGATTTGTCTCCTCCAAGTCTCCTCTTCAACCTCACCTACATCCTGAAAGAAATATTCGTACATTTCAGGACCTGACATTGCCGGTAGCTCTGATGGATGGTCATGGCTGGCCTTCCATGACCTTCCCTCCTCCGATGATGGCCTCTCTACTTCATGGAGATCCTCATCAGAGAAGAAATAGTCGTACACCTCAGGCCACGTCATGTTGGCTACAGTTTCTTCTGAACAATCATTTGACTTCAGAGGGTAGGGAACAAATCTTGGGTTTTCTTGAGTCCTGGTTAGGGCCTCTCCTTCGGATGGGATGGCGGGACCAAGATGGAGACAAGGTTCTCCATTATCCTGCCTTTCCGTCTTTCCTGACGACGCGTGGTCAACCTCCAGAGATGATTCTGGAGATCCATCTTCTTCTAGAACTTCTGGGCATCCTTCCACCGCGTTGTCTTTGGCTCGGTCTCCCTCTTGAGAAGTATTATTAGGGCTGAAGCTCCTGCTGAGATCTGCTCCACTCTCTGTTTTCAGGACATCCTCGTCTTCCTTTCCAGAAGTCCTTGCCCTACTGTTGGCCAACAGTGGTGTCACCTGGACCGAATGTTCTTGAGAAGAAAGGGAACGCGTTTCCTGGAACGAAGTCCTTGAGGCAACCTGGAGGCCCTCGACTTCTTTCTCTGGATTCTCAGCTTCTCCAGAGGTTGGAGAAAGAACAGAAGGAACCTTGAGGGAACTGGGATCTAGAGCTGCGTCTCCTAACTTGGGAAAGTCGAGTTGTCCAGATACGGCGGTGTCGCTCGTCGATCCTGGGAATTTGCAGGCTGCAGAAGCAGTCAGGGAAGTAAGCTCTTCTTGGGGATCATTTAATTTCAAGCCATTTGCTCCCTCTGGACTCTCCGTTGTCTCTGCTGCGGGACTCGAACCGAGGGGCAGCAGCACCAAAGATTTTGCTCCCGTCTCTGGCCTCGGAGGTGGTTCCTGGGAATCCCTCTCTTGGGTGATGATGTGGGCTTCCGCCTTAGTTTTGGCATCCATAGGCCAACCTACTACTCCTACGCGGCCTTCTTCAGCAAGAGAAAGAGGCACAGAGCTGGGGGCAGGTTCTGGCAGCTGGGGGTTCAAAGGGAGGCTGGAGAAGGGGCTCGGGAAGGGCCGGGAAGGCTGAAAAACTTGTTGACTTCTTCTGCAGAGAAACTTGCTGACGGAGCCTAATTCGGATTCATCTTCGCTGCTGGAGAAAGCATCTTCTGCAAGCAATTGCTCACTTGGGACGTCATCAACGGAGAGGCGGCTGGCTTTTGGGTGGGCTAGGGGGCCCTGCTTCCCTTCAGCGTCCCCTTCCTCAAGATCACTCAGGAGCTGTTCTTCGGCAGCGGCCAAGGCTGGAGGGATCAAGCGGCACTCTTCGGAGACGAAGTAAAATTCAGCCCAATCCCGGTCGTTCAGCTGGATGCTGTATTCAAAATTTTCCATCTGGGAAGAGAAACGTATTCGGTGGGGTTTGGAGGAGAAGAGGGAAGGGATGGTGGGGCGGAGAGAGAGGCAAGCTTTGTGAGAACAGAAAAGGGTCTTTTTGGGAGCTGCAGACCTTAATATGTATTTAGGGAATGGATATATGCAGGGGTGGGGGCCGCTGGGGGTTCGCAGGGGTTCGGGAGAACCTCTAGCTAAGATTCTGTGCAGTTTGGAGAACCCCCAAATCTCACTCCTGGCTGGCCCCGCTCACCCCACCCCTCCCAGGAGTCCCCACATGGCCCGTTTTGAATGCAGGTAAGTCCAGGGCACACGGTGGAAACGGCTTCCCCGGGCTCTGGAGGCCCTCCGGAGGCCAGAAACGGATCTGTTTCTGCACTTCCGGAACGCATGCACTGCTCCCACCCAAACCCTGTGCATGCGTGTCTCCCAGATGCGCCCCGCCCCCTGTGCATCCCCAAAATTAGCTGGCCAGTGGGAGGCACGCAAGCACGCGCAGTGGGGTTGAGCGACAACTTGCGTGCCCACAGAGAGGGCTGGCGTGCCAGCCTTGGCACGCTTGCCATAAGTTCGCCGTGCCAGGCTTAGGGTCTCTTGTTTGAGCAGAGGGTTGGACTAAAAGACCTCCGAGGTCCCTTCCAACTCTGTTGTTCTGTTCTGACCTTCCAGGCTGGCCCTGGATTCGAAAGTCCTTGGGGTTGTCCCAATCTAAGAGAGGCTGTTTTAACGCTGTTGTTCCTTCAGCGTCCGAAGGATTTTGTTTGTATCTTCCCACAGCAAATAAGGGTGCCAAGGTGAAAAAAAAAAAGCAACATGGCCAATTCCAGAGACGGAGAGGTTTTGTAGATCCTACCTTGCAGACAGCTTATGCCGGGGATGATGGGGCCATGCTGGGAAGTGTCCGTGAAGCCTCTGCCGGGGAGGCATGATGTGGTGCCCGCTGCCCTTCAAGACTGGGAACGGGGGGCAGCGGCTGTCCGGAAGAGGCCAGCTTTGCAGGCCCAAAATAGTTCTCTCTCTCTCTCTCTCTCTCTCTCTCTCTCTCTCTCTCTCTCTCTCTCTTTCTCTCTCACTGACCAGTCACGTGAAACTCTGCAAAGGCGAAATGCCGATTTAAAATAGCAGGCAAGACACTTCTAGGCGGTCATGCCAATCCTCCCGGCTTACCAAGAAGACGGCTATTTTGCTATCGGCAGGAAAAGGGCATGCTTTCACACTGTTTCCGAGCTCTGTCTTGGAAAGTTAAAGGTGGAGTAGCTTTGCAGACCGGGTGGGATGAGCTGCCCTTGAGGGTGGAAGCGGGGATCGAATGTCCCAGATGCCAGCTGGAGCGCCTTGCAATCGTCGTGCGGATAGGAATAAAGTAGTAGTAGTAGTAGTAGTAGTAATAATAATAATAATAATAATAATAATAATAATAATAATAATAATAATAAATTTATTTATATTTTATAATAAATTATAATAAATTTATATAATAATATAATATATATATATATATATATATATATATATATATATAATATTATATAAAATATAATAAATTTATAATAAATAATAAATAAATAAAATAAAGAGCCTTGGTACTACAGTGGTTTAAAGCACCCTGTTATTAACACAGCTGCCTGCAATTTACTGCTGGTTCGAATCTCTCCAAGGCTCAAGGTTGACTCAGCCTTCCATCCTTTCTAAGGTAGGTTAAATGAGGACCCAGTTTGTGGGGGCAATAAGCTGACTTTGTATAAAATATACAAAAGTATGAAGGCTATTGCTTAACGCACTGTAAGCCGCCCTGAGTCTCTGGAGAAGGGCGGCATATAAATCAAATTAAAAAAATAAAAATAAATAAAAAATAAATAAATCTAAATTTACCGGACTTGAACATTTTGACTCTACAAAAAACCACCTTACTCGGAACAGCTTACATCCTCCGACGATACCTTAACAGTTCCTAGGTCCTTGGTTAGGACTCGAGCTGCTGAGCTATTAACCAGCCTCAAAGGCTGTGAATCTCACTAAAGATTAACCAATAATAATAATAATAATAATAATAATAATAATAATAATAATAAGAAGAAGAAGAAGAAGAAGAAGAAGAAGAAGAAGCAAGCTGAAAATTGGAAAAGCAAAGCTCTCCATGGCCAATACTTGAAAAGTATTGAAGGCAAAGCTGACCGGAAACTAACTTGGAACTGGTTAAGATCAGGAGTACTGAAAAAAGAAACAGAAAGCTTTATTTTGGCAGCTCACGAACAAGCTCTAGACACAAACTGCATGAAGGCAAAGATTCAACATGTTACCACCAACAGCAAATGCCGCCTCTGCAATGAGAAAGAGGAGACAGTCGACCACCTGATCAGTGGGTGCAGCAAAATTTCACAAACTGACTACCTACAACGCCATGACCGCGTTGCTAAGATCATTCACTGGAAATTGTGCCAGAAGTTTGGATTTGAGAACAGCAAAACCCACTGGGAACATCAGGTTGAGAAAGTTTTAGAGAATGAGAAACTCAAGATCTTGTGGGACTTTAGGATTCAGACTGACAGGCACTTGGTCCACAACCCACCTGACATAACAATAGTTGAAAAGAAAAAAAGTATGGTTCATTGACATTGCAATACCTGGTGATGCACGGATTGAAAATAAGCACCAAGAAAAAATCACAAAGTACCGGGACTTGCAAATTGAAGTTGAGCGACTGTGGAAAAAGAAATCGTGTGTTGTCCCGATTGTAATCGGAGCCCTTGGAGCAATACCCAAAGGGCTACCCCGCTATTTAGAAATTCTAAATTTGCCGGACTTGAACATTTTGACTCTACAAAAAACCACCTTCCTCGGAACAGCTTACATCCTCCGACGATACCTTAACAGTTCCTAGGTCCTTGGTTAGGACTCCAGCTGCTGAGCTATTAACCAGCCTCAAAGGCTGTGAATCTCACTAAAGATTAACCAATAATAATAATAATAATAGCCAGGCTATCGGAGAGAGGGCCGCTGTGAGATTAAATATTCGGTTTTCAAATATTACTTTCTGCCTTATGGCTCCTAGGGACTTAATGGACAGGTAGGTGGTGTTTTATTGCCAGGAAAACAGTGTTGGTTTGCAGTAACCTTCTTTCAGATGCCTTCAGGCCTTCCCAGTCTAGCTTCTTGTTTTCCCTGGTAGCCTCACATCCCTGCACAGATGATGTTAAGAGCCTGGTGGCGCAGTGGACTAAACTGCTGCTGTTAAAGTAGTACTTAGCTGCCAGCTGCCTGCAATTACTGCGAGTTCAATTCTCACCAGGCTCAAGGTTGACTCAGCCTTCCATCCTTTCGAGGTAGGTAAATTGAGGACCCGGTTTGTGGGGGCAATAAGCTGACTTTGTATAAAAAAAGAACACCACTCGGGGGGGCTAAAAGCCCTACTAAGCAGGTATATACAAAAGTATGAAGGCTATTGCTTAACGCATTGCAAGCCCCCCTGAGTCTCCGGAGAAGGGCGGCATATAAATCGAACCAATAAATAAATAAATAAATAAATAAATAAATAAATAAATATAAATAAATAAATAAATAAATAAATAAATAAATAAATAAATAAATAAATAAATAAATGTTCCCTAGTTGGGTAATGAAATGCCTGCACGAAAACTATCAAGCTCAAAGAGTACCAAGGACCCCACAGTTTCAACCCTGAGCCACCCCATTTCTCCTCTGCCCTTCACAGGATGCCAAGATGCCCAATTGTTCTTTGTTCCTTCTAATCCGCTTCCTTCCCCCCCCACCCTCCTTCTTATGGGTCAAAAAGGCTGCGTCAGACAACCCACAAATCTGGGACACCAGACAGACAAAAGTCAAATCTCCCAGCCCCGGTTGATGCAGAAGTTAAAAGCGGGAACAGCTATAAATTTGGTTACAGTAAAAGCCACAAGTCTATCACAGAGGATTTCAACACGCTCCATTCAGGTCTCGTTAAGATCTTAAAACTGGAATTTCTTATATAGAACAGATTTGGGGTAAGGAGAGAGCGCTGCGGTATTGATGGCGGAGGAGCTGGTCTCGGTTGAAAAACAAGGAGGGAATCTCGAACCGAGATCTGAAAGGGATCCTTAGAGGTCATCCAGATCGACCCCTTGTTCAGGACAGAAACTACAAAGACATTTATCCGATTCTCACCAGCCTCCTTTTAAACACAGCAGCGTGCCAAGGGCACCTGAGTCATCTTTTACGCAAAAATATTTGCTTTCCCACTTCTTCGTTCTCAGCTTACCCAAATGATGTATTTTCAAATATTTGGTAACTTCAGATTGTCTCCTTCGTAATCTTTTCACCTTTGTTTGGATTTGGCCATCCAAGTTGCAATCTGGAGAGAAACAAATATTTTCTTTTTTTTCTTTTTTCTTTTTTTTTTAAGACCATCTGGTATTCTGTCTGTTTGTCTTGAGCCAAAGTGCATCACCCTCCAAATTTGGCATTGTATTTAAGAGCTGTGTAGGTAGTTACTTTTCTAATCTTGCAAATATTTCGGGGGCTCCGGCACCTTTTGAAACGAGGTCATCTTTTTCAAGAAAATGCATGCATTTGGAAAGTTGTGTGACATGATTGACTGACTGACTGACTGATTTTTAAACCTAGCACAAAGTCAAATAACAATTCTGGCTGAGGTCTGCCACCTGCTGGCCAAAAAGCAGAAAAGCAATAATCCCCATTGCAACTGATTTAACACGACTGAATTGAAAAAAATGAAAAAGGACAGAAACTTTACAGTGGAAACAGATTTTCTCTGTCATTTTCCTCTTTTTTTCCCTCTTCTTTCTTTGTCCTCTTCCTTGATGAAGAAGTGTTGATGGCAGAGGAGCTGCCATCTCAAAAGTTTGCAGGCTATTGATCTCAAAAGTTTGCTGTGATTTCAAAAGTTTGTACGCTATTCTGATCTAGGAAAGATGTTGTCATAATATGGGATTTATCACCTCCCTTAACAGAATAACAAATTTGGAAGGGACCTTGGAGGTCTTCTAGTCCAACCCCCTGCTCAGGCAGGAAACCCCTACACCACTTCAGACAAATGGTTATCCAACATCCTCTTAAAAACTTCCAGTGTTGGAGCATTCACAACTTCTGGAGGCAAGTTGTTCCACTGATTAATTGTTCTCACTGTCAGGGAATTTCTCCTGAGTTCTAAGTTGATTCTCTCCTTGCTTAGTTTCCACCCTTTGCTTCTTGTCCTGCCTTCAGGTGCTTTGGAGAATAGCTTGACTCCCTCTTCTTTGGGGCAGCACCTGAGATATTGGAAGACTGCTATCATGTCTCCCCTAGTCCTTCTTTTCATCAGACTAGACATACCCAGTTCCTGCAACCGTTTTTCATATGTTTTAGCCTCCAGACCCCTAATCATCTTAGTTGCTCTTCTCTGCACTCTTTCTAGAGTCTCCACATCTCTTTTACATCGTGGTGACCAAAACCAGATGCAGGATTCCAATTGGGCTTATTATCAGGGGATGTCTCATTTTGGGGAAAACAAGGCACTTCGACTGAACAAGATAAAGCATTCCAATTATAGAAGTCAATTAGGGCCCTGCCGTTTGCCCAAACTGAAGAGAACTTAAAGAATAATCTTACCTTAGCTTATTTACAAATTGTTTCATATTATATCCATAGTTTTATACATCTTTGTTGTACTGACATTCGTAAACTTCCCTCTCATTTTAAATCCACACATTTTAACATCGCTATAGATCAGTGTTTCTCAACCTTGGAAGCTTGAAGATGGGTGGACTTCAACTCCCAGAATCTCCCAGAATCCCCCAGCGCTGGCTGGGGGATTCTGGGAGTTGAAGTCCACCCATCTTCAAGCTTCCAAGGTTGAGAAACACGTCCATAGATTCTAAGAACATGATGCACCAGTCTCTGTTTTCTTCTGAACGATGATTCTTTCCATCACTAGATGTCACTCAAGGACAGAGAACGTGACTGAGCTCACATTCAGGACAATCCATGAGGGGGACAGGGCAAATGTTATTCGCCAGGCTAAAAGCCCTTTGACCACTTGAACAAGGTCAGGTTTTAGGAGCAAAGCTTCTCCAGAGTTTTCAGCAACTGTGTCCCTCCCAATCCAAAATGAGTAGAAGAGCTCCAGAATCAGCCACCATGAGTCCATGTCTTCTCCATGGGGATGCCCTGTGATCTCTCACTCTGAGAGTCCCACTCTGAGAGGGATGGGCAGTTAAGAAACAGGATAGATAGATAGATAGATAGATAGATAGATAGATAGATAGATAGATAGATAGATAGATAGATAGATAGATAGATAGATAGATAGATAGACAGACTAAATAGATAGATGATAGATAGATAGATAGATAGATAGATAGATAGATAGATAGATAGATAGATAGATAGATAGATAGATGTGTGAGAGAAATGACAGAATAGATGGTAGATAGATAGACAGAGTAAATAGATAGAAGATGAGAAGGAAAGAGAGAAAAAGAAAGAAAACAAAAGAAAGAAAGAGAGGGAGGGAGGGAGGAAGAAAAAAGAATGGAAGGAAGGAAGAAAAAGAAAGAAAGAAAATAAGATAAAAAAGAAATAGAGAGGAAGAGATGAGAGAAAGAAAAAGGAAAAGAAAGAAAGGTAGGAAGGAAGGAAGGAAGACAGAGGAAGGAAGGAAGAGAGAGAGAGAGAGAAAGAAAGAAAGAAAGAAAGAAAGAAAGAAAGAAAGAAAGAAAAGAAAAGAAAAGAAAGAGGAAGAGGAAGAGAAGAAGATGAGAAAGAGAAAGAAAGAAAAAGAAAAAAGGTAGGTAGGAAGGAAGGAAGGAAGAAAAAAGGGAAGGAAGATAGAAGATGGAAGGAAAAGAGAAAGAAAGAAAGAAAGAAAGAAAGAAAGAAAGAAAGAAAGAAAGAGTCCTTGTGCTCTATATCTCATCACTTTTATCAAGAGAAAGAGGGATCAGCTGGCTTCTCAGTCTGCCCCCCCCCCCAATTGAGTTCAGCAGGGGATCCCCGAAAGCCAGGCGAGTGGCACCCTAAGAGCCGAGCCACTGGGAATCTCTCATGGTCAAAGGTCAAGCAGTGGCTGGCGGGGGGGGGGGAGGCCTGACAAATACATCTCTTTCCCTCCTTTCTCTCTT